>NC_080697.1:616875-925312 GCF_030445035.2 Dasypus novemcinctus | reverse complement strand
ACATACACACCCAGAGATACCTAAACATAGCCGCATGGGAAAGCACACACACATAATCAATACCCTCCCAGATACGAATCTCACACACTCACAAACACAACTCAGACACACAGAAATGCAGGCAGATTACACAACCGAAACATACAGAGACATGCCCAGGGACACACATACACACTCAGATTCAGACACCTAGACTGACACACACTCAAACCCCTGGGGCCTATGGGATGCCCAGGCAGCCCTGGAACCCACCAAGTTGAGCTATTACTCCAATAAACTTTATTTCAAAAGTCTGCACATTTTTAGGATGTCAGTTTGAAGACAATTTCCGATATCTTTTTGGGAACTTAAATATGTAAGGCATGATGTGCTTTTGTTAAGGAAAAACTTTTTTTTTTTGTCCTAAATTGAGTCCTAAAGTAAAAAATGAAAAGACAAAGTTGACTGGTTGTTGCAGAATGAGAAACAGAAAAGTGTAGGACAAAATCTGAAAGGATGTGGAAACAGTGGAAGGTGGTGGAAATGAACATTGTCATAGTCCTAAGATTTGTAGGTTTATTTATAAAATTGTTCATATCAAAGAGTATATTTGTCCAAACTAGAATTTGGTTTTCTGTTTGTTAAAATGATGAAATTTTCTTGGGTTAGTGGTCAGCTGTTGATAATAAGTTGTAGAACTTCTTAGCCATTTGAGTAATCTTCCCAGAAGGCAAAGATTCTGTGCTTTACATTTGACCTTATTAAGAGAAGTCACCTCACTTTTAAAACAATTAAGGTTTTGTTTTTGCTTACACTCATGTTACCTCCTACATTTACTTTGAAAAAAATTTTTTGTCACTTTGGTTAAATAGGGAACCAACTATGGTTTACCAGTGACATATTATCTGATTTAACCAATTGTTCAAACCTCCTGACAAATTTTGGCATTTTGCCTTCTCAAAGTCAAGCCCCAAATATCTTTTTTATTTTAGTCTGCCTCTGGGGTTATCCAAAGGGTCCCTAGAAAATCACAAAGGATTTGTTCTTTCACCTTATATAAAGAGAAATGCTAGAAAGAGTTTTATTTGATATGTCATGAGTTGCATGGAAACTGTCAAATTAAAGAGGATTTTCTAACATTCTGTTGGGTAAATTCATATGGGAAAACGTTATGAATGAAATATTTCAGAAATCATATATCCTAGAGCTTTGACAATGTCCTCACTGTCCATGAGGTGTCCTAATACTGATCTGCCTGATATTAGATCACAACATGGTGTTGGTCATCATTTTAGCTATTCTTTAAAAATGTTATGTGACCCAGAAACAACCACATTTCCTTGTCTCCTGCATTGTTTTACTACGATGCTTCCCTGAAAGTGCTTGAATCAATTACAGGTGAGAGCATCAACCTCAGCAAAAAAAAAAAAAAAAAAAAAACAAGAACAAACAGACTTTACTTGAGAAGCAAGGCAAGTATATGAATCATGTTCCACCTGTCAATTAATAATCCTGGTAAAAGGGTACAGCTGGGGCTGGGCCAAAAATGTCCAGTAACAGGGCCCTTTTGAACATCTTTAAATGGACTTTATGCAGCTCCCCCTGTCTATGGGATGTGAACATGTCCTTGTTATCATATGTCTATATCTGGATGGATAGAGACCTTTCTTTGTCACAAGGCTACTGCTCTCATAGCAGCTAAAAACAAAAAACAAAACAAAACAAAAACAACTACTATGAAATTCCTGTTATGCTCTCAAATGATAGTGGCACCCACTTTACTGTAAATGTAATCAGGTAACCTTATAAGGTCTCACCAATCAGCCAAAAGCTACACTGTCTCTAACACCCTCAATCATCAGGAAAGGTAAAAAGACCGAATGCTATCTTAAAATGTAAATTGGCTAATTTATATGAATCTCTCTCTGCCTTGGCCTAAGGTTCTTCTCTTAACCTTGATGACCATAAAACCTAGACTCTTGAGAGAACACCAGCAGGTCCCCTTTGAAGTCATAATGGTAATACACATGAAGCTCATTATTTCTCCTGCTCTACCAGACCCCAATCTATTACAATCTGAAATTGCTAATTACTGTAAGGGACTAATAGCATCTACCCAACTCCACCATTCAGAAATCCAGGCTCCTTTCCCAAGGTTTCTCCACAGTAGATTATATATGACCTTCAACCTGGAGAACTGGTATACTGGAAGAGACATTGACAAAAGACTGTTTTAGGACCTAGATGGAGAGAACCTTATCAAGTCTTATTGACCATCACTACAGCAATAAAACTACAGGGAATTGGTCCCTGGCTCCACATGTCACAACTGAAACATGATCCAAGAACTTGGAAGTTTGCTGCCATTTCAGGCCTCAAACTGAAATTGAAAGGAGGATTCTAGAAGCATACAGCAATGAGGTAGACAGCTTTTACACAAGCAGGTCATGTCCAAGATTATAGATCAAGACCCTCCTGGATTTTTTAAAAGATTTATTTTATTTATTTCTCTCCCCTTCCCCTGTGTTGTCTGCTCTCCATGTCCATTTTCTATGTGTTCTTCTGCATCCGCTTAAATTATCTGGTGGCACTGGGAAACTGTCTTTTTTGTTGCATCATCTTGCTGCACCAGCTCTGCATGTGTGTGGTGCCACACCTAGGTGGGTTGTGCTTTTTTCAGGCAGGGCAGCTCTCCTTACAGGATGCACTCCATGTTCATGGGGCACCCCTATGTGGGGGCACGCCTGCATTGCATGGCACTTCTTGCATGCAGCAGCACTGCACATGGACGAGTTTACCACATGGGTCTGGAGATCCTGGGGATTGAACTCTGGACCCTCTGTATGGTAGATGGACACTCTATTAGTTGAGCAATGTTCGCTTCCCCTCCTGGATTTCTTTATTCCCTGTCTCTTATTTTCAGTCATCTGCCTAGCATTCTGTTACTCAGCCTATTCCCCTCACAATGCCCAATCTCCATCCCCAACAATACCCTACCTTTGCCATGACTTTCTTTTATCTTCTATTTACCCAATTCCCCTTCCTTGAACAAAAGTAACTACTGGGACTGTGCCCATCCTCCACTAGTGTCAAAATAGGTAGTCCTTTAATAACCACCCCTTCCACTTGTAGACTTTGCTCTGTCAGGAAACATCATACCCAGTCAGCTAGATCTCCTTTTCAGAATGACTCTGGGCTGTGACTAAAGAGTGCCTGAGACTGGAATTAAAATGTGCCCTCTTTAACCCAAGGAATGTGCTGTTTTACTAGAAACCAGGCAGATAACAATGGCACAGTGCATAGGCAATGTTCAATTTCTATATGACAAGACTCCTTTGGCTTTCATGAGTCAGGAGTAGACTGTGGGAACCAGATTTCCTTTAGAGACACATTTTTCTCCATGGTTTTAATAACATAAATAGTTATTCCACTTAAGGCACAAATTTCTGGTGGCTGAAGGATCAGACAAGGGAAATTGTTGGTTAAGTGGCACCAAGATATCAGAGGATGATGAACATGATGATTATGGCCCTCATTTTGGAATTTATACCCAATTAGCTCAACAAGCCAGTATCCCATTCCCTTATAGTACTCTCCATAAACTGGGTTGTTTCCAGTTACATAGCTTATGCTGTTCCCCAAATGACTATTTATGATATACTTCCAAAGGAGAAAATTAGACAAATAAGGGCTCTTGTGGCATTTTCTCATACTCTAGAATGAAGAGATATTGCCAGATGAGATACAGCTCTAAATGGATCCTAGAAAAACCCATTAACTCAGGCTACACTCACAGGGTGTTCTGTTTTGGTATAATTCCTTGTCACTGGAGCAACCTCCTATGTTGGAAGATACACCATAAGATTATTGGAAAAGGTAGTTTTAGAGTTAGAAAAATCTATTGCCCACCTAGGGCAAGCAATCAGGTCACTAGCTGATGAAGAAACAGAACTCCAAAAATGACTCTACAAAATCAACTGGCATTAGACTATATTCTGATTTCCCAAGGAGGTGTGTGTGCACTGGTGGGCACCCAGTGCTGTGTATTTGTAAAAAACAGTCAAAAGGAAGTTCACCAAGAGGTAGTGGCAGCAGAAGCCCGTGCTAGGGAAGCAGCCAAATCAGTTGACACACCTCCTGAATCTGATTGGTCTGAGTTGTGGTTCATGGGGACCTTAGTTCAGAGATGTAAACATAGGGGCACTTGTTATCTTCTTAATCATAATATTCCTCAGCCGTTATCTGATCTCTCAACACTTAAATGCAACTACACAGCCAGTAACTCTACAAATGATACAAACCAGTGTGTCAAATGAGATCAGGAGAATCTCAAACTTCAGCCAACCCATGAAATCAACAATAAAATATGAGTGACATTTAGTAGTGAATGAGAGATTGGAAACATCTTTGGTCATGCCCTGCTTACAGGGCATGAACAAAGGGGGAAAACTGAAAAAAATTATATATAAAGAAAGCACTGAAGACCACACAGAGGGGAAAAAAAAACAATAAATACCTTTTGTATCTCACGATGTACAACATATTGCTAATATTATCCCATTATTTTGGTTTCAGCTAGTTTCCAGCTGATCCAGAAGTGTGAGGCCAGATTGCTTTCTGGGGCTAGAGGAGCAAATTACAGGGAATCCTGAAGGTAACTTTCTCCTTTACATCCTAATTTTTCAGTGGGTATGTTAAACGTGAAAAAGCACAATTCAGTTTCCCTTCTGATAACATTCAGGCACAGCAGCTGAAGTTCTTTGATTTCAGATAGAGAACGAGTCCCTCGACATTCCTTGGATAAACAGTTCCCAAATCGGGACAAGCCAGATTTTCTACTTTCATCTTCACTGCTGGAGGTTACTGATTGCAGTCAAGGTTGGAGAGTAATTTATCCAGGACGGTCGAATTCCAAGCTGTACTGAAGTCCTCTGTCGAAGAGTTTGTAGCTCTGATGGAGAATCTGGTGGCAGAAGCAGGTCGCTTGTGTCTCGTGGGTTTTGGTGACAGCACTTCTTTTCTGTGGAAATCTGAAGTCTATCCTGGCATTCCATCCTGCTAAAGGGGGGGAGAGGGCTAATGATTAAAATGCATGCAGATTTCCTTGTTTTCCCGGCGCTGTTCACAGGCAAGGGGCAGCCCAGCAAGCAGGCTTGCCCTGAGCAGGGCACCTGCAGCGCCGCGGGCAGAGAGAGACCTGGGCGTTGAGAGTTTGAGCGATTCCCAGGTCGGCCGCCAGGGGGCGCGGCGGCGGAGGGCGTCCGCACTTGCCGGTTCTGGCCGCTGGCACCGCGGGGGAGGGGGGGTCAGAGTCATCCGCGGAGGCCACAGGTGGATCCAGTGCCTTGTTCCTGCGGGACCTGCCTCTGTGGAGGTGCGGCCGCACCTCTGGACCAAGTTGGTGCGCATGGATAGTGGATTGAAAAGTCGCTTTATAGTTGGTGTTGGAGTTTAAGATATATTTAGGGGATTTGAATCTCTGGACTGACAATATGATAGCCAGGCCCTGAGCCTCAACAGACTTCAGCTCCTACACTCTGATTTATTGGACTTACCCCACTCAGCTAACATGGAGTTGAAGAAGGTCAACCACCACACCATGGAGCCTAGAGTGCCTACAACTGAAAGCAGGAGGATTGCATCCAGTATCCATGTGGAATCTAAGCCCCCTCTTGACATAGATGTGGAATGGACACAACCATTCCAAGGTCCACAGGATGGAGGAATTGAATATGGATTAGAGTGGACTTACTGATATTCTATTCACGAACTATTGTGATTAGTAATTAAAGAAAATGTGACATTGGTGTGGAGAAAGTGGCCATGGTGGCTGCTGGGGGTAGGGAGTGGGAGGAAGAGATGAGATGGGGAGGCATTTTCAGGACTTGGAGTTGTCCTGGGTGGTGCTTCACGGACAATTAC
The DNA here is from genome assembly GCF_030445035.2 of Dasypus novemcinctus. Classification (NCBI taxonomy): domain Eukaryota; kingdom Metazoa; phylum Chordata; class Mammalia; order Cingulata; family Dasypodidae; genus Dasypus; species Dasypus novemcinctus. The sequence continues at coordinate 919,411 of NC_080697.1, read as the reverse complement.
GGGACATTGTAGATCCCCGCAGGGCTCACTGGATAGAATGTGGGAGACTGTGGGCTATGATGTGGACCATTGACTATGGGGTGCAGCGATGCCCAGAGATGTACTTACCAGGTACAATGGATGTGTCATGATGATGGGAGAGAGCGTTGCTATGGGGGGGAGTGGGGGGTGGGTGCAGGGGGGTTGAATGGGACTTCATATTTTTTGAATGTAATATTTTTTTAAAAAAAGAATAAAAAAAAAAAACAGATGGTAATTGACAAAAAAGAAAAAAGAAAAAAAGAAAAAAAAAAAAAGAAAAGTCGCTTTGTCAGGCCCCGAGGGCTGAGGGCACTTTCCCGCGGCTCCTCTTGAAACACTTTACTTAAACAGGGATCACAGAACCTTCCACCTTCTGGACCGTTTCCAACTGTTTTACGGTTGACTTTTTTGTTTAATAATTTACAGGACTAATTTTATTAAATACGTACACGATCGAGGGGCTTGCGCCTCAGAATCACGGACATGTCGTCTTTTTACTTGTTCAGGATTGTTTCTGGGGGCAAGTCTGGACACAAATTCACAGAAAGGGAAACCAGTGGGAACTGATCCCCAAAATGATGGGACCTTCCAGGGAATGAGTCAGAGACATGAGACTTCTTGGACCCCAGGGAAGGGGAGGATGCAGCTCTGTATACAGGTTTTTTCTTTTTATTTATTTATTTTTTTTATTTTTTATTTTTTTTATTTTCTGTTTCTTTAATAATTAAAACACATTCTATACATCCTACATACATAAGTTACAGAACATTGTTTTAATGTTGTGGTGGTTTTTTCTGAGTAGTTTTTAAGTAGGAAACTACTAGAAGAGTAAAGAGTAGGTTCTCAAACTCACAACATTGTTTTAAGTTTAAATATTTAACTTATTCCTAAACCAGGTTTTGTTACAATGCAACCTTTCTGACTTGAACATAAGCACACTCATCAGTAATATTTAAAAGTATATTTCTTACCTTATCTCATTTTCAGTTGAGAGAATTGCCATATTTAACTATCTGAAATCATTTTTAATTAATTTCATCTTACTGGAATGTCTGTCACAAAACACTCTGGGCCTTTATTTTTTTAAGAAAAGTTATCAAGCCTACTTCCAATTTCAGATAAATTGCACTGGTAATATTTCATGAATCCATTTTTTATTTTTTTTACTATCAATTATTGATACTGCATGTTGCTTAAAACCACTTAAGATGAAATTTCTACAGTATTAATCAGTATATATAAGATTTACAGTTGTGGCTGGAAATCAGATGCATTCATTGAAAATAAATATTGTCTCAAAAATTTAATGCAGAAGGCATTTAATTCAATATTTTACCTCCACCTCAAAGGTAAATTATGTTTATAATTTCCTTATTTTTTGATATGCCTATTTCCTGTAACATTGATAGTTTTATCCAGTGATTTCTCCCTTTTCCATATCTTTCCTTTTTTGTTTTTCACATTTGGAAAGTATATTCATCCTAAGTGCACAATTTTTACATTAATCAAACACATTTCTAAAATGACTTTCATTGTTGAAAGCAAGGGGATAGACAGAATAAGCATGCAGCTTTATAAACTGTCAGGATTTTTCTTGGAAGTCTTTACTTTATCCACAGAGAAGTTGCATCAAAATCTGTAATATAATTGCACCAATATACTCTTGATTTCAGTATAAGGTGTTACTTCCTTTGATATTTTGTGTTAGTATTGAATGAAAGCAAAATGGATATTAATCTGAGAAGTACCCAGATTGTATCTAATCTTGATGTCCATTGGGTATCCTTATGTGATCACAGCAGGGTGGGGTTTTTGTTTGTTTGTTTGTTTGTTGATTTTTGACTAGCCTGTCAAGCCCACCCAGCCTGGGCAGAACAGTCCGTTCAACAAATGGTGCTGAGAGAAGTGGATATCCAAAGCCAAAAGAAAGAAAGAGGACCCCTATCTCACACCTTATTTTAAAAAATCCCTCAAATTGGATAAAAAAAACCTAAATACAAAAGCAAGAACCATAAAGCTTCTAGAAGAAAATATACGAAAATATCAAGACTTGGTGTTATGTGGTGGATTCTTACAGAAGATAAGAGGAGGACTGAGATGGACTACTAATGTTTAATATATGCAGAAGTATTAATTAACATTACTGTAAAGGTGTTAAATGGATGGAGTTGATGGTAACACATTATAATGATTAACAACTGGTTTATAAATGGGAATATGCCTGAAAATGGTGGTCTAGGGATGTAAATGACTGTTAACAGAAAGTTAGAGAATAATCTAGGGCCTGAATAATAGCACAGTAAACCCAGAGGTGGATGTGAATTGTGGGTGATGGTACAGATGCAAGAGGGTTCTTTGTGAGCTAAAGCAGATGTACATGGCTACTGCAGGGTGGTGGGAATATGAAGATGTATGGGAAAAGTACAACTGGAGTGACCTCTGATCTGTTGTTAAGAATAATAATGTAATATTCATTCACCTATGCCAAAGATGTACTGAGTTGATAATGGGGGAGTGTGGAAAAAGTGTGCCAAAAATGTACGCTGTGGACCTAATAATAATTTGATGATATTATCTCAAAATCTGTAACAAATGTTCCACCACAGGGTGGTATGTTGATGGAGGGGTGTTGTTTGGGGATTCTGCACATGTGCATGATTGTTTTGTAAGTTTAAATCTTCCGTCATAAAAGTATATTTTAAAAATAATAATAGGGTAGGTTGGCAGGGCAAATACACTAAATTTAAGGTAGGACTATAGTTAGTAGTAAGATTTTTATGATATTCATTCATAATTTGTAACAAATAATTCACACCCAAAGGGGTGCTGATGCAAAGTACCAGAAATCTTTTACTTTTATAAAGGGTATTTATTTGGGGTAAAAGCTTATATTTACAAGGCTCTAAAGAGTCCAACTCAAGGTACTTTGCCCTAAAGAGTCCAACTCAAGGTACTTTTGCCAACACTGTTGCCACGTGTTGAAGCAAGTTGATTGTTGATCTCTGTGAGGGTTCAGTCTTCCTCTTCCTCTTAAAGCTCCATGGGCCCAGCTTCTTCCTGACCTCAGCTGTAGGCTGGAGAGCTCATTTCTTTCTGGGCCTTCTCAGCTGCTCAGGGCTCTGGGCTCTTCAATTGCAAACTATCAGGTGAATGCCTCTGCTCTATGCAGGGTCCCAGGATCGAAACTGACAAAATTTTCTCTTTCGTCTTCTGTCTATCTTCTGTGTATCTTCTTGAGTGAGTGCCCATTTATATAGTCCATCAAGAGGAAAGGAACTTAAACTGAGTTATTACTCTACTGAGGTGGTCAAATCAAAGCCCTAATCTTAACATAATTTAATCAAAGACATCTCAATTGAATCTAATACTATCAAAATATATCATACCCAGAGGAACAGACCAGATTACAAATATATTCTCTTTTTGAAATTTATAGTCTCAAGCTACCACAGTCGGTATTAACAGAAATGAGTGACAATACTATAAGACTTATGGAGGTTAAATAGCAAAATGGCAGAAGAAAGTCCTATATTATTAATAGTAACTTTAAATGTAAATGGATTAAACTCTCCAGTCAAAAAGCAGAAACTGGCAAAATGGATAAAAAGCATGATCAAATTATATGCTGTCTGTAAGAGATTCACCTTAAATTCAAAATTATAAGTAGGTTGAGGGTGAAAGGATGGAAAAAATATACCATGGAATTAGTAAACAAAAGAGAGTTGGGGGGGATATGTTAATATTGGGTAAAACAGACTTTGAGTCAGAACAGCTATGAGGGACAAAGATGGTCATTATATACTAATCAAGGGGACAGTTCAACAGGAAGATGTAACAATTAGGTATGCAGCTAACAGCAAACCCCAAATATATGAATCAAATGCTGACAGACTTAAAGGTAGAACTTGACAGTTCTACATTAATAGTAGGAGACTTGAACACACCACTCTCAGTAATGAGTAAAACATCTAGTCAGAAGATCAATAAAGAAGTACAGGACTTGAATGATACACTAAAACAAATAGATCTTACAGACATATATAGAACACTTCACCCAACAACAACAAAAAATACACATTCTTCTCACAGGTACATGGATCATTTCCAAGATATAGCATATGTTGGGTCACAAAACAAATCTCAATAAATTAAAAATATTGAAATCATATAATATATATGCTCTGACCACAATGGAGTGAAGCTAGAAAACAGTAACAGAAGTAGAAATGGAAAATTCACAAATGTGTGGTAATTAAAAAACATACTCTTATATCAATGGATTAAAGAGGAAATCAGAAGTGAAATTAAGGTATATCTTAAGGCAAATGAAAATGATAGTACAACATACCAAAATTTATGGGACACAGCAAAGTCATTGCTGAGATGAAATTATATCTCTAAGTGCTTACATTAAAAAAGAAGAAAGAATTCAAATCAGAGACTATTAGGGTTCTCTAGGGAACATAATCAACAGGAGGTATCTGTAAATAGTATGAGATTTTGTAAGAGTCTCCCACATGACTGTGGGGATGCACAAGTCCAGTTTCCACAGACAGGCTGCAAACCAGGGACTCTGATGAAAGTCCAATGAAGGTCTTTGATAAGTTTCTGGGAGAGGTTAACTGTCCAAAGATGAGCTGGGAAATTATCTGTGAATGTTTAAATCACTTCCCCTTTTAAGACATTCAACTGATTGGATAAATTGTTACTCATTGCTGATGGCAATCTCCCTGGTTGATTGAAGATATAATCAGCCATCTATACAGTAAACTCACTGATGACTAAAGCTCATAAATGTCCTTGTATTAAATTAGCCCAGTGCTTGCTTGACCAAAATTACCCTAACCATCACAGAGACCTAACCTCAAAACTTGAAGAACTAATACAAAAGAAAAAAACTAACCCTAAAGTGAGCAGAAGGAATGAAATAGCAAAGATTACAGTGGAGATATATGAAAGAGAAAAAAAAAATAGAGGGAATCAACAAAATCACAATTTCTTTTTTTGAAAAGATCAATAAAATTGACAAACCTTTATCTAGATGACAAAGAACAAAAGAAAGAGGATATAAATGATGAAAATCACAAATGAAAAGGGAGACATTACTACTGACCGAGCTGAAATAAAAGGTACTATACAAGGATACTATCAAAAACTGTTTGCCGATAAATTAGATAAGCTAGGTGAAATGGACAAACTCCCAGAAATGTGCAAATTACCTACACTGACTCAAAAAGTAATAGAAAATATTAAGAAACCAATTGCTAGTAAAGAGATTGAATCAGTAATCAAAAATTTCCCTGGGAACCTCTTATATTTTTTAATCTAACATTTTGACCTGAGAAAGAGATGGGAGAAGTTGCCTTGCCAATGTGCATACAGGGCAACACTTATTGCAGTGATAGAAGGCAAAACATCAAAAACAAAGCTTTCTAATATTTTTAATTTCTTGATACCCCAATTTCTTTTTACTTTAATTTTTCTAAATCAGTATGTATTCTATACCTAACCTCTAAACCCATCACTATATCCCATTTTACTGTTAATGGAACCTGACAATATATTGGGCTTCATTTTCAGGGAGGTTCGATGGTGGTCGGGGAGGAATACTGCTGTGCGGTGTTATTGGTGGGGGGTGCATGGTTGGGAGGGAGTTCTCCAGGGCATATGTGTGGGGTGCATAAAAGTTTTTGGATATTTTCATAATGGTTACAGTTGTGAATGATGGTTGGGGGAGTGCTGAGTTCCTGCCTGGGGGAGCTCTGTCGCATTCCCCAATGGAACAGCAACAATCCTCTGAGTGCAATGGCTAAGACCAATAAGGAAGGATGGTCCAACAATGAGCCCTTTATGCTAATGACTATGCTTATGGGCCTGTGGGCCTGAAATAAGAAGTAGGCCTAGAGCCGCAGGGTGCCTAAGAGTTACCTCCTGAGAGCCTCCACATTGCTTAAATGTGGCCACTCTCTAAGCCAAACTCAGCAAGTAATTTCCCCCCAGCATGAGACATGACTCCTGGGGATGAGCCTCCCTGGCACTGAGGGATTACTACCAAGTACCAGCTGATGATGTGGCTGGAGAATGACCTTGAATAAAAGGGTCAACTCAAACCAGCAGAATATCTCAGCCTACATGTAATATCAGAAGTTAAAAATGCTTTTTGACCCTGAATTGTGGGAGGAGGGGCACCCAGCTTGCCTCAGTGGCAAACAGTGCGGCAAGAGGTGACACCGCCTCTGCCCACTGGGCCTAGACAAGGTGACCACACCTGACTAGGCCTTTGCTGCTAACAGCTGGCCGGCACTGCCCTCCCCCTTCCTATCTCCCGCCTAGCCCAGCTCTCACTTCCCCTCCCCCCTCCCTTAAACCTAATCTCTTAGTACGCTGTTTGCCCAGCAACAGCTTCAGCCTATCAAGAGTTAGCACATACTCTACTGGCCAATCACTAGCCCAATGCCAGAACATTGCCTTATATGGAAACAGCATTTGCCCTAGCCAATCAGAACCCGCCACACCACTCCCCAATCCTATAAATCTGCATCCCCTTCCGCAATAAACCAGACTTGTGCCATCAGCCTGTCTCTGCGACTTCTTCCTGGGTCGTGCGCCCTCCACGCCTTCGGAGCCCCCGAGGGAAGCCTCAGCGGCCGTACGCCGTACAAGGCTTTCTTCCCCACACCAGGGACCCCTCTCGTCCCACAACGGGACTCCACTCGTCCCTTAACAGGGACCCCGCTCATCCCACAACGGGACCCCACTCGTCCTGCAACAGGGACACTGCTCGTCCCTTAACAGGGACCCCGTTTCGTCCCTCACTGAATAAAAGGGGGAAATGGAAAGGACAAATGAGTTTATATGGCTATGAGTCTCCAAAAAAGAGTTGGGAGGTCATCAAAGGGGTCACCATTATGCACACCTCAGCAGAGTCCCAGAGAGAGCTGAAGTAGATAAAACCCCTGGTATTGTTTCTTCTGAGGGCTACAGAGACCCACAGGTTCTATGGTCATGGCACATGGAGTTCAGTGCTATGTTGGCCCTACTTTGGAGTTTGTGGTCCTGAGTGTGATGGAGTTGGACTCAGGTGTGATCTTTGTTCACAAGCCTCTCCTGTCACTTTTACCAAACCTGTGGTTGGTGCTGGGGTTTAATGTATAGTTGGGGGACCTGAATCTCTGGACTGTCCATGTGATAGCAAGGCCCTGAGCCTCAAAAGACTTGAAACTCCTACACTCTGGTTTATTGGACTTATCTCAGCCAGCTAACAGGGAGGTGAAGAAGGTCAACCACCACACCAGGGAGCCAAGAGTGCCTACAACTGCAAACAGGAGAATTGCATCCATCCTCCAAGTGGAGTCAAGGCACCCTCTCAATAGAGGGGTGGAGTGGACATAGCCATCCCAGGGTCCACAGAATGGAGGAATAGAGTATGGATTAGAGTGGACTTATTGATACTCTAATCTGGAACTAATGTGATTAGTAGTGGAAGTAAATGTAACACTGAGATGGAGAAAGTGGACATGGTAGCTGCTGAAGGTGGGAATGGAAAGAGGAGATATGATATGGGGGCATTTTCAGGACTTGGAGGTGTCCTGGGTGGTATTGCAGGGACAGTTACTGGACATTGTCTGTCCTCCCATGGCCCACAGGATGGACTGGGGGAGAGTGTAAACTATAATGTGGACCATTGACCATGTGGTGCAACAGTGCTCAGAGATGTATTCACCAAGTGCAATGGATGTCCCTGATGATGGAGGAGGTTGTTGTTATGGGAGGAGTGGGGTAAGGGGGGGTATATGGGGACCTCGTATTTTTTAATGTAACATTAAAAATAAATAAATTAATTAAAAATAAAAAAAGATAAAAAAACAACAGATGGCATTATTATATAATGCTAAGAAACCTGGAGAAATCCTAGTGATAAATGATGAAGACATAAACTATCAATGGAAATAAATTTCATGAGGAAATAAGATAAAATCTCCCAAAATATGGGTGTGTGTATCTTAATGGTTGAGTTCCTGCTTTCCATGTATGAGGTTCCAGGCTCAATCCCTGGTGCCTCCTAAAAAAAGCAAAAGAAAGGAAAAATAAATACCTCCCAACAAAAGCCCAGGATCAAATGACTTCCCAGGGGATGTCTACAAAACTTTCCAAGAATACTTGATTCCAATTATGTCCAAACTCTTCCAAAAAATTGCAGAGGAAGGAACACTCCATAACTCATTCTATTAGGCCAACATTACCCTTATACCAAAGCTGGATAAAATACCAGAAGTAAAGAAACCTACAATCCAATATCTCTTATGAGTATAAGTGAAAAAATCCTCAAAAAAAAAAAACAAAAAAAAATGCTGGCAAACCTCATTCCATAGCATATTAAGAAAATTAGGGACGCGGACTTGGCCCAGTGGATAGGGTAGCCATCTACCACATGGGAGGTCTGTGATTTAAACCCCAGGCCTCCTTAACCCATGTGGAGCTGGCCCACATGCAGTGCTAATGTCTGCAAGGAGTGCTGTGCCATGCAGGGATGTCCCTGCATAGGGGAGTCCCACACGCAAGGAGTGTGCCCTGTAAGGAGAGCCTCCCAGCATGAAAGAAAGTTCAGCCTGCCCAGGAATGGTGCCGCACACACGGAGAGCTGACACAACAAGATGACACACACACACATACACAAAAACACAGATTCCTGTGCTGCTGACAACAACAGAAGCGGACAAAGAACATTCAACTCATGGACACAGAGCAGACAACAGGGTGGTTGGGGAGAGGGGAGAGAGATAAATTTTTAAAAAAAGAAAAAAACAAAAAACTATGCACCATGACCAAGTGAGATTTATCCCTGACATGAAAGGTTGGTTAAATATATGAAAATCAATTAATGTAATACACCACACTAAGAGAATAAAGGGGAAAAAAAACCATGCTCATCTCAATTGATAAAGAAAAGGCATTTGACAAAATATAGCACCCTGTCTTGATAAAAGGACTTAGAACAGTAGGAAAAGAAGTGAACTTCTTTAACATGAAATGGAATGTATGAAAAGCCCACAAGTAACATTCTACTTAATAGTGAAAAAGTGAAAGCTTTCCCTCTAAAATCAGGAACAAACAAGGATGCACACTATCACCACTGTCATTCAATGCTGTACTGGAAATTCTTGCTAAAGCAATTAGGCTAGAAAAAGAAATAAAAGTCATCCAAATTGTAAAGGAAGAAGTAAAATTTGCACTATTTGCAGATGCTGTGATTCTATATAAAGAAAATCCTGAAAAACACACAACAAAGCTCTCAGAAAATAAATAAATTCAGCAAAGTCACAGGGTATAAGATCAATTCCCCCAAATCAGTAGTGTTTCTATACACAAGCAATGAACAAGCATAAGAAGAAATCAAGAAAAAAATCCCATTCTCAATAACAACTGAAAGAATCAAATATCAAGGATAAATCTTTTTGTTTGTTTATTTTATTTATTTGTATTTATTTCTTATAATGTTACATTAAAAAAATATGAGGTCCCCATATATCCCCCATCCCCCTCCCCCCACTCCCCACACATCAACAACCTCTTTCACCATTGTGGCACATTCATAGCATTTGGATAATACATTTTTGAGCACTGCTACACCACATGCACAGTGGTTTTAACTGTAGTTTACACTCTCCCACAGTCCAAACAGTAGGCCATGACAGGACATAAAATGTCCAGCAGCTGTCCCTGCAATACCACCCAGGACAACTCCAAGTCCTGAAAATGCTCCCACATCATATCACTTCTTCCCTCTCCTTACCTTCAGCAGCTACTATGACCACTTTCTCCACATCAGTGCTACATTTTCTTCTATTACTAATCACAATAGTTCCAGAATAGAATACCAGTAAGTCCATTGTAATTCATAGTCTATTCCTCCATCCCATGGATCCTGGGATGATTATGTCCACTCCACCTCTATATCGAGAGGGGGCTTAGATTCCACGTGGATGATGGATGCAATTCTCCTGCTTTCAGTTGTAGGCACTCTTGGCTCCCTGGTGTGGTGGTTGAACTTCTTCACTTTTCTGATAGCTGACTGAGATAAGTTCAATAAACCAGAGTGTAGGAGATGCAAGTCTTTTGAGGCTCAGGGCCTGGCTATCACATGGAGAGTCCAAAGATTCAGGTCCCCTGAGTATACACCAAACCCAAGTGACAACCACAGTTCCAGTAACAGTAAAAGGAGTGACTTGTGAACAAAGATCACATCTGAGTCCAACTCCATCACACTCAGGAACACAAACTTGAAAGTAGCGCCAACTGACATGGCACTGAACTCCATCTTCCATGGCCCTAGTACCTATGGGTCTCTGTAGCCCTCAGAAGAAACAATACCTGGGCTTGTGTCTACTTTGGCTGTCTCTGGGACCCTGCTGAGGAGTACATAAGGGTGATCCCTCTGATGACCTCCTAACTCTTTTCTGGAGACTCATAGCCATATAAACTCATTTGTCCTTTCTATTTCCCCCTATTATCCAAGGTCAAAAAGCATTTTTAACACCTGATATTACATGTAGGCTGAGATATTCTGCTGGTCTGAGTAGACCCTTTTATTCAAGGTCATTTTCTAGTTACATCATCAGCTGCTACGGGAAGGCTCATCCCTGGGAATTATGTCCCATGCTGGGGGTGAAGGCAATGCATTTACATGCTGAGTTTGGCTTTGAGACTGGCCACATTTGAGCAACATGGAGGCTCTCAGGAGGTAACTCTTAGGCAACCTGCAGCTCTAGGCCTACTTCATATTTCAGGTGCACAGGCTCACAAGCATAGTCATTAGTATCAAGGGCTCATTGTTGGACCATCCTTCTTTATTGGTCTTCTGCATGCACTTTGGGAATTTTTGCTATTCCATTGGGGAATGTGATAGACCTCCCCTGGCTGGGAACTCAGCACTCCCTCAGTTGTCCTTTCAATCTGTAATCACTATGAAAATATCCAAACATTTTTATGTACCCTGTATACATGCCCTGGAGAACTCCCTCCCAACTATGTGCCCCCTATCAATAACACCCCACACCAGTATTCCTCCCCTGCCATAGTTGAGCCTCTCTGTGGTCCAAAACTTCTTCAAAAATGAAGCCCATTATATTGTCAGGCTCCATTAATAGTAAAATGAAATATATAGTGATGGGTTTAAAGGTTAGATATAGAATACATACCAATTTAGAAAAATTAAAGCAAATATAAATTGGGGTATCAAAAATTGAAAAATGGAAAAGCTTTGTTTTTGATGTTTTGCCTTTCATCACTGCAATAAGTATTGCCCTGTATGTAAAGTGGCAAGGCAATTTCTTCCATTTCTTCATTAGTGTCTACATCCTTTCTTTTTCTTTTTTCCTTAATTATTAACTTTGTCTTCACAAAAGTTTTAGATCACAGTAATTCATATATACAATATACAGTACACACACATATCCAACATCAACAGTTTGTTCCTTCCCCAGCTATGATCTTTTTACATGTTCATATTATATTTGCTGCAACGGATGTACAGTAATTGAGACAATGGCTTTCAAACATGGCTACACTTGAGTTTACATTATGGCTTATATTTTAGACAATACAATTTTCTAAATTTTAGTTATCTTACATTTTACATTATGATTTACATTTTAGCCCATAGGTTTTTATACATTTTTGGTGTAATTTAACATGTTCTATATCTATCTTTGCATAATCTTGTGAAATACTTCCATTGCCCCACAGTTACACTGATTTCATCTCTTCAATACCTCTTTCCCCTTCCCCTCAGGGCCCACCATGACAATCAATCTTCATTACATGAAGGACCATATTCAGAGATACTTGCCACCAATTCTCTCAAGAGATACATTTCCCTCTATTTGAGAACATCAATCCCAGGGAGGATGTGGGTATACCTTCACTCTCAATTTATGGGTCTCCACCCAATGATATAACCCACTATGACAAAATGAGCACTCACACACTCCCTAGAAGCCTGCCCTGGGTCAGATTCTCCCCTTTAAGCAGGTAACCTTCCTAATTGTATTTTTGAAAAAGTTTTCTCAACATTATACTTTCATCCACATATCTGACAACCTCCTATGTTCAAATGTTCCCCCCACATTTCCCCCAATTTCTTGGGCCATCTTACCCAGCCTCCCATCCCAACCCCCCCTCAAACCTTCAAAGCCCCACCCAAAGGTATCATTATGCCTCCATATTATCCCTTTCCTGTACAAATACTTCCCTCCAGCTTATTATAGATTTCACCCATGTAGGTGTCAGCTCATAACCTTCCTCCACCCCCCAAAGTCCTTTAGCAAGCAATTATTATACCACAGTTAGGCAAGGAATATAGTCTTGGGGAATATACTAGGGCAATTCAATACTCCTCACAATATATCTCTCAAATTTAATGTTTGAAATATACATATTTATTGTGCTTTTTAGTTCTTTCACAAAAATACTGAATTTCTTTGAGAATATGCTTTTGGGGGCATTACTATTTGTGTTTGCTCCTCTACTTTACCTTTCAGAATATACAGTAGTCTGTGAGAAGATGAGTCTTGCATAGGAAATACAGGCTCTCTTTTTTCATTGCTTAGGTCACTATTCTCTTATGCCATTAAATCATGACACTAGACCACTCATTGATTTCTCCTTTTGATCTCACTGTGTGTCCCCTAGTTACTTACCAAATTCTGTTGAGATTCCCATTTAATGAGGGAAAGTTTCTCATTTCAGTCACTGTTTTTAAAGAACTAATCTCTGCCTCATATGGTTATTTGGTTCCCTAAATACCTATCGTTTTCTTGCTGATACCGATTGTTTCTCTACCATCCCTAAGTCCCATATGCTGCCCTACTCTCCCTCCAAAGACCCCGTCTTTCCTATCCCAGTCTCCCTCCTACTCTCCATTTCTCAAACAATCCAGAATTTACACTGGAATTCATGTTGTTCCAGGCTGAAGGTCTTGGAGGACACTCCCTGCAGAGTGACTCCAGCCCCCTCTGCAGGGTACAAGGTTCTTTTCCTCCTTGAGTCCCTGGTGGCCTCTCCAGCCCCATCCCTGCAGCCCCCTCCCCAGCATCTCAGCTGCAACCTCCAAAGAGCGCCCCCAGGTCCCCAGAAACTTCTCTGCATTTTTGTGTGCTGTGGTTTCAACAGAATAAACTATAAAAACCTCAGTTATGTATAGTCCTTTCTTTTCCATCTTAGGAAGCTGGAACACAAAGCACATGAGTGACATGAATGCCACATACAACTTTTAGAGGAAGAGAACAAAACAAGTAGTGGCAGAGAAAGTCAAGCACTGCATGTGAGTTCACCTACCAGATACCATGGCTCAGAAAACCACAGTTGAGATGTTTTATTGTTAACCTTTTGTACATTGTTTGGGAAGGGTAGTGCAAACCATGAATTATCAGAATACACAGAGAATTCACACACATATATGCACACACACAAATAAGCTTACAAAGGAAGAATATAAAGCTATCCCCAATTTTCTGATCCTCACTATTAGCTAGAGTGTATGGGAATGTTGTTCATGCAAACATTTCTGGGAGTGATGTAAATTGCCATAATTATTTAGTTAAGCAACTTGGTGTAGTGTGAATCATGAGCCTTAAAATTGTGCCTTTGATAGCCTCAGTGGTCAGACCCCCAGGCAATATGCTAAGGATATTAGTAAAGGAAGAATCAAGCTTTATGATGAAAGATATTCTATCAGGAATAATCAGGAAAATACTGAGACTGGGTAAGAATATTATAGCCTACCACTTGGAACCTTTCAGGCAGTAATGAATAAGTGGGGCAACTGTGGAACAATGCTTTTATCATATTATGCTCTTATAATCATGTGCCATGAGCTTGTACATGTGGAGATAATGTCTCCAAGGGGCCAGCTGTGTGGGTCATGGGAACAGAAGCAGATCAGTGAATGGTATCAGCATTCCTGTGCTTTACCTGCTTAATCAATCATCATTTGTAGGCAAAGAATTGAAGAAATGGAACAAAACCTGCAGCAAGCAGAGAGCTCATTGAGACAACAGGTAACTTTCACCAGTCAGACTGTTGTAGAATGTTTCACTACTTCATGCACGTGATTATAATGGCCCTCAGGAACCCTAAACTGTGTGTTTTCTTTGTTATTTGTTGTCTTTCTCAGGTCGCTTTTCATGAGGAGAAAGCTCATGATAGCTGGGTAAGATTTTATTCTTTTCATTTCTTTCCTTCTGAGCACAGTCTACCACAACTCAACATGGATGTGTTTCACCCCATAGCTCAAAATGTATGCTTTAGAGAGGCGTTGGTTGAGCAGATAAAGGAAGCTGCCTACTTGAAACACAGGTACAGGATTTTATTTTAAAATTAAAATTGAAATAATTTCATACTTTCAGAACTGCTCTCAAATTAAATAAAACAAACTCCACATAAAGAATTCCAACATGTCCCCCAACCCAGACCCACCAATTTGAATGTTTTGGCACATTTGCTGTCACCCTCTGTCTCTTCATTCCTCCCTCCCTGCTCCTCTCCTTTCCTTCCTTCCTTCCATCCATTTACCTATTTTGGTAAATGTCTGAGACTAGGCTGTATATATCATGATCCTCGAGCACATAAACCTTACAGGTACAAGATTCTCCTTTCCTTCCTTCCTTCCCTCCATCCATTTACCTATTTTGGTAAATGTCTGAGACTAGGCTGTATATATCATGATCCTTGAGCACATAAACCTTACAGGTACAAGATTTTGACATCCATTTTCTTTTCAATGCATTTTTGTGTTTTTAAGACCAAGCATGTTCTTGATCTAAGGGCATGGTTTTCTGATTTTCATTCCATTGTATTCTTTCCCTTACTCCAGACTGGAAATATCCCAGAAAAATAAGATACTTGTGCTGGGAATGCCGATGTGGTTGCCCCTCCACAGAGAGGTAGGAAGCACCCTTTGGAGAGCCCTTAATTAATTTCTGCTGCAATTAAGAATTCCACACACTTACCAAAGAGAGCAGCATGCTTCAGGGGGATCAGATGCTACTATCATCTTATGTCCCCCAGCCACAGGGTCTCCTTGGTCCATCCACTGTGAGCTCACATCCCTCAAGTGACAGCAAACACCCTCCACCTCGACTTTGGGGATACTCTCAACTGGAGAGATGGCAGTAGTGGGAATTTGGGTCAGCACCCACTTCCCCCTTGTAAAGGGTTTATTTTTCCTTCTTTTGAGAAAAATCACACAAAACTTCTTAGAATGTGGCATCTCTGGTCTGCCTAGAGAAGCATTTTCTTGATGTGTCTTAGTGAACACACACTAAGTGTACACAGTCTAGTACAAAATCTGCTCGAAGACAGCCAACATTCATTTATTGTTAATGGTTCCTTTGTATTTCCTTTGTTGGTTTAATTTTTTACTATTAATGATAGTGCTTTATAAATTTCTAGGTAATCATACTCTACCTAATGAATGTAGCCCTCCAATTTTACTATTAATGCCTCATAGTTGTTTCCTTTTCCCATTACTACTTTGTAAATGTCTGTAAGGCCATTTCAATTCTTAAATGTTTATATAATCCTGGATCACAGATGGAAGTCAGGTTATGTAGAGACAGATATACTACCAAGCCCCCATGGCTTGATGAGTATGAGCTGTGCTGGTTTTCATGCTGATGTCCAGCTCTTTGAGCCCTGCCCTGGCTCCAGTTGCTTGATTTGTTATAAAAACACTTGGACCTGTGTGGGAGACCTGCCATGCCCTCCTCAAGGGTCAAGGGACCTCCCTGCATTCTTGGGGTCATCTGAGCATCTGGGAAACCCTGGGCTTCTGGTGGGAACCTAAATGGGGGTAAAGAGCCTGAGGAAGATGGTGGAGGGTTTGCTATTCTTTCCCACCCAAATCTGAAGAAACCCCCAGCAGTTCTCCTGCCTTCATAAATCCAGAGCCCGGTGCAGCTCCCCTGAGGAACAGCAACTCCAGAAGCTCATTCCCTGCTGGGTGGACAGAGGAGGCCAAGGTAAGTGCTGTCTTACTTTGAACGGTAAGCAGCTATTTCAGGAAACTTTTATCACTTTATTCAAATCCTCTCACCTCATGTCGGTGTGAGCAATGCCAGTCCCAGGAGATCACCATTACAGATGCCTCCAGAAGCAGTAAGTCCTTAGAGGTTAAGGACTAAAGGGCTTGCACGGTTATATTTCTGGAAGGAACTGGAGGAGGAAGACCCTTCACTCCCCTACTTCACAATGCGTGCTGCAGTTGATTCCTTATTGATATCCTTTAGTTTATGGGCTACCAAAATGTGATTTTCTTCTTAATATTTTTTTATTTTTTATTTTTTTGCCTTTATTTATTTATTTAATATTACATAAAAAAAAAAAACGAGGTCCCCATATACTTCCATCCCCTCACCCCACTCCTCTCCCCATAGCAACAATCTCCTCCATCATCATGAGACATTCATTGCATTTGGTGAATATATCTCTGAGCACCGCTACACCTCATGGTCAATGGTCCACATCATAGTCCACACTCTCCCACGTTCCACCCAGTGGTCCATGGGAGGACATAAAATGTCTAGTAACTGTCCCTGCAGCATCACCAAGGACAACTCCAAGTCCTGAAAACGCCTCCACATCTCATCTCATCCTCCTATTCCACACACCCAGCAGCCACCATGGCCACTTTCTCCACACCAATGCCACATTTTCTTTGATTACTAATCACAATAGTTCATGAATAGAATATCAGTAAGTCCACTCTAATCCATATTCTATTCCTCCATCCCATGGACCTTGGAATGGTTATGTCCACTCCACATCTATATCAAGAGGGGGCTTAGATTCCACATGGATGCTGGATGCAATCCTCCTGCTTTCAGTTGTAGGCACTCTTGGCTCCCTGGTGTGGTGGTTGACCTTCTTCAACTCCATGTTAACTGAGGGGGTAAGTCCAATAAACCAGAGTGTAGGAGCTGAAGTCTGTTGAGACTCAGGGCCTGGCTAGCATATGGTCAGTCCAGAGATTCAGGTCCCCTGGGTATATATTAAATCCCAGCACCAACTACAGTTCTGGTAAAAATAACAGGAGAGGTTTGTGAAAAAAGATCATATCTGAGTCCAGCTTCATCACACAGAAACACAAACTCCAAAGAAGGGCCAACTGACATGGCACTGAACTCCATCTACCAAGACCATAGAAGCTGTGGGTCTCTGTAGCCCTCAGAAGAACCAAGACCCGGGATTGTATCTACTTTATCTGTCTCTGGGAATCTGCTGAGGTGTGCATAAGGGCAACCCCTCTGATAAACTCCCAGCTCTTTTTGGAGACTCATAGCCATATAAACTAATTTGTCCTTTCCATTTCCCCCTTTTATTCAGGTCAAAAAGCATTTTTAACTCCTGATATTATATGTAGACTGAGATATTCTGCTGGTCCGAGTTGACCCTTTTATTCAAGGTCATTTCTAGTTACATCATCAGCTGGTATTTGGTAGTAATCCCTCGGTGCGAGGGAGGCTCATCCCCGGGAGACAGTCCCACGCTGGGGGGAAAGAAATGCATTTACATGCTGAGTTTGGCTTTGAGACTGGCCACATTTGAACAACACGGAGGCTCTCAGGAGGTAACTCTTAGGCACCCTGCAGCTCTATGCCTACTTCATATTTCAGGTGCACAGGCTCATAAGCATAGTCATTAGTATCAAGGGCTCATTGTTGGGCCTTCCTTCTTTTTTGGTCTTTGCTGTTGCACTTGGGGGATTGTTCCTGCTGTTCCTTTAGGAACTGTGATAGAGCTCCCTGGCTAGGAACTCAGCACTCCCTCAGTTGCTGTTTTTAATTGTATCTACTATGAAAATATCCAAACATTTTTATGTACCCTGCATATACGCCCTGTAGAACTCCCTGCCAACCATGTGTCCCCTGTCAATAACATCCCACACTAGTATTCCTCCCCTGCCATTGTTAAACCTCTCTGTGATCTAAAACTTCCTGAAAAGCCCAATATATTGCCAGGTTCCATTAATAGTAAAATGGAGTATAGCGATGAGTATAAAGGTTAGATATAGAACACATATTAATTTGGAAAAATTATAGTAAAAATAAATTGGGATAACCTAAAATTTAAAAATGCAAAAGCTTTGTTTTTGATGTTTTGCCTTCCATCACTGCAATAAGTGTTGCCCTGTATGCAAATTGTCAAGGCAACTACTTCCGTCTTTTCCTCAGTGTCTATGTCGTATCTTTTTTTTTTTTTTTTGGCTTTTATTTTTTTATTTTTTCCAAATTCTACTCAATTTATTCATTTTTTAAAAAATACTACATTCAAAAAATATGAGGTCCCCATTCACCCCCACCACCCCCACCCCACCACTCTCCCCACAGTAACACTCTCCCCCATCATCACGACACATCCATTGCATCTGGTGAGTACATCTCTGGGCATCACTGCACCCCATGGCCTGTGGTCCACACCATAGCCCACACTCTCCCACGTTCCATCCAGTGGGCCATGGGAGGACATACAATGTCCAGCAATTGTTCCTGGAACACCACCCAGGACACCAAGTCCCGAAAATGCCTCCACATCTCATCTCTTCCTCCCATTCCCCACACCCAGCAGCCACCATGGCCACTTTTTCCACACCAATGCCACATTTTCTCAATTTTTATCCACAATAGTTCATGAATAGGATATCATTAAGTCCACTCTAATTCTTACTGTATTCCTCCTTCCTGTGGACCTTGGCTTGGTTGTGCCCATTCCACATCTATGTCAAGAGGGGGCTTAGATTCCACATGGATACTGGATGCAATCCTCCTGCTTTCAGTTGTAGGCACTCTAGGCTCCATGGTGTGGTGGTTGACATTCTTCAACTCCATGTTAGTTGAGTGGGGTAAGTCCAATAAATCAGAGTGTAGGAGCTGAAGTCTGTTGAGGCTCAGGGCCTCCCTATTATATTGTCAGTCCAGAGATTCAAATCCCCTAGATATATCTTAAACCCCAGCACCAACTACAATTCCAGTAAAGTAGCATGAAAGGCTTGTGAAAAGAGATCCCATCTGAGTCCAGCTCCATCACGCAGAAACACCAGCTCCAAAGAAGGGCCAATTGACATGGCAGTGAACCCCATCTGCCATGACCATAGAACCTGTGGGTCTCTTTAGCCCTCGAAAGGACCAATACCTGGGGTTGTATCTACTTTATCTGTCTCTGAGACTCTGCTCAGGTGTGCATAAGGGCAATCCTTCTGACAACCTCCAGACTCTTTTTTTAGAGACTCATAGCCATATGAACTCATTTGTCTTTTCCATTTCCCCCTTACTTTAGGTCAAACAGCATTTTTAACTCCTGTTATTATATGTAGACAGGGATATTCTGCTGGTCTGCATTGAACCTTTAATTCAAGGTCATTTTCAAGTTTCTTGGTAGTGGTCCCTCCGTGCCAGGTAGGCTCATCTTCGGGTGTCATGTCCCACACTGGGGGGAAGGCATTGCATTTACATGCTGAGTTTGGCTTCAAGACTGGCCACATTTGAGTAACAAGGAGGCTGTCAGGAGGGAACTCTTAGACACAGTGCTGCTCTAGGCCTTGTTCTTATTTCAGGTGTATAGGCTCACAAGCATAGTCATTAGTATCAGGGGCTCATTGTTGGACCCTCATTCCTTACCGGTCCTTACCGTTGCACCTGGGTGCTCCCCTAGGGACCACGACAGAGGCCCCCTGGGCCAGGAACCCAGTATCCCCCCAGCTGTTGTTTTTAATTGTTTCCATTATGAGTATATCACAACATTTCCATGCACCCTGGACACATGCCCTGTATAACTCCCTGTCAACCATATATCACCTGTCAAAATCATCCCATACCAGTATTCCTCTGCTGCCATTGTTGAACCACTCTGTGATCCAAAACTTCCTGAAAAGTGAAGCCCAATATAATGTTAGGTTCCCTTACTAGTAAAATGGAATATAGCAATGAGTTTAAAGGTTAGATATAGAATACATACTGATTTGGAAAATTCTACATCATATCTTTTTCTTTTCTTTTTTCCTAATTATTGAGCTTCTCTCTACAAGAGCCTTAGATCACAGTAATTCATATATATGATATACAGTACTCCCACATATCCATTATAAAACCTTTTCCCTTCCACAGTGATAATTTTTTAACTTATTCATATCATATTTACTGAAACTGGTGTACAGATATTGAGACAATAGCTTTCAAGCAAGGTAACATTTGTGTTTACATTGTGGTTCATACTTTAGGCTATACAATTTTCTAAATTTTTAGTTATCCTATATTTTACATTATGGTTTACATTATTAGTCTGTCTTGCCCTATATGTTTTTGGTGTAATATTACATGTTTTATATCCATCCTTGTGTACTTTTGTGAAACACTTATTTTGCCCTCACATTTACTTTGGTTCCATCTATTCAATATCGATTTCCCCCTCCCTTTGGGCCCCAGAGTGGCAGTCAATCTTCATTTCTTGAGGAGCCATGTTCAGAGATACTTGCACAAATGTTGAGGGCTTGACTTGCTCAACTGCCCTAATGCCCTGGGAGCCACCCTTTCTCTTGAGATATACAGTTCCTCTATTTGATGGCATTGGCCGCCCCCCCCCCGGATGTGGGTCTACCTTCACTCTCGTTATATGGGTCTCTGCCCAATGGTATAGCCCACTCTGGCAAAATGAGCATTCAGATATTCCCTAGGAGTCTGTCCTGCTTCAGATCATCCCTTCCGAGCATCCTAAACAGGTAACCCTCATAATTATATTATGATACGGTTTTCTCAGCATTTTACTCTCAACCAACACCCGACAATCTCCTATGTTCACATGT
Organism: Dasypus novemcinctus; assembly: GCF_030445035.2. Classification (NCBI taxonomy): domain Eukaryota; kingdom Metazoa; phylum Chordata; class Mammalia; order Cingulata; family Dasypodidae; genus Dasypus; species Dasypus novemcinctus. The sequence goes on along the minus strand of NC_080697.1, from coordinate 898,536 downwards.
TACCCCTCCCTCCCCCCAATTTTTTGGGCAATTTTACCCATCCGCCCATCCCCAGCCCCCCTTAAACCTGCAAAACCCCACCCAAAGGCAACCCCTTCCCCCCATTTTATCACTTCTTTGTGCTCATACTTACCGCCAGCTCATCATAGATTCCACCCGTGCAGATGTCAGCTCCCATCCTTCCTCCACGCCCGATTTCCTGTAAGTCCATCTTCCAGTCTCTACCTCTCTGAGGCAGCTTGCGTATTTCATATCATTGAGGTCATGTAGTATTTGTCCTTCAATGCCTGGGTTGCTTCACTCAACATAAGGTTCTCAAGATTCATCCATGTTATCACATGTGTTTGTAATGTATTTGCTCTTAAAGCTGAGTAGTATTCCATTGCGTGTATATACCACATTTTATTGATCCACTCATCTGTTGATGGGCATTTGGGTTGATTCCAACTTTTGGCGATAGTGAACAATGCTGCTATGAACATTCGTATGCATATATCAGTTTTTGTCCTTGTTTTCGGTTCTGCAGTGGTATTGCTGGGTCATATGGCAAATCTATGGTTAGTTTTTTGAGAAACTGCCAAACTGTCCTCCAGAATGGTTGGATCCTTCTGCATTCCCACCAGCAGTGGATGAGTGTTCCCATTTCTTAACATCCTCTCCAGCATTTGTATTCTTCTGTTTTTTTTTCGTAGCTGCCAATCTTATGGGAGTAAGATGGTATCTCATTGTAGTTTTGATTTGCATTTCCCTGATAGCTAGAGATTTGGAGCATTTTTTCATGTGCTTTTTAGCCATTTGTATTTCTTCTTTGAAGAAGTGTCTGTTTAAATCTTTTTTTCATTTTTTAAATGGTTTGTTTATCTTTTTATTTTCAAGATATAGGAGTTCTTTATATATGAAAGTTATAAATCTCTTATCAGATATATGGTTGCCAAATATATTCTCCCATTGTGTAGGTTCCCTTTTTACTTTCTTGACAAACTCCTTTGAGGTGCAGAAGGCTTTAATTTTGAGGAAGTCCCATTTATCTATTTGTTCTTTTACTGCGCGTGCTTTTGGTGTGATGTTCATGAAGCCATTTCCTATTACAAGGTCTTGTAGATGTTTCCCTGCACAGCTTTCCAAGGTCTTTATGGTCTTGGCTCTTATATTTAGGTCTTTGATCCATCTAGAGTTGATCTTTGTATAAGGTGTGACATGGTAATCCTCTTTCATTCTTCTACATATGGATACCCAGTTCTCCAGGCACCATTTGTTGAATAGACCATTCTCTCCCAGTTGAGATGGTTTGGTGGCTTTATTGAATATTATATGGCTATATATATGAGGTTCTATATCAGAACTTTCAATTCGATTCCATTGGTCTGTGTGTCTCTCCTTATGCCAATACCATGCTGTTTTCACTACTGTAGCTTTGTAGTATGTTTTGAAGTCAGATAGTGTGATTCCTCCAATTTCATTTTTCTTTTTCAATATGTCTTTGGTTATTTGGGGCCTCTTTCCTTTCCAAATAAATTTCATAGTTAGTTTTTCTAGTTCCTTAAAGAAGGCTGTGTTGATTTTTATTAGGATTGCATTGAATGTGTAGATCAGTTTTGGTAGGATAGACATCTTAATAATATTCAGTCTTCCTATCCATGAACATGGAATATTCTTCCATTTATTTAGGTCTTCTTTGATTTCCTTGAACAATCTTGTATATTTCTCAGTGTATAAGGTTTTTACATCTTTAGTTAAATTTATTCCTAAATACTTGATTTTTTAATTTACTATTGTGAATGGTATTTGTTTCTTGATTTCCTCCTGATCCTGCTCATTATTGGTGTACAGAAATGCTACTGATTTTTGCACGTTGATCTTATAACCTACAACTTTACTAAATTCATTTCTGAATTCTAGAAGATTTGCCTCCGACCTCTAAGTGTTTTCTATGTATAGGATCATGTCATCTGCAAATAATGTAAGTTTTACTTCTTCCTTTCCAATTTGAATGCCTTTTATATCTGGTTATTTCCTCAGTGCTCGAGCAAGTACTTCTAAGGCAATGTTAAATAGAAGAGGTGGTAGTGGGCATCCTTGTCTTGTTTCTGGTCTTAGAGGGAAGGATTTTTTTATTTCACCATTGTAAACAATGTTGGCTGTGGGTTTTTCATATATACTCTTTCTCATGTTCAAAAAATTTCCTTGGATTCCAATCTTTTGCAGTGTTTTTAAAAAGAAAGGGTGCTGAATTTTGTCAAATGCTTTTTCTGTCTCTATAGATATAATCATGTGATTTTTTCCTTCAATCTGTTTATATGGTGTATTACATTGATTGATTATCTTATGTTGAACCATCCTTGCATACCAGGAATGAATCCCGCTTGGTCATGGTGTATAATTCGTTTAATGTGTTGTTGAATAAGGTTAGCAAGTATTTTGTTGAGGATTTTTGCGCCTAAGTTCATTAGAGAAATTTGTCAGTAATTTTCCTTTCTTCTGGTATTTTTGTTTGGCTTTGGTACTAGAGTAATGTTGGCCTCATAGAATGAGATAGGTAATGTTCCTTCTGTTTCCATTTTCTGGAAATGTTTCATTAGAATTGGTATTAGTTCTTTCTGGAATGTTTTGTAGAATTCACCTGTGAAGCTGTCTGGCCCTGGGTTCTTCTCAGTTGGGAGGTTTTTTTTTTGTTTTTTGTTTTTGTTTTTTCACAGGGGAGAGCGCGAATGCAGTCCCCCACTACCACAAATTATGCAGTCGAGTTTCCCGCATTTGGGGAAATCACAGGGGTCAGCACATCCAGAGTGCCATGGATAAGCCTTGCCCTGGGAAAACCACCTTCGTGATCATGGTATCAGTTGGGAGGTTTTTAATGACTGATTCTATCTCTTGACTTGTGATTGGTTTGTTGAGATCATCAATTTCTTCTTTCATCAATGTAGGCTGCTTATGTGTTTCTAGGAATTTGTCCATTTCCTCTGTATTGTCATTTTTGTTGGAATATAGTTTTTCAAAGTGTCCTCTTACGATAGCCTTTATTTCTGTGGGGTCAGTGGTGGTATCTCCTTTCCCATTTCTTATTTTGTGTATTCGCATCTTCTCTCTTTTTTTCTTTGTTAGTCTCACTTAGGGTTTGTCAATTTTATTGATCTTCTCAAAGAACCAGTTCTTGGTTTTGTTTATCTTTTCAAGTGCTTTCTTTTTTTTTCTTTTTTTTCTGTTTTTTTTCTTTTCAATTTTTTTAAATTTTATTTATTCATTTTTAAAAATAATATTACATTCAACAAATATGAGGTCCCCATTCACCCCCACCACCCCCACCCCACTACTCCCCCCACAGTAACATTCTCCCCCATCATCATGACACATCCATTGCATCTGGTGAGTACATCTCTGGGCATCGCTGCACCCCATGGCCTGTGGTCCACACCATAGCCCACACTCTCCCACGTTCCATCCAGTGGGCCTTGGGAGGGCATACAATGTCTGGAAATTGTCCCTGCAGCACCACTCAGGACAACTCCAAGTCCCAAAAATGCCTCCACATCTCATCTCTTCCTCCCATTCCCCGCACCCAGCAGCCACCATGGCCACTTTTCCACACCAATGCCACATTTTCTCGATTATTAATCACAATTGTTCATGAAGAGAATATCATTAAGTCCACTCTAATTCTTACTGTATTCCCCCTTCCTGTGGACCTTGGTTTGGTTGTGTCCATTCCACATCTATGTCAAGAGGGGGCTTAGATTCCACATGAATACTGGATGAAATCCTCCTGCTTTCAGTTGTAGGCAGTCTAGGCTCCATTGTGTGGTTGTTGACATTCTTCAACTCCATGTTAGCTGAGTGGGGTAAGTCCAATAAATCAGAGTGTAGGAGCTGAAGTCTGTTGAGGCTCAGGGCCTGGCTATCATATTGTCAGTCCAGAGATTCAAATCCCCTAGTTATATCTTAAACCCCAGCACCAACTACAGTTCCAGTAAAGTAGCATGAAAGGCTTGTGAAAAGAGTCCCATCTGAGTCCAGCTCCATCACACAGAAACACCAGCTCCAAAGAAGGGCCTACTGACCTCCGAGTCAGAAACCCAAAATTGCACCTCTCACAAGAATCTCTTCTGTCACTGTCTCACTAAATCGACATCTAGACACCTCCTGCCCTGCAAGTCCCCGAAAAAGCCTCCGGGGTGCCGCTGCACTACAAAGAGTTCAGGGACCTCTGTGGATGGGCTGCCAGCCCCAGGGGGAGGGGTTCTGCCTGGAACTTCTGGACCTCTGTGTCAGAAACCGAAAATTCCACCTCTTGCAAGAATCTCTTCTGTCACTGTGTCACCAAATCGACATCCAGACCTTTCCTGCCCTACAAGCCCCCAAAACAGCCTGCTCAAATTTTGGGAACACCCCACACAACAAATTTCCCAGGGATCACCACAGCCTGGCCACCAGCCCTAGGGGCAGGGGCTCCAGCCAGAACCTCTCACCTCCAAGTCAGAAACCCAAAATTCTACCTCTCACAAGAATTTCCTCCATCACTGTCTCACTGAATCGACTTCCAGACACTTCCCATCCTGCAAACCCCCAAAACAGCCTGCTCAGTGCTTGGGAACTCCTCAGCACAGCAAAGCCTTTAGGAATCACTGCTGCTGGGCTGCCGTGCTCAGGGGGAAAGGTCCTGCCCACAACCCCGACCTCTGTGAAGGAGACCCAGAATTCTACCTCTTACAAGAATCTCCTCTGTCACCATCCCACCAGATTGATGTACAGACACCTCCTGCCCTGCAAACACCCGAAACATCCCGGTCCAGCAGGACTCCAAGCCTACTCAGCTGCTTCTCCAGCTTTGCAGGAGAGATTATGAGGTGTACTCACTCAGATGCCATCTTGCCCCACCTCTCCCAAAATGTGATTTTTGATGTTGCTGTTAATTTCCATCTTTCTTCGTTTGGAGAAGCTGATTTTCTATTTTTCTGTTTAAACTGTTTTTATCCTCATTACTCAGAAAATGTGAAAATCTCATCTTTCAATTTCACTGTGTGCTTCATGCAGTTCTGAATGCTCGTCAACAAAATAATTTCATTGGAAATGTCATAATCCATCATTGCCCCATCTCTGAAAACTGCATTATTGTAGAATCCCTTCTCCCTCTCCCTCTATAAAATTAGTATGAATTACAAGAAAAGACACAATTTAGTAGAAATGTACATGAGTGAAATAGTGAGGAGAGAAAGTTGCTTATGTCCTGGAGAGCAGAACCTTTAAATTTGGTTCCCATCAATGTGCTCTAGTGACACCTGCATGACTGTTAGGGCCGCCAAGTCCTCTGAACATCCTCATGGGACTTCTCCACCTTGAAATCAAAGTACATTTAATTCAGTCATGGAGAATTTCCAGGTCATATTTCCGTGGGGCAAAATTAAACCTACATCTTGGGTTGCACATAAAATAGTGTTACCTGTGGATATTCAGAAATATGATAGCTGAGCTCCTCTCATTTTTCTGTCTGAAAACCCTTTCCCCAGTCACCTACAGGGCTCCAGGTAATGTGTCTATCAAGAGATTTCAGAGCCCCAGGGCAGTAGCTCCAGAGGGGGGAAGATGTAATTAAAAAATAATAATAATAAATAAATATTTAAAAAAAAAAAGCTGTAAGAAGAAATAAAATTAGGATGTATGTGAAAAAAAAAAAAAAAAAAAAGTTAGAGAGAGAAGGAGCAGGCCTGGGAGGCAGAGCTGGACCATTGACCATGAGGTGCAGCAGTGCTCAGAGATGTATTCACCAAATGCAATGAATGTCTCATGATGATGGAGGGGCATGTTGTTATGGTGGGAGGAGTGGGTTGAGGGGGGTGGGGATATATGGGGACCTCATATCTTTTTAATGTAACATTAAAAAAATAAAGATAATAATAATAAAAAAGAGTACTGAAAATTTCATGGAAAGGAAAAGAAACTCATCTTGCCTCATCCAAGCTGTTACCCCGAGCAGAGGCTCTCATTCCTCTCAGGGTTTCTGTCCCTGAGACTCAGAGCAGGCTGGTCAGACTTAACTTTCAGAGTTCTAGAATGGGAGGTGAGAAGTGAGGGGTCTGCAGAGAGACTCTGAAGAACAGCTTCCATTCCTTGTGTAGAGAACGGCCCTCTCATCCTCTCTCATTCTCTGTTTTCAATATGCAAAGAGTGAGCTTCTCTGTATTGCTGAAGGGAGGCTGGAGGGCCCTGGAAGTCGACACCTGTCTGCCTGGACTGTGGGCTTTTATTAGTTTGGAATGACCTCTGTTAGGGCTCTAGGAGAGCCCATTTGCCCTCCTACATTTGCAGACACAGGCAGTGCTGTGTGATCCTAGTATTTCTCTCCCCTGTTTCCCTTTAGTCTTTCTCCTCTTAAGCTAGGGGTTCTTAACCTTTTATGTTCCCATGGACCCCTCAGCCAGGTGGACAAAAGCCAGGGACCTCTTACAATGTCCACACTAAACTGTGTATTATTTAATATATATATATATATCACACCCACATCGACATGTCCCCACAAGAATAATACTTTTTTAAATTTAAATTCAAGCTCATGAACCCCTTGTTAAGAACCCCTGCCTTAAGCTGTCCATGGGACTAAGTGGGGGGTCCAGTTTCCTGGGACTGATGCTCTCTGGGACCTGGCTGAGGGGAAGTTGCCAGTCACTGACCTGCTTTACTGGGTTTCAGATTTGGTGGTGTCTTTTTTCATCTGTCATGTGAGTGTATTTCAAAATGTCACATCATTCTGCTCTGCTGGTTATTAAGGCTGCCCCATTGTGTGGGAGGCCCTCCACCACCAATGCTGAGACAGAGCCACCTCCTCCACCCTGGGGGCCTCTCAGACCTCCCCCACCACCTCCCCCTCTGCCTTTGGTAAGAGGATTTGAACAATATGAATTCTTTGTGTGCAAGTGTGGCAGCTGCTACTCGGGTTTTCCAATGTAGGGGTCAATCTGGCTGATAACATTGTAACTCTCCTCAAGTGTTTTAGGACACATGATGGCAGTTTCCTCACAATACTGCAGGTGTTCATGACAACAAGAAACAAGGTTGATTATAGAAATATCCATTCTGCAGCTGTGTATGGCGACTTGGCCTTGTTCCCAGTTCTAGGGATAAGACACACCCCTAAATTTAAGAGCCTAAGGTGACCCTCAGAAGAGAGACACTGCCAAGGCCATGCACAGAGCATGTGATCACCTTCAGTGGAAGCACCAGTTGAAGGCCCTGGAGTGCAAAAGAGGGAGATGTAATTGCACTGGAAATAACAGGGTATTGAAGGGAAGGAAGAGTTGAACAGGTGAATGGATGTTTCTTTAATTCAAGCAATTGAACCTGGAAGGTGATCCCTGTCAGGGAAGCTGCTTGAGCAAGAAGCTTAGAGGCAAACATGAAGACCAGTTAGAGCTGCTGTTTGGATGTTCAAATAGCAAGATTCAAAACCAGAAATTTCTTGATGAAAATTTCATTGTTGCTCTAAAGGCTTTAGTTCATAATCTGAAATAAATATTTTTATTTCCCTTGGGATTCTGAAGGTTTTGGATCAGTGTGAAAGAATTCCCTATTGGTTTAGGAAAATTAATTTGGTTCTGACAGGATATTTTGTCTGCCTGGGTTTCTTATGCCCCAGTGAAGCCAAAAGTGAAGGCAGGACCTGGCTGAAATGAGAGGCTGCCTTGGCCTCCAGAATGAGTGAGACTCTGTGGGTCTTTCAGGGCCTTCATGGACTGCCCCAGCTGGACCTCCATCACCACGTCCCCTACAGCCTCTAGGCAGCCCTGACTCTGGGCTTCATGCCCACAAACATGTCACGCAGGAGCCTATTCATTGCCCGTGTTCCTAGGTCTCAGCTCCTAACACCACATTTTTCTGGAGGCTACCAAGAACCTCAATTGTGTTATATACAAGACAGGGGTAATATTGGTTTTATAAGCTCTATTTGGGGATGAAGAGATAAAGTACATGAAGAATGAATCTTGCAAAACATCTGCTCTATGTTGGATGTTCACCTTACTCAGAGTTCAAATGAAATGATTTGCACTCTGACACTCACAATGTTTCATCAATTACAGAAATTAAACAAAGGCTGAGAGCTTTTGGGCCTAGAGATTTCAAATCTGGTTTCAAACATTAAGGTGCTGACTTCCTATTATATTAACATTCAGCTTCTACCAGGTAAAGAAATAATTGTGAGAATGTGCACACAGTTAAATTCAGAGCTCTCTAGCTGAGATCAGAAGTCAATTTGTTTCACCACATATAGACACACAGCTGTAGAACACACTGAAATATAAATCAGGGTCCAGAGAAATGTGGTAAAGACAAAATGTATATGGGGAAAAATAAGATCAAATTGATATAAATCAAGACCCTTTTGCCTTACAGGACAATTATATTGATATTTGAAGTGGCCTCTCAAAGCAGTCAGCAGGCTGCCACCATAATAGTTTGAAAAAGAGTCAGATCTGTGATACAGTCTGAAGGTCTTCCCTGTGCCATCCAGTTTCCTCTTCCTTTCAACTTTCCTAGATGTTTACCCTAATAAACTTCTTTTACTTATTTATGTTGTTTGACTCATGGTTATTTATTTTACATTTTGGTTTTAAATTTTACTATATTATTTCAATTTTTTACTCACATCCCTCCCACTTTGGCCATTGGGAGCTCTTTGGTTCACTTCCATGTTGCACTTACCTAATATCCTCACAGGGCTTATTTTTGGGTTAGCACCATCTTTCTTTCTTTCTTGAACTCTAAGATATGCAGGGTCACTTTATATATTTCCTTCATCAGTCCTAGGATCAGCCGTTTCTCCAAGGATCCCTGGATCCTTTCACTGGATGAAGATATTAAAAACCTAGATCAGGAGGCTAAGTGTGCTCTTTGCTACACAGGTAACCTTGTTTCTCTCACCTCTTAAGAGATGGCATAAGGAAATGAATACTAAATTGTGTATATGCAAATAAAAATGATTTCATGAAACCATCTGGATGTACATTATGCTAAACAAAGTTCATCATTATGGGTGTACATTATGCTAAGCATGTGTTCAACTCTAATCCATTATTATATGGATCTTCTACCTTCTCCAATTTTGCTTTTCTGTAACCTTCTACTCCAGCAGCAAGAAACTTGGCTCCACTCACTGCCATCTATTTAAGGTCCAACTCAGGTGTTTGATTGTGTGAGTATAATGATTTAGAGTTAATTAACCAAGGCCCTGTGGGAAGTAATAGTATCAACTAGAATTCAATGCTTTAGTACAGGTCCTTTTAAATTTACAGATTTCACTCACTGATCTCATCACCTGCAGAGTCACTTTTAGAGATTTGTTACAGACTTAGATGTTATTGTCATGACCTACCTTCCATCCTGGGATCCCCAGTTCCCAAAAGTATTTTTTTTTTATTTTACATACATTAAGATTCACAGTGTGTGCCATGAAATTCTATGGCTTTTGAAAATGCTTAATGACAATTATTTACCATTAAAGTATCCTACAGCCACCATGGCCACTTTCTCCACATTAATGTCACACTTTCTTTGATTACTAATCACAATAGTTCATGAATAGAATATCAGTAAGTCCAATCTTATCCATACTCTATTGTAGGGAGCGGGAGGAAGAGATGTGATGTGGGGGCATTTTGGGGACCTGGAATAGCCCTGGGTGGTGTTGCAGGACACAGTATGTCCTCCCATGGCCCACTGGGTGGAGTGTGGGATAGTGTGGGCTATGATGTGGACCATTGACCATGAGGTGCAGCGGTGCTCAGAGATGTATTCACCAAATGCAATGAATGTCTCATGATGATGGAGAGATTGTTGTTATGGGGGAGGAGTAGGGTGAGGGGGGTGGGGAGTATATGGAAACCTCATTTTTTTTAATGTAACATTAAAAAATAAAGATAATATAAAAAAATAAAGTATCTTACAGATGCTTTGCCTATTCAACCTGTCATCTCCACCCCAAACCTCTGCCAACCAATGATATGTTTACCATTTCTTTGGTTTTCCTTTTCTGTAATGTCATATAAAGGGGATCATACTGTATGTGGCCTTAAATAACTATCACATTTTAAAGTAATAATATGGATCTCTTGTAAAACACAGATAGAAGGCTTACACTAAAAACAGGAGGGCCCTATTCCCACCTCTCAACCCCTAATTTGAGTTTACCATGTTCAAGTCTTTCACATATTTTTCTGCTATTTGTATCCATATTTCCAAATATATTCTTTTGTGATGTTACTGCTATTTAGAGTTTAAATAATTTCTCATAATGTGAAAGAAGGGGAACGGGCTCTTTTCCTCCATGTCCCTCTCACCATATGCTTTCTCTCACACATTCTTCTAAAGGGGTGATCACCATATTTGATGAAATAATCACTAGCTAAGTTAGTAGGCTTATATGAAGATTCTTGTTTCAGTCAAGGTCCTCCACAGACCATATATACACACACACATATGAAAGTGAATGTATATATACACATGTATACATATATCTATGTGTATATGTATGGATAGATATGCATATTTGTGTGTGGCATGTATGTTATGGGATTTATTGTAAGGTATCGGCTCCTATGGATGTGGGAGCTGGCCTTGGGCTGGCAGCCTGGAAAATCATCAGGAGCTGAATTTGCTGTCTTGAGGCAGAATTTGTTTTTCCCTAGGAAATCTCACTTTTATTGAGGCATTTGCCCAATTGAAGGAGGTCCACCTACACTATAGAAAATATTCTACCTTAGGTACAGTCAACTAATTGTAGATGTTAATCATTCCTACAAAATACTTTATTATAACCTGGTCCTGGGGCCACACTTCAAGGTTTGAAAACCTGAGAACAGAATCCTTCAAAACAGATGTAAGAAAAGCCATTCAAAAATTACTGATTTTCAGTTTCCCAATTTGCACAATCTATGGAAGTAACTGCTCTTCAGCTGCTCCTTCTGGATCTTAAGCCAAGCACTTTCCTTTTGTGCCTGCTGATCTTCAACTTCACTTTCATAACACTGACATGAGCTTCCTGAAGGGAAATTTAACTCTAAAGCCAAACAATCTCATTGTTAAATTAGTTCCCAAGAACAAAAAGAGTTACATTATTCCAAGGAGACATCATGTAATTTTAAAATTACAAGACATGAAATATTTGTTCCTCAATAAAGCTAAAGTGTACTACAAAAACCCTGCATCAAGTTCAGGCAGCTGTAGCTTGGCCACTTCTGATGCATTTACTGAAATAACTTGAGTTTTCTACAGAGTTTTATTTTCCAATATCTGTATGTAGGATAGAAAGAAAACCTGTATTAGGATTCCTAAAGAAATGCTGGGTGAAACACTAAAAAGAAGAAATGTAACAACATATTCCACAGCTAAGCTCTATATTCCAATGTAAAATTAATACAGGTTGGAGTTGAAGAAAACAAAGGAGGAACAAAAAATACCTGATGGCATAAATATTTATCAGCATCCACAACTTTCTTCTTTATGAAAGAATGGGACAGATGAGAGGATGACAAGGGAGGTGGCAAATCTTTCAGGTTGAACAGCTCAAATAAATGACTTTTCTGAATGGCAGAAAAAAACTCACCACCTTCAACATTCTCTATCATCCCTTAAGTGGTAGTGATTGTTGCTGATTGAAGATACATTTTCTCAGTTTTTTGATGTACCTTGACAGATACTTCAGAATCATGGGCTCATTACACAGGATTATAAAAAGTATTTACTTCTTAGGCTCTTCAATACAAAAAGCTGTTGCTGTATTAATTCTTCTTGAAATTCCATATCAATGTTCAGAAGGAGGTTCAGCTTCCAGACACCAACTCCACTCTTAGTGGTGAACAGTGTGGGGGCACGGAGGGCTCAATTCTCCCACAGACAGAGAGGCTAACAAGGGAAACTATCTTAGCACTTAGTGGCAAACTTTTACCAAGACCTGATTCCTGACATTCTGATCTCTGTCAGATTGTACCATGGCTCATGCAGTTTTTTTTTTTTTTACATACTGCATATTTCAACCTATATGAAATTCTAGAAAATAGAAATTATTTTGTATTTATAATGCATATATTGTTGTGTGCATATTTATTTTTTATTAGTGAAGTTGTGGGTTTACAGAACAATCATGCATAAAATACCGGATTTCCACACATCACCTTATCACCATCAACTTGCTTTGGTTTAGATCATTTGTTACTATTGATGATAGCACATTTTTATAAGTACGCTATTAAAGTCCAATATTTAACTTAGAGTTCACTGTTAATGTGGTGTAGTTCCAGCACTTTTTAAAAAATGTATTCTGTTTCCATATAGTTAATCTGACACCACCCATTTTTTAAAGATTTATTTTTATTTATTGATTTCTCCCCACTGCCTCATTGTTTTGCACTTGCTGTGTCTGTTCATCTTCCTTGTTTCTTTAGGAGGCACCAGGAAGTGAACCTGGGACTTTCAATGTGGGAGGGAGGTGCTTAATCACTTGAGTCACCTCCATTCACCTTCCCCTTTTAATCATATTCAGATATATAGTTCACTGTTATTAATTGCATTCACAATGCTTACTACCATGACTACTGTCCAGTACCAAAACATTTCCATCTTTCCAAATAGGATTGCTGTGCATTTGAAGTCTCAACTTCCTATTCCCACCCCATCCCCTGATAATCTATATTTTAAATTCTAATTCTATGAATTTGCTTATTCTAATTACAAGTCAGTGAGATTAAAAAATACCTGTCATTTTGTGTCTGCCTTATTTCACTCAACTTGGTGTCTTCAAGATTCATCCATGTTGTTGCATGCATCAGGGCTTCATTCCTTTTAACAGCTAAATAATATTCCTTTGTATGTCTATACCACATTTTATTGATCCATTCATCAGTTGATGGTCACTGGATTGCTGCCAACTTTTGGAAATTGTGAATAATGCCCCTAAGAACTTTGGTTTGCAAATATTTTGAGTTCCTGTTTTCTATTCTTTGGGGTATATGCCTAGCAGTGGGATTGCCAAATAATATGGTAATTCTATACTTAGCTTTCTGAGGAACTGCCAAGCTGTCTTTCACAGTGGCTGCACTATTTTACATTGCCACCAGCAATGAATGACTGTTCCCAGTTCTATGATTCCTCACCAACATGTCATTTTCCTTTTTTTTTTTAATACCAGCCATTTTAATAGGTGTGAAATGGTATCTCATTGTGTTTTTTAAACAAATAAATTTTATTGATATATATTAATAAAGCATACAATTCATCCAAAGTGTACAATCAATGGTATTTGGTATAATCACATAGTTGTGTATTTATCACTTCATTCATTTTTAGAGCATTTTCATTTTTTCAAAATAATAATAAACACCAGATGAACAAATAAGAAAATTCTTCACTTCTCAATTTCTCTATGCTTCCCCTGCTGTATAGAGCTATTTCTGACTATTGCATATATATTAATTTATTAAGCACTTTCACTGAAATATATTCACATACCATCTGATCTAGCCAAAGTGTAGTCAATGACTTTTTGTATAATCACAATGTTGTGCATTTCATTCATCATCACAAAAAAAAATTTAGAACAATTTCATTATTTCAAAAATAAAACTCCTCACCCCTTAGCAGTCCTTCCCCAGCCCTACATATCCACCAATCTAATTTCATCCTTATAAATTGATTTATATTTATATTATATATAAATGTAATAATAGAATATGTGGTATTTTGTGCATGGATTATTTTACTTGTATAATTTTTTGGTCTGATGTTAACATCTTGTAGTATTAACATACATTTGTACAGTTTCAAAGAAAAGTTGTCTAATATGTGCAATTTTATCCAAATTCATATTTCACATGTGGTTTTAGTATCCTATACAGTCCCATGTTCTTAATACATTTCTTAGCTTTCTATTGACAATATACATGACCTTAGACATTCCCTTCAAACCTCTTTTGTACCCACAAAATAGTACAGCTAGTAACAAACATTATGTTGGGCTTTCACCTTTTCTGTTCATTTCCAAAGATTAACACACAGCCTTTTTACAAATTCTGCACAAGTTAACCCTCAGCTTTCCATTCTCTAGACTCATTCTATTTTCTGGTGATCCATTATCAAGTTATTAACACCATGAGATTATACAATATATGTTTTCATAGTAGTACATTCATACAGTATTTGTTCTTTTGTGTCTGGCTTGCTTCACTTAATACAGTCCTCCAGGTTCATCCATGTTGTCGTATGCTTTATGAATTCATTTGTTCTTACAGTTGAAAAATTCCAGTGTTTAAATACATCACAATTTGTTTATCCATTCATCACTTGATGGTCACCTAGGGTGTTTCCATCTTTTGACAATCATGAATAATGCCACTATGAACATCAGTGTGCAGATGTCTGTTTGTGTCACTGCTCTCAGTTCATCTGGGTATATACCCAGTTGTGGTGTTGCCAGGTCAGGTGACAAATCTCTATTCAGCTTCCTCAGGAACTGCCAAACAGTCCTCTATGGTGCCTGTATCATTTTACATTCTCATCAACAGTGAATAAGTGTTCCTATCTCTCCATATCCTCTCCAACATATGTAGTTCTCTTTTTTTTACTGGTGAAAATTTTTACTCAGTATGTGAAAAGGACATATTAAGATTCAATAATATATTAAGAAAGCAGGGAAGTGACCTTGGCCTAGTGAATAGAGTGTCTGTCTACAACATGGGAGGCCCATGGTTCAAACCCTGGGCCTCCTTGACCCATGTGGAGCTGGCCCACATGCAGTGCTGATGTGTGCAAGGAGTGCTGTGCCATTCAGGGGTGTCCCTGCATAGGGGAGCCCCATGCACAAGGAGTGTACACTGTAAGGAGAGCCACCCAGCATGAGAGAAAGTTCAGCCTGCCCAGGAATGGCACTGCACACATGGAGAGATGACACAACAGAAAGAAACACAGATTCCCATGCCACTGACAACAACAGAAGCAGACAAAGAAGAGCATGCAGCAAATGGACACAGAGAACAGACAACTGGGGGTGGAGAAAGAAATAAATAAAAGATAAATCTTAAAAAAAAAAGAAAGCATACCATTAGTAACACCTATGGAGATGATCACTAAGAATGTTTTACATGCTCTATAATATTGTTGGTGTTTTGTTTTTTAATGCTTATGATTTTTATGACTTTTTCCTCTACTTTTTAAAAACGTTACATTAAAAAAACATAAGAGGTCCCCATATACCACACACGTCCCCTCACCCCATCAACAACCTCTTTCATCATCATGTCTAATGGGACAGTCATTGCATTTGGTGAATACATTTTGGAGCACTGTTGCACCACATAGATAATGGTTTACATTGTAGTTTACACTCTCCCTCAGTCCACTCAGTGGGCCATGGCAAGACATACAATGTCCGGCATCTCAGCAGGGTCCCAGAGACAGCCAAAGTAGATAGAACCCCATGTACTGGTTCTCCTGAGGGCTACAGAGACCCACAGGTTCTATGGTCATGGCAGATGGATCTGGAGTTCAGTGCCATGTCAGTTGACCCTACTTTCAAGTTTTTGTTTCTGAGTGTGATGGAGTTGGACTCAGATGTGACCTTTCTACATATGCCTCTTCTGTCATTTTTACTGGACCTGTAGTTGATGCTGGGGTTGATGTATACTCAGGAGATCTGAATCTCTGCCCTGTCCATGTGACAGCCAGGGTCTGAGCCTCAGCAGACTTGCAACTCCTACCCTCTGGCTTATTGGACTTACCCTGCCAGCTAACAGCATTGTGAAGAAGGTCAACTACCACACCATGAAGCCAAGAGTGCCTACAACTGCAAGCAGGAGAATTGCATCCATCATTCATGTGGAGTCTAAGCCACCTCTTGATATAGAGGGGGACTGAACATAACCATCCCAGGGTCCACAGTATGGAGGAATAGAATGTGGATTAGAGTGGACTTACTGATATTCTACTGTGGAACTACTATGATTAGTAATGGAAGAAATTGTAGCATTGATTGGAGAAAGTGGCCATGGTAGCCTCTGAGGGTAGGGAGAAGGAAGAAGAGATATGATGTGGGGGCATTTTCAGGACTTGAAGTTGTCCTGGGTGGTACTGCAGGGACAGATGATGGACACTGTATGTCTCTGTCTTTTTTAAATTTTATTTCTCTCTCCTTCTCCCCCCAGCCTGGCTGTCTGTTCTCTGTGCCTATTTGCTGCTGTCTTCTTCTTTGTCTGCATCTGTTGTTGTCAGCAGCATGAGAACCTGTGTTTCTTTCTGTTGCATCATCTTGTTGTGTCAGATCTCCATGTGTGCGACACCATTCCCAGGCAGGCTGCACTTTCTTTTGCACTGGGCAGCTCTCCTTATGGGGTGTACTCCTTGCATGGCACTCCTTGCACACATCAGCACTGCACATGGGTCAGCTCCACACGGGTCAAGGAGGCCCGGGGTTTGAACTGCAGACCTTCCATGTGGTAGACGGACACCCTAACCACTGGGCCAAGTCTGCCGCCTGTCTCTGACTTTTTAATAGTGACTCATCTAACAGGTGTGTAATGATATCTTATTGTAGCCTTGGTTTGCATTTCCCTACTTGCTAGTGACAAATGTCTAGTCAAGTCTTTTGCCTAATTTTTAATTGGCTTATCTTTTTATTGTTGAGCAGAAGCATCTCTTTATATATCCTGGATATTAAATCCTTATGTGTCTGTTAGGTCTAGCTCATTTTTTATGTTGTTCAAACTCTCTGTTTCCTTGTTGATTTTCTGACTAGTTGCACTATCTAATGATGTAAGGAGAGTGTGGAAGTCTCCAATTAAAATTGTAGAAGGTGTTATTTCTCCATTCAGTTCTGCCAGAGTTTGCTTCCTGTGTTTTTGGGCACCCCGGTTAGGTGCATAGATATTTATGATTTCTTTCTGGTAGAGTGTCCCTTTATTAATACATAATGGTATTCTGTGACTCTTATAACTTTTTACATTTAAAGTCTTTTTTGTCCAGTATTGGTATTGCTAACCCCACTCTTTTTTGGTTACTATTTGCATGGAGCATCTTTTTCCAAACTTTCACTTTCAGCCAGTTTGTATCCCTGCTTCTAAGGTGAATCTCTTGTAGGCTGCATAAGAATGGCTCATGCTTTTTAATCCATTCTGTCATCCTCTATCTTTTGATTGTTAGTTTAATCCATTCCCATTCTGTGATGTTTCTGTAAATGCATTATTTCTTTCCACCATTTCATTCTTTTGTTTCATGTCATATATTATTTTTATCTGTCTTTTTACTCTTTTGGTTATCCTTTCTACTATTCTTTCTTCTATACTCTCCTCCAAGCCTCTCTGTCCCGTCTTTTTCTTTCAAGTTCTAAGGTTTCCTTTAATATTTCCTGCAAAGGTGGGTTCTTTTTCATGAACTCCCTTAGCTTCTGTTTGTTTGTGCATATTTTAAACACACTTTTATATTTGAAGAACTATTTTGTTGGATAAAGAATTCTCAGCTGGCAGTTTTTTCTGTTTCAGTATCCTAATTGCATCATACCACTGTCTTCTTGCCTCCATAGTTTCTGATGAGAAATCCACACTAAGTCTTACAAGATGTCCCTTGTATCTATAATGCTTTTCTTCTCCCTTGCTGCTCTCAGAATTTCCTCTTTATCTTTGATGTTTGACATTCTGAGTAGCATATGTTTTGGATTAGGTCTATTCAGATTTATTCTGATTGGGATAAACTCTGTGCTTCTTGCACATGTAAGTTCATTTCTTTCATGAGAGTTGGGAAATTTTCAGCTACTATTTCCTCACATACTCTTTCTGTGCCTTTTCTTTTCTATTCTTATTCCAGAACTACCAAGACACATATGTTGTTGTCTTTCATGTTATCATTCAACTCTCTGAGCACTTGCTCAATTTTTTTCTGTTTTTTTTTCTCTTCAACTTCAGCTGTTCTTTCTTCTGTAACAATTAGTTTTCATTATATCACTTCAAGTCTGCTGTTGTATGCCTCTAGTGTGTTTTTTATCTCACTTACCATATCTTTAATTTCCATGAGCTCTGTTATTTTTTTTCTTCAGGATTTTAAGTTCTTCTTTTCCTCACTAAGTTTCTTCTTGATGTCCTTTATTTCTTTAGCCATATTGCCTTTTAACTCATGCATCTAATTTTGGAAATGTGTGTGCATCTCATTAATTAGTTGTCTCAAATCCTGCATCTCTACTGGAGCTTTGAAATATTCCTTTTCTTGAGCCAGGTCTTCCATTTTCTCAGATGGCTTGTATTTTTTGCTGATAAGCATCCGATTGGGGTAGTAAGTTTAATCAGATGCTCGATTTCTAAGTTCAGAGAGTTTTAGTGGTGGGAGGGTGTTACTGCTGTTCTTTGATTCTTGGTTGAACTTGTTCTGAGTTTTTAGGATTGTTGCTATTATTTGCTTAAATCTGGGCCCTGTAGTCAGTAATGGGTTGAAGACCTGTTTTCCAGGGCCTTGGGGAGGGAGGCTGTAAAGGATGGAAAAAGTCTCTCTTATTTACTTTTGATTTCCTCATGTACACTTTCTTGGTCTGCCAGAAGATGGTAGTCTTTGGCAGCCCTCTCCATTCAATGCCTGATTGGAGTGTGTTGGCTGTAACTACTGACTGGGTCAATGTGATAGAGGATACTGCCTGGAGTCTAAGATCCTCATAATTCAAACTCCATAACATCAAAACCATATGGGCCAGTTATGCTAAGAGCTGTAGAAGAGGCTTTAGTTTAACACTATTTAACCCCAAAAGCATCTCTCACAATATTTCTGAGGAATCCAAGTACACAGATTATGTTCTTTGATCATAATGTACTTGTACTAGAAATCAATAATAAAACCCTAACCTGATATTCCCTCATTCCAAAAATGAAAACTGCTTTTCTAAGTAAGCAAGAGTAAAAGAAATCACAAAGAAAAAGAGAATATATTTAGACTGAATAATAAAACAGGATAAAAATTGTCTCCTTCTGACCAGGGAATCCTGCTTTGGGTGGGAAAGATGTTATAGTCTCAAAATCATCCCCTGTTTATCTAGAGGTAGAAATGTCTGTGGATATGCTCCCTCATTATGGTGCCCACTACTGATAACTGTGGGCTTGAAACTATGAACACAAAGAGAAAAAGTCATTTGAGCTGACTCATGCTTGACCTCCCTCTGATCTCCAAGTCACTGTGACTTTTTTACAGAGAAAGTGAACCAGCACCTGAGGAAATTACTGGACAATACCCAGACAGTTTGGCTTCACCAGTGGATGGGTGGGAGGGGAGCAGCAGGTAGGCAGGATCCCGGGGGACCCAGGGCCTTGGCAGACCCCACTGCCCACCGTCCTTCTGGACCCCTGTCCTCAACTGAGTCCCCGCGTGTGTTTATCTACATGCTTGAACATCCGTGTTTCCCTCATTCAGATTCCGGCAGCTTAAAGGTTACTGTTTAAGTCACGTTTTAGTATTAAGTAAATTTATTCTAAACAGGAAACTTGGCATCACTGCTGTACATTGCAATAATCCATTATCCCTTGTTACAGATATAAAGAAATGATGAAACCAAGCACAGGATTGCTTTGAAAAGCATCTTGTGAGCATCTTGTGAAATGAGGATTCATGGCACTGTTCCAGTGATAGAAAACCCTTTCAGGTCTGTCTGCAGCCTGCTGTGAAACAAAGAACTGCTCAGAGTGTGAGCCTCTCTGTCCTCTGCCCATTCCTGGAAACCATGTCAGAACTTCAGGTGAGCTGGCCCCCACATGCCAGAGGCTCCACCCTGCTGGGAGAAAATGGAGATTGGGGCTTTTTACTCGAATTCATTGTATCAAACATCTTCTTTGAAAATTTCCATACACACAGGAGAGTTGTAAAATTCTTCCAATAATACCTATATTTCCACCACGTGGATTCTACCAATACCAGTTTGCTCCATCTCTTGCCATTCCATCTGTCTATCCCTCTATCCATCCATCCCTCCACGACATTATTTTCTTGCTTTTAAACTAAGTTATAGGCATCTGTGACTTTCTATACTTGTAACTATGTATTCCTTTCTTTTAACTTTCAATTCACAAGCAATTCATGCATGTTAACTTGTTTTCACACTGGAAATGCTATAGAGAACATGAAGTCCTCCTTCACCATAACTCCCCTCAGCCTTATCCTGTGATCTGAGACCACTGCAGCCATCCTCAGTTTGGAGAGAATGCATTTTTCTGACCTTTGCATTTTCCTGTAGAAACATGGAAGAAGTATTGTATTACTTAGAAAATCTCTGCTTTCCTTTTTATTTCTTTTCTTTTCTTTTTTATTTAACACAAATGATTCACTGAACAAGTCCTTGTGCTTTTTCACTCACCATCTTTCCATGTCAGCACATGGTTCCACATCATCCTTGCTCTGGCTGCTGAGTATTCCACACTGCAGATGCATCATGGATTCATTTTATATGTTTTATAGAACTGAGGGTTACAGCCTATTACATTTGTACTCTTAATATAAAGGAAACCTTATCCTCATGTAGAGGACTTGAAAGCACCATTTGCTCTATACACAAGGTTCATCCAAAGGAAGCACATAAAGGTAAAGCTCCCTTCCATCACTATCTGTCAGGAGTGTATGCACTCAAGATCCTTTAGCACTGTATCTGATGTTAACCTAAATTACAGGTCATTTTTGTCAGATTTCTCCCCTGTAAATTTCTCTTTTTGTGTGTCCTTACTGTATGATCTTTCTGGAAGAAATTCACTATATACCACCCACACATAAGGAGTGGAAAGTTATGCTCCTTCTCCTTGAAGGCTTGGTACCTGCATAAATTGTTTGCAGTTCTTTCTCATGGGTGATTTCTTTTCTGTCCTTTATTTATCTAATCCTCAATTGATAGTGGTATGCCTTGTACTGTAATTATATTATGCCTTGTACTGTAATCCAATACTAATCTATTTACCTATTTATTTTAAAGTTTTATTGAGATATAATTTACATACCATGCAATTCATGCAAAATGCACAAAATGCACTTTAGTTAGAGTTATGCATCCATCAGCACAACCATCTTTAAAATCATCTCATTACCTCCTAAAGGATCCCCACAGTGTCATCTCTGCCAAACACCCCCAATACCACCAGCCCTCGGCATCCCTGGGTCCTCCTTGTCTGTCTAGAGATTTGCCTATTCTGGACATCTCATTGAACTGGAGCCTCACAGTACTTTATCCTATGTACCTGCTTCTTTTACTTAGGACCATCCATGTTAGCATGTGTCATTATTTTATTTAATTTTATTGTAGAATGATATTCCATTGTCCATTTATAACACATTTATTTATCCTTTTTTCATTTGTGGCATATTTCAGTTGTTTCCAATTTTGGCTATTGAGTATTGCTCCAAGTAATATTGTACACATTGTGTGGGGAAATATTGTTTTCATTTCTCTCAGGTATAAACCTAGGAGTGGACTTCCTAGATCATATTTTAAGGTGATTTTCAACCACTTGAATTTCCAAAGCAGCTACACCATTTTACATGATGACCAGTATTGTATGAGGGTTCTGATTCTTGTGTTCTCTTCCGCACTTGTTATGATCTGTGATTTTGATTTTAGCCTTCTGCCAGGTGTGAAGTGGTATCTCACTGTGGTTTTGAGTTGCATTTCAGTGGGCCAGTGATTTTAAGCATCTCTTCATGTGCCCTTTGGATATTTGTATATCTTCTTTACAGGAAGGAAACCATTGCTTAATCCAAAGTTACAAAGATTTACAGGTGGGTTTTTTTACCTATAAAGTTTATTGACACGTCCTACACTTAGGTCTTTGATCCATTTGTAGTTAAATTTCTATGCGGTGTGATGTAAGAAATCAACTGCCTCCCTGGTTGACCTCCAACCCCTTCCCTTGACTTTTTCTCTCTGTATCTCAATTTCTCTTTATACCTTAATAAGTAGACAACAGGAATAGCATTAAAACTGGTATTCTACTATAGAACTATTGTGACTAGTAATGGAAGAAACTAGCATTGATTTGGAGAAAGTGGCCACAGTAGTTGCCGAGGGCAGGGAGAGGGAAGAGGAGGTGAGATGTGGGGCATTTTTAGGACTTGGAGTTGTCCTAAATGATATTGCAGGGATAGATGCTGGACATTATATATCCTGCCATAACCCACTGAATGTACTTGTGGAGAATGTAAACTACAATATAAACTATAATCCAATTGTTGGAGCAGTGCTCCAAAATGTATTCACTAAATGAAATGAATGTGCCACAATGATGAAAGAGGTTGTTGATGTGGAAGGAGTGGAAGGGTGGGGTGTAGGGTATGTGGAAATCTCTTATTTTTTTAAATTTAACGTCTTTTGTGATCAATGTATATATTTTTTAAAAGACAATTTAATTTTAAAAATTAAATTAAATTTTAAAAATCCTGATTTATTTGGTCCACACCTTAACTGAAGTAATGTCATTAGAAGGTCCTATTTACAATGAGTTTACACCCACAAGAATGGATTAAGAACACATTTTCTAGAATACATAGCATCAAACCATCCGCTATCTTTGTCACTGCCATACACTCTTCCTTTGTAGCTTTGAAATTGGGACGTGTGAGTTCTCCACCTTTGTGTTCTTATTCAAGTTTCTTTTGCCATTTGGGGTTCCTTGCAATTCTCTATGAATGAGGGGCTTAGGTTGTCCATTTTTGCAAAGAAGTCAGTTAGAATTTTGATGGAGATACTTTATATATTTTGTTGCTTACTTTGTTGCAGTGTTGGCCACTCAAAACTCTTTCAGTTTTCCCTTCTTTAATATATGCTAATATTTATGTTTTCTTTTTTTTTAAGATTTAATATTTATAAGATATCAAGGTTCTTGCATATTCCCTGCTCCAGTTCTAAATCAGCCATTTCTCATTTTACTGAAAGCTGTATGAAAAACCTAGGCATTGGAGCCAATCATGGTGATTGCTACTGGAATCTCCAGGCTTCTAGGCCCTCTCAGCTCCCAGTACAAGGAAATGTATGTGTGCATACTAGCCTGTGTACATACATCTAACAATAAATATGTGTTAAGGAACCACCTGAATCTATATTAAGGTAAACATGAGTCCATGTGATATCTTCAACTTCAATCTATTACCACATGGATCATTCTAGACTTCTTCAAAATCTTTTGTGTAATCTCCCACTCGTAACAGTGAGATTGATTCCAACATCTTCCAACTCTTTACTTAATTGCTCAATTCCTGCTATATATGTATATAATGATTTTAGAATTCCTAAGTAGTCCCTGTGTGGGGAAAATAACTTTATCATCTAGAGTTCCTTCTGCCATTAGACTTACAGAATCCACTCCTTTCCAAAATTTTGTTTCAGCACCCTTTCCCCCAATGCCTGCTCTGAGTTTGTTTCATATTGTAAAACAATTAAAATATTTTATTATATCTGCATTCAACCTAGGATCCACTGGGATACTGCATCATTTTTAAATATGTGTATATTAAGATTCATTCTTGGGGAGCAGATGTAGCTTAAGTGGTTGAGCACCTGCTTCCCACATACCTATTCCTGGGTTTGACCACTGGTACCTCTGAAAAAGAAAACAAACCACAAACAAACAAACAAAAGAAAACAACTCAGGGGAGCCAGTGTAGCTGAGTGATTGAGTGTTGCCTTTCTATGTATGAGGTCCCAAGTTCATTCCCCAACCCCAGTACCACAGAAAAAATTTTTTGAATTAATTTCTTCTTATATTTAAAGAAACTTTAGATTATATAAATGATACATTAAAATATAAGAGAATATCATATGCCACACTCCCTCCCCCTCCCAGATTTTCCCAAATCAACAACATCCCTCCTTAGTGTGATATATTTGTTACAATTGAGGAACATATATTGAAGCATTGCTACCAACTATGGATTATAGTTTACATTATAATTTATACTGTCCTGCAAAATTTTATAGGTTATGAGAAAATATTCAATGGCCTGTATCCGCCACTGCGATGTCATGCAGACAAGTCCAATGTCCAGAAAATGACCCCATGTTACATCTATATCCCACCCCTCAGAACCTCTGGTGGCCACTGCCTTTGTATCAATGATAAGGGTTCTTTCATCACTAGAATAATAAGTCTATAGTAGAATAATAAGTCTACTTTAGTCCATTGTTCTTTCCCCAGTCTTGAGAATTTGAGGATGGTGATTCCCACTATGCTACTAATTGAGAAGGAGCTTTGATCCCATGGGGCAGATAGATGGAAATATCTTGCTTGCAGTTGCAAACACTCTCTGTTCCTTGGGATGGGCATTGTCCATCACCATCTTCTTGTTAGTTTTGTTGGGTGATTCCAGTGAACTGGGGAGTAGGTATTGCAATTCTGCTGAAATTCAGGACACCACTGGTACAAGGACAAATCAAAGATTCTGGGACATACATTGATCAAGTATAGTGCTAATAATATTTTCAGGTAGAAGGGGCAGAAGAGCCAGTTGTAGAGAAACTATAAATGAGACCTACTCTGTTACACTGGAGTGCTTAAATTTGAAAGTAGGGCCCACTGACAGGGTGCTGAATTCCTGAGCTGTGTGCCCTGCTTATATTTTCTGGGTATCTCTGGAGTCCTCAGGAGCTCTGCTATTTGAGGTAATATTTACTTTGGCAGTCAATGAGATCTCTCTGAAAAGTATATAAGTGTAAACTCTGGAATGACCTCCCAACTCACACTGAAGTCTCTTAGCCATAAAACTCGTTTTGTCTTACCATTTCCCCTTTGGTCAAGGTCTTTTCCAGATGCATTGCTATTTATCACTTGGTAATAATCCTTCAGTGTCAGGGAGGCTCACCTTGGGTGTCATGTCTCATGCCGGAAGAAAGGTAGTGCATTTATATGCTGAGTTTGGCTTAGAGAGATGCCATGTTTGAGAAAAAAGGAACCTTTCAGGAGATAACTCTTAGGCTATATATAATAGTAGGCTAAGTTTCAATTTCACAACAAAAGGTTCGTAAGTAGAATAATCAACATCAAGGGCCTGGCATAATGGTCTGTGTTCCTTCACTGGGCACTGCCCTTGCACTTGGGGACTTCTTGCTGTCCTATTAAGAATGTACCAGAACTCCCCACTATGGGAATACAAGATTCTTTCTGTTACTGTGTGGATCTCCACCCACTGAAACGATGTGGCATGAATACTTGAACATATTCATATGTCTTAGGGATATGCTACATCATTCTGAACAATTCTAATGCTGTACAAATGCTCTGCATTCCATCTATTCTGTTCTTCCTTACCCCTCCCCACAGAACCTATAGTAACCACAAAGTTTCAATTTTTGAAGAGTAATATTCATAGTCACTTCCAATAATATTGAGGGTTTGACATACTGGTCTGTTTTCTTTTATCTGGTGCTGCCTGTGCTCTCAAGGAATTCTTGTCCCTCTGATTGAAAACACAGCAAACTCCCAAGGATGGGAGCTTGATATTTTCTTGTTTATTGTGTGAGTTACAAACCCCTGATAGAACACATTATGACAAGATGAACTCTTACATTTTCCATTGATGCCTGCCCCAGGTGCACCTTGTCCCACATACCCACCCACATCCAATGCCCTACACCATACCCCTCCCCTGCTATATCTGCCAAAAGTACATCCCCAACATTGTAGTTTAAACCACAGACCTGCTAATCCCCAAGTTCACCTGGCCCTTTCCCCAACCCTCCCCCCCACTTTTATGAATACTCCAGCACAACTCTCCCACCCTACTCATCTTCGGACACCAGCACTGCCCAACTGTATCACAGCACTATACCTCTCTCAAGCTCATCCACTGCACAACTACACCCTTCCACCTCATGATAGATTTATTTTTCTATTTTTTTCTTTGTTTTTCTTTTCTTTTTTTTTTTTTTAAGGACTGCCAAAAATCTAACTTTATTTTTGCATTCTTTATAAATAAAAAAACCAGTAACCATTTTCCTTTTCCAACTTAGATCCAACTTCAATAACCATATATTTCAGGAAAGACTTCAAGTACACTGTCTATAAAGAATAGCTCATAATTGTATCCTATACACTTTTGTAACTATAGTCAACTCTTGGAACTTTTTAAGTAAACTAACTTTATTTTCTTCATTAATAAAAATTAATAATTTGAAACTTCATGCAGTTGTGACATTTGCAATATTTAATTACTTAACGTAAGATAAAGCAGTCTAAGGCAAGCTGCCACTGGGAAATTTTTAATGTCCAGAGTAACACAGAAGTATGGATCACATTCAGTTTTTAGTATATGACCAAGTTAATAAAAATTCAAAAAGTTGGAGTTAAGAACCAATATTCTTTGAAAAGCTTCTAACATTTATTTACTCCTGGCAAAACAAGTAAGTGGGAAGAGCCATCAGTCTAAGCCTATTTTAATTTTAGTGTCCTATCCTTAAAATTGCCTGAGTACTTGTAACACAGAAAAACCAAATTTGAACACATTTTTAATAGATTAATAATTTACATGTTCCACTAGGATATTTTAATGGAATGTCTTGAAACCAAGGCATAACTTATTGCAAAGATAAGTCAGAAAAGATAATAAACCTTTGAATAGCATATTATAATGACTCAAACAAAATTGATTATCAACTAGTCATACACATACTAGCACATGCAACAGACTGAGAAATTAAATCCTATGCTATATACTTCTATCTTGTCTGACATGAGAAATTTTTAAATGTTTCTTAATCAGCCATCTCCCCACACATATTCATTTTTATTTAAAATACGAACACAGTTCTCTTTTCTTCAGATGTTTATCAGTGCAAAGTAAAACAAATCTCAGTAGAAATTATTTATTACAATGTTATTTTAGAAAGCCTTCTTCCTCAAATTGTCCAAATGTACTAAAAAATGTCCAGATCGTGAGAATGATCAACCTCAATGGCTTCCTCTGCATCCAACTTTGTTTCTCCATGTCCTTCTTGTGATTCATCAAGAGAGGCCAGGGCCTCATTTGTGTCACTTGCAAAAGTTTCTCGTGATGTATCATCATCTTCTTGAAAATTTAAGCTTTTAATAGCTTGTTTCATCTTCTTCCCCAACACTTGAGTTCTCCTCTTCCTAGCAGCTTTTTTATTCTCATATTCCTTCTGATTTTCAATGTAGAAAATGTCCTTAATTTGCTCCTCACTGACACTGGGAGTATTTTTCAGGAGATTCAGAAAAACTCCACCTGGCGTTCTTCTTCGACTACCATTCATTATAAAAAGGCCACCATTTTGTTCAACTTCTGCAGTTTCCATTAGAAGCTCAATTGCCTTTTTGTTCCCAATTATCCTTACTACTCGGGCTATCAGATCTTTCTTTGGTTCCTGCAACCTGAAAGAAATTTCATCAGCCACTTTTTCTTGAGAATCTTCCTCTGTGATCACATACCGGCCTTTATAGTTCATTTCTAGCCTGTCCCCTAGTCTGTCTTTGACAGGTCGTTTCCGTTTAAGATGACCTTGCCCATTTTCCTCTTCCTTTGATTCCATATTTTTGCCACCATGCATATATTCATCTAGTTCTTTGTCTAATTCTTTTGAATACTCTTGAGATTCCCTCTTAAGTTTCTTAGCAAGCAAATAATTGTAGGTCTCAGATTGTCTGCTTTTGTCAATAGTGCCATCCATTCCCAAAATTCCCAGTTCAGTGGCCACTGCATCTTGACTCTGTTCCTGCAGCACAGCACCCCATATGTTGTTAATCTTCTTTCCTCCAGCAACAGGTGTTTTCTGGCTGCTCTGGCCAAACTGAAAAGGCTCTGGTTTGGGAGGAGGGTTAAAACATTTTTGTCGCTTGCATTTCCAAAGAGAGTTATCATCATCTGAATCAGAAAAACTCTCCTCACTTGAATCCACACTTTTAACAGTCCGATAATGTGATACTGGTACACAGGCTGCTGCTGCAGTACTCTGGAAGCGCCTCACTGCAATGTCCCCATCTAGTACTTTCGGCACCTGCAGCGGCCTGTCGCTAGGAGCCACCGTCATGTCGGAATCCGAGTCAGAGAGCTGCCCGTCTTCCATGACTCCGGCGTCTTGCGCCATTTTCCGTGGCGCGGCCTCTTTGTTTTTCTTATCATAGATTTTGCCCATATGACCACCAGTTCACCACCCTCTACTCCATTTCTGACTCCTGTAAACCTATCTTCCAGGCTCTAGTTCTGTGTGTCTGTTCATTTTGTTTAGTTCATTTTGCTTACTTCCTTTTTTTAAAGATTTTATTTATGTGTTTATTTTTATTTATTTCTCTCCTCCCCGCCCCCCTCAGTTGTCTGTTTTCTGTGTCCATTTGCTGTGTATTCTTCTATGACTGCTTCTACCCTTATCAGTGGCACCAGGAATCTGAGTTTCTTTTTTTTTTTTTTTGGCTTACTTCTTAATAAAAGTTACAACAGCATTTTTTACTGATTTGGAAAAGTCAACTATGAAATTTATGTGGAAGGGCAAGGGGCCCCAAATAGTCAAAGAAAAATAGTTTAAAGATTCACTCTTTGTCCTTAAAATTTCCTGTATTTTTTTAAATTGTGGGAAGTCAATGTTTAACCATTGAGCTATAACAGCGACCCTGAGGTGATTTTTTCATTTCTTTGTCTGTTTTGTTTTCATGGGTACCAGGGGTCAAACCCAGAAATGCATACATGGGAAGCAGGCACTCAACCACTTGAGCTACATCCACTTCCATCCCTGTGTTTTAACAAACGTGATTGGCAAGAATCTGCCGTTAAATTATCAGACAAATTGCTTCACCCATTCATCTCATCTCCCTTCCCCAACCTTACCCTGAAACCTTGGCAACAACTGATCTGTTGATGATTTTCATAATTTTGCCTTTTTCATGATGCCACACAAATGGAAACATAAAATATGTCTTCTTACCTGATGGATAACTTTACTTATCTATATGCACTTAAGATTCATCCATGTGTTTGCATCACTTGAGAATTCATTGCTGAATAGTATTCCACTGTACGGTGTATCACAATTTTGATCAAATCACCTATTAGAGGGCATCTTAGTTAACTCCAAGTTATGCAATTATGAAAAAAGTTGCTATATACATTTCCATGCTTGTTTTGTGTGGACAAAAGTTTTCAAATCAGTTGGGTAAACACCTAGGAACACCTCTATCAGAAGCAAGTAACTGGGAAGTAGATGCTGCTCAAGTGATAAGGCCTCTGCCTACTATATGGGAGGACCCAGGTTCGATCCCTAAGGCCTCCTGGTGCAAAAGAAGACAAAGTGTGCCTGCATGGCAAGCCAGTGCCCACACAGTGAACCAGGTGCCCGTGCAGTGAGCCAAGTGCCCACACAGTGAACCAAGTGCCCACACAGTTAGCTGACTGTCCACACAGTGAACCCAGTGGCATTTGTGTGTCAGTGTGGCAAGCTGAGTGCCCACATGGTGAGCCAAGTGCCCAGTGGGTGCCCAGACAGTGAGCCAAGTACCCACGTGGTGAGCTAAGTGCCCATGTGAGTGTCTACATGGTGAGCCAAGTGCCTACATGGTGAACCAATGACTGCACAGTGAGCCAGTGCTCATGCATTGAGCGAAGGGCCCATACATGAAGAGACGAGTGCCCACGTGAGTGCCCATGTGGTGAGACAGTAACCACATGATGAGCTGAGTGTCTGCACAGCAAGCTGAGTGCCTGCATAGTGAGCTAGTGACCACACAAGTGAGTTACACATCAAGATGATCAAGTAATGAAAGAGAGACAAAGGGGAGCATCAAGGTGAAGCATATCAGAGGCCAGGAACTGAAGTGTCACAAACTGATAGGGAACATCTCTCCATGTCAGAGGTACCCAGGATAAAATCCTGGTGAATCCTAGAGGAGAAAGATGAGAAGACAAAGATACAGAAGATCACACTGTGAATGGGCACAGGAAGCAAAAACACAGGGCAAGGGAGGAGGAAAAAAAGGAAACAAGTAACTGCCTTCAAGGTGCTGTCATATTTTCATTCCCACCAGCAGTGTGTGAGTTCCTATTGTTCTGCACCCTTCTCTGAATATGGTATTGTCTGGTTCGGGGATTTTAGACATTCTAATGTGTGTGTAGTGATATCTCACAGTGGTTTTAATTTATTTTTCCCTAAGGATGAGTGTGAATGAGCACCTTTTTGTAAGCTGAATTGCCATCTGTGTATCTTCTTTGTTCTCTGGTAAGGAGTCTGTTCAAATCTCTTCCCGTTTTTAAAGTGTGTTGTTTGTTTGTTTTTGTTATTTTTATGGACTTCTGTGGATTTTTTTATTACACATGTAGTATGCTTATAGAAATATTGTACATACAGATTTCTTGTATACCACCCTATTATTGACACCATTGGTGTGGTATACAAATGATGAAAGTACATTTTTGTCATTGTATTATTAACTATACTCCATGGTTTACATTAGGGTTCACTGTTTTTGTTGTGCAGGTCCATTAATTTTTGAAAAATTTCTACTCTAGTAAAATATATGGAACCTAAAATTTCTCCCTTTTAAATCCATTCAAATATATAATTCAATGCTGTTAACTACATTTACAATGTTGTATTATCTTCACCACCATCCATTATGAAAACTTCCATCAACCTGAATAGAAACCCTGTAATTTAAGCATTCAACCCCCATTCCCTATGGCTATCTGGACCTTGGTGATGTATTTTCTACATTCTGACTCTTTGAATTTGCTTATTCTAATTATTTCATATCAGCGAGTTCATAGAATATTTGTCTTTTTATGTCAGACTTCTTTCATTCTATATGATGTCTTCAAGGTTCACCCACATTGTCATATGTTTCAGAACTTCATAACTTTTTATGACTGAATAATACTTCACTGTGTGTATAGAGCACATTTTGTTTAGCCTTTCATTGGTTGATGGGCACTTGTGTTGCTTCCCTCTTTTGACCAATAATTCAATGAGTTTCTTGTAGATTTTGGTTACAAATCCTTTTTCAGATTTGTGCTTTACACCTATTTTCTCCCAGTGTATGGCTGGTCTTTTCATTCTCCTAAAAGTTTCTTTCAAAGAATAGATTATTTTTTACATTGAAGAAGTCTAACAGATTTTTTTTTCTTACTTTCTTACATCATGCTCTTGGAGATGTATACAAAAACTTATGGTCTTATCCCTCTGGGATGCCTTTAATGTATATGTTTGTGTGTTTCATGTTGTCATTCAAATCTCTAAGTCCCTGCTGTGTTTTTTCTCTTTTTATCAATCAATTCTACTATCTGTTTGATTTCAGATGTACTGTCTTCCACATCACGGATTCTTTCCTCTGCATGTTCAAATCTGCTGTTGTATGCTTCCAGTGTGTTTTTGACTTCTTGAATTGTGCCATTCATCACATCATATCCATAATCTTTTCATGTGTGTTTAAAATTTCTTCAGTGTTTTCTTCCAGTGTCTTCTTAATATTCTTAATCTCTTCCTTCAGTTTATTAAGTTGATTCATAATATTTGTTTGGACATCTCTGATTAGTTGTTCCTTGTTCTATATCTCTTCCTGTTCATTAGTTTTTTCTTTAAAAAATATTTATTTAATTATTTATTTCTTCCCCCTTCTCGTTGTTGTTACATGCTGTCTGCTTTCTCTGTCCATTCCCGGTTTGTTCTTCTGTGCTTGTTTGACTTCTCTTTAGGCAGCACTGGGAACTGATGCTGGAACATTCTAGAGTGGGAGAGAAGCACTCAATCTCTTGTGCCACCTCAGTTTTTTGGTCTGCTGTGTCTTACTGTCTCTCTTCTGTGTCTCTTTTTGTTGAGTCATCTTACTGCATCACTCTCCATATGGGCCAGCACTCATGTGGGCCAGCACTCCTGCATGGGCCAGCATTCTGCATGATCTGCACTCCACATGGGCCAACTCTCTGCTTGGGCCAGCTTACCACATGGGCCACCTTGCCTTCACCAGGAGACCCCAGAAACTGAGCCTGGACCTCCTCTATGGTAGACAGGAGCCCAATTGCTTGAGCCACATCTGCTTCCCTACTTTATACTTTGGACTAAGTCATGTCTTCCTGTTTCTTAGTATGGGTTGTAATTTTTTGTTGGTATCTAGAAGTGAGTTTATCCTGATGGGTTTTTCAGTTGATTAGCTTCTCTTTCTACTCTAGGGTTTTATTTTGTCATTGTTTTGGTTTGTGTGGTAAGTTTTCACTTTGACACTTTGTTCCTCTTAGTCTATTTCCTTGCTGTTGTCCATGTTCCCTTGAGGAAAAAAAAATTAGCACCAGAGAAAATTAGATGTCAGTAGAGAAAAAGCATAATAATAAAATAGTAGTAAAGTTAGAAGTAATATTAAAAGGTAGAATTTAAAAAAATATTTTTCATTATTCCAGTTCTTTTTGTTTCTATTTTTTAAAAATTTTTTGTATTTTGTTTTGAAAACTATCATTATTTCATTTTCTTACTAATTGTATTTGGTTATTTTGTTGGCTTCATTTTTTAAGAAGTTTTGGATCTCAGAAGGGTTACAACTATGGCAAGGGAGGATCATTGGGGCAGGGTGTCAGTGATGGAGAATACATGGGAGGCGGCTCACCTAGGGCATGCACATAAGGCATATAAATGCATTTGAGATTTCATGGGGCATTGTCATGGTGGGTGGAGATTCATACAATAATTGCAAGAATATTGAATTCCCATCCTGGAGAGCTTTGCCACATTCGCCAATGAAACAACCAAAAGTCCTGAGTACAGGGGCAAAGCTTAGTGAGGGAGGATGGTCCATTGATGGGCCCTTGATATTGATGACTGTGCTTATAAACATTACCTTTAAAGAGGTTTTAGATTACAGAAAAGTTACATCAAAAGCATGAGGGATTCCCATGTACCCCCTGCCTCTCTCACATCATCCCCTATTTTTTTAAAATGTAGCAAAATGCTTTGTTATGATGTATCTGTAATTTTCACTCATTAAAAAAAATTGTACATTTAAAAAAATGACTCTCACATGGTAAGGACTAACCTACCTACAGTGATAATCTAAAAAAATAAAACCATCATTGTGACATTTATCAATACTTCACACATATAACAAATACTGAAGGAGGCACCTACCATTGTTATAATTTCTCTAAAGCCAAAACTTCATCATGAATTTGAATCAAGTAAAACTTCAGAATGCTCACATTTGCAGGCATTTTTGCCTGAAGTTTCAAAGATTCTGCATATAACACAACTACAACTTTGAAACAAAATGAATATTAACAGCATCCAAGCTTGTGAAAAACTTACTCTTGAGAAGCAAGGAAAACAGAGTGAATAGTAACAGTAGTATATTTCTAGGAGAGAAACAATCACTTATATCCTTTATCATAAAACAAAAGCCAATGAGTAAACATTTTAATAACACTGACCAAGTTATTTTCTATTCAAGAATTTGCTTTTCAAGTTGTGCCTTTAAAATGTATCCATCCATATATTTGGATTAACTTCAATTAATACATCAAAAAACATGCTCAGTGTAGTGGATGTGGCTCAAAGTGATAGAGCTTCTGCCTACCATATGGGAGGACCTGGGTTTGATCCCTGGGACCTCCTGGTAAAAAAGAAGAAGAGAAATTATGCCTGCTTGGTGAGCCAGCGCCCTCATGAGTGCCCATATGAGTGCCTGCATGGTGAGTCAGTGCCCCATGCAAGTGAGTCATGAAGCAAGAAGATGATGCATCAGAAGAGAGACAAGGGGAGAGTCAAGGTGAAGCACAGTGGAAAACAGGAGCTGAGGTGGCACAATTGACAGGGAATCTCTCTCCCCATCAGAAGTCTTCAGGATCAAATCCAGGTGAATTCTGCAAGAGAGAAAATGAGAAGACCACACAAACAGAAAAAACAAAAACAAAAAAAACAGCAGGGTGGGAGGAGATGAAGGGGGGAAATAAATAAATCTTTTAAAAAATGCATGCTCAGAATTTTACTCAAGTATAAACCATAACTTATTGAAGCATAGTCCAAATACCATACAATAATGTTACCATTTAGATTTATATGCTTCATTTGAAAGACTTATCTTACAAACAGGCATTTCACGCTGTTTCTCCAGAGTAAATGTTTCTGTGTTTAAAACTATGTGATAGTCAAAAAAGACAGATTCAAATAATTCATGCTGTGTATTATCCTTCATTGGTCTTAGATAAACTATTCTCCAAATCTCTTACCCTTGCTTTTTCCTTTAAGATTGCATCACCGCTTTAGTATCTCTTGCAAAGTTGGTTTTTTGGTAACATATTCTATCAGTTTTTGTTTGTCTGTGAAGACTTTGAACTTACTCTCATTTTTGAAGGATAGCTTTGCAGGATACAGAATTCTTGGTTGGCAGTTTTTCTTTTTCAGTACCTCAAATGCATCATACCACTTTCCTCTCTCCATGGTTTCTGATGAGAGGTTGGCACTTAATCTAATCAAATTTCCTTTGTATGTGATGCTTTGCTTTTCTCCTCCTGCTTTCAGAATCCTCCATCTCTGATATTTGTCATTGTGAATAGTAGGTGACTTGGGGTAGGTATATTCATATTTATTCTGTTTTGGGTGTATTGTCCTTCTTGAATATTGATATTTATATCTTTCATAATGGTTGGGAAGTTCTCAGTCATTATTTCTTCAAATATTCTTTCTGGATCTTTTTCATTTTCTCCTTCTGGGACTCCAATAATGCAAATGTTTGTACATTTTGCATTGTCATTCAATACTCTGAGACTCTATTCCATTTTTCCATTCTATTCTCTTTCTGTTTTCCTTTCTTTTCCAGTTCAGATTTTCTGTCCTCAAAATCACTAATTTTGTCTTTAGGCAATTCAAATCTAGTCTTAGTTGTCTCTAATGTATTTTTAATCTCATCCATTGTGTCTTTCATTCACATAAAGTCTGTTAATTTCCATTGCGGGCTTTCAAATTGTTATTTATGCTCTCCCAGTGTCTTCTTATTATCCTTTCTTTCTTTAGTCATATTTTCTTTAAATTCTCTGAAGTATTTATTATGAGAATTGTGTGATTATCACTGATTAATTGTATTAAATCCTGTAACTCTTCAGGATACTTGGTTTGTTCTTCCATCTGTACCATCTTTTCCTGTTTCCTAGTATGTCTTGTAATTTTTTACTGATGTCTAGGCATCTGAATGTGTTGGTGTTATTACTCTGATGTCTCTCTCTTGCCTATTCTTTTATCTTTTTTCCCACAGCTCTTCTTTGGTATTTGGCTCAACTTATTTTCAGTCTTTAAAATTGCCCAGATTAAGCTTTAAAAATAAGGCCAAGGACTCACTATGGAGCACAGATTTTCACCCAGGGGTTGCATACAGAGAGCATGAGCAGTTTTTGTCCATGCAGCTTCAAGATAGGCCAGCAGATGGTGCTAGCCAATGCACCTTTCCATGGAGGTTTATCAGTCTGGGCTTTCTTGTGTTCTTGTGTTGAATCTCTAGAGTGGAGATTCAAAGTGTGATCTACTGGTCAAATTCACTAAAGAAAAGCACCCCTTCCTACCCTCCCTTTTCCCTTGACACAGATGACAGGGGGGAAGATGTCTGTTCTCCTCTCAGTTGACTGCATTGTGATGGGTGTTTTTCTCAAGCTTAATATCTTAGGGGTGGGAGGGGAGCCTTTCCTGGCTGTGGCAGGGGCTTAGTAACTCATGTTTCTCTTTATGGCTTCTTTGTTTCTCTGTCCCTTGCCCTCCAGGGAATTGTGTAGCACTGCCCTTGTCGGCTGACCCCCAAAACAGGTCAACCAGATAGCTTTTGGTTCCTTGTTTTTGTGAGAACATTCAACTCTGCCAGTCAGTCCATTGCCATCTTCCTACAGTCCTCCCTTTACTTTTGAAATTGAAACTTAGCCAAGTATTATAGGGTGCCTAAGAGTTGTCTCCTGAAAGCCTCCTTCTCGCTCAGCTGTGGCCTGTCTCTAAGCTGAACTCAGCATATAAATGCATTATCTTCCCCCTGGCATGTGGCATGACTTCTGGATATGAGCTTCCCTGGCACTGAGAGATTACTACCAAGCACCAACTGGCAATGTAAGTGGAAAAAGACCTTGACAAAAAGAGGGAAAGGATAAAGACAAATGCATTTATATAGCTAAGAAATCTCACAGTGAGTTGAGAGGTCATTCCAGAGGTTACACTTACACACATCTCAGCAGGATCTCACTGGCTGCCAAAGTAAATACTAGCTCAAATAGCAGGTCTCCTGAGGGCTCTGGAGAAATCCAGACAGTGTAGTCAGGGCCGACAACTCAGGAGTTTGGTCCCTTGCCAGTGGGCCCTACTTTGGAATTTATGCTCCCTAGTGTGACAGAGTTAGTCTCATGTGTGTTTTCCCTACACAAGGCTCTTCTGACTGACCCTTCTATTTGAACCAATAATTAGTGCTAGATTTGATAGGTGTACATCCAAGAGAGTTAAATCTTTGGGCTGTCCTTTACCAGGTGGGCCTGGATCTCAACAGCATTATAACATCCACTCACCAGTTCATTGGACAACTAACAAGGAGATGATGATGGACAATGACCATCCCAAGGAACAGAGACAGTCAACAACTGCAAGCATCCATCTGCCCTGTAGGATCAATGCCCCTTGTCAATGAGAGGTGGAGTGGGCATCACTATCCCAGAATTCTCAGATCTGGGGAGTGAACTATGGACTAAAGTAAACTTATTGGTATTCAACTATAGACTTATTGTGATTCTAGAAATAAAAGAACTTATATCATTGATGTGGTGGCAGTGACCACTGGAGGTTCTGAGTGCAGGGAGAGGGAAAAACAGGTGTAATATGGGGGCATTTTTAGGACTTGGGGATTGTTCTGAATGAGATTGCAATGACAGATACAGGCCATAAGATATCTTGCCATAACTTATAAAATTGTATGGGAGAGAGTGTAAACTGCAATGTAAACTGTAATCCTTGCTTAGCAACAATGCTCCAAAATTTGTTCATCAATTTTAACGAATGTACCATACTAATGAAGGATGTTGTTAATGTGGAAAAGTGTGGGAGGTGTAGGGAGAGGCACATATGGGAATTCCCCCTATTTTTTATGTAACATTTATGTAATCTAAGTATCTTTTAAAATATGTATATACATATATATTAAACTTATCATTCAATCCAAGGTTATATAGACTCCTTCCAATCATTTCTTCTAGACTTCTATGTGTTTGCATTTTACATTTACATGTATGAACTAATTTGCATTAATTGTAGGTAAGATGTAAAGTTTGTTTATAGATTCTCTCTTCCTTTTTTTTTGCATTTGTATGTCCAATTGTTCTAACATTATTTCTTGAAAGACTATCCTTTCTCCATTGGACTACCCTTGCTCCTTTGTCAAAAGCAGTGAACTACATATTTGTACATATATTTCTATTTACTCTACTTTCTTCCTTTCATCTTTGTGTCTTCTTTCCCAATATTGCACTCTATTAATTATTATAGCTTTAAAAGGAGCTTTGGAATTGAAAGAATGTTGGGCATTTAACTTTGCTGTTCTTAGGTGCTACATTGGTTAATCCAGGTCCTTTGCCTTTCATATAAAGCTACGAATAAGTTTGTTGATATCTACAAAATGACATGCTAGGAGTTTGATTGCTTCCATCAACAAATGAACAGATAAACAAAATCTGGTGCATACATAAAATCAAATATTATTCAGTCTTAAGAAAAATGCAACAGTATGAGACATGCCACAACTTAGAGGAACCTTGAAAACATTATGCCCAGTGAGATAAACAAGACACATATGGGCATGTGATGGATAGGCTAATGTGTCTACTTTGCCAGGTAATGGTGCTCAGTTGTTTGGTCAAGCAAGCACTGGGCTGATTGTAATACAAGGACATTCCATGGACTTTAATTATCAGTGAGTTGATTGCATAGATGGCTGATGCCATGTACATTCAACCAAGGAGACTGCCATCAGCAAAGAGTGAAATCATATTCAAGGGGAAGTGATTTAAGCATTGAGAGAGAATTTCTAGCTACTTCAGACAGTCAGAATCTCCTGGGACCTCATCAAGGATTTTTTTGGAGACCCTGGTTTACAAGCCTGCATGCAGAATTTGGACTTGTGCATCTCCATGGTCACAGGAGAGAATTTTATAAATCTTCTACTTATTTTAAAAAAATATATAGAGTTATTTTTTAAGATTCATTTATTTTTATTTTATTTTTCTCCCCTACCCCGCCCCCCTCCCCCCAGTTGTCTGCTTTCTGTGTCCATTTGCTCTGTGTTCTTCTGTGTCCACTTATATTCTTGTCGATGACACTGGGAATCTGTGTCTCTTTTTGTTGAGTCATCTTGCCGCATCAACTCTGTGTGTGTGTGTGGTGCCATTCTTGGGCAGGCTGCAGTTTTTTCATGCTGGGTGGCTCTCCTTATGGGGCATGCTGCTTGCACATGGGGCTCCCTACATGGGGGACACCCCTGCATGGCAGGGCACTCCTTGTGCACATCAGCACTGCGTGTGGGCCAGCTCATCACATGGGTCTGGAGGCCCTGGGTTTGAACCCTGGGCCTCTCATGCAGTAGGTAAATGCTCTATCCATTGAGCCAAATCTGCTTCCTAAAATCTCCTACTTCTTACCAATGTCTCCTGTCAGTTCTGTTTCCCTAAGGACCCTGAATAATACAGGATAAAAATCTTAAGCTACCACTTAAAGGAGATGATTAGTAATGGCAAATTCACAGAGATTGAAAGCAGATTAGAGGTGTTACTGCAGTTATGGAGAGGCAGGGGAGGGAAACTGTTTTGGTGTTCTGGTTGCCAAAGCAAATACCGTACAATGGGTTGTTTTAAGCAATGGTTGTGTTTCAGGTTTTGAGACTGAAGTCCAATTCAAGCCTCATCAAGGTGCTGCTCTCTTCCCTTTCTACTTTCAGCTTATCCTCAAGTTGTTTTGATTGCAGATGGGACTCGAGAGTAATTTATGCAGATCACTGGTATCCCTAGCTATACTGGAATTTTCTGAGTCAAAGTGTTGTGGAAGTAGAGAGAGGTTCAATTACATAGAGCTTGCATTGCTAAATTGCCTCCCAAGACTGGAGTTGATGCCACCGTCACCAAGAGCAGGGCTGCAGCCTCTCACTGTTCCACACCCACAGGTCAGGACACATACACCTTAGGTTATCTACAAAGAGAGGAACAGCCTCCCACCCATAACCCACATCAGAAGAGGTTGTAGATCTGATGGAGAAATTGATGGCAGAAACAGTTCGTTGGTTTCTCCTGATTTTGGTGACAGCCCTTTTTTTCTATGTAAACCTAAATTCTATCATGGCACTTCATTCTGACAAAGAAGGGATTTTTTTTTCCCAATGTAAAATAAAACAGGAAGATTCCCTTATTTTCCCGGCCCTGTCAGAGGCCTGGGGCAACCCAGGAAGCAGCAATGCCAAGCGCACAAGAGCAGGGCATCCGCAGCGCCTGGAGCAGAGGCCTGGGTATAGAGATTTTGAGTGACTCCCAGGGCGGCACGTGGTTGCTGCTCTGCAGTGAGCGCGGCGCCTCCCCGCGTGGGCGCCAGGGGCCGGCAGAGGGCGCCCGAGCTCGCCTGGTCCCTCCGCCCGCGCAGCGCCGCCCCCGGTGGAAGCCGCGGCCCTGCCGGAAACTGGGCGCCGCGTCAGCAGGGGGAACGAAATCGCGGGTCCCTGAGGGCCTCGCCGCTGGGGAGCCCTGACTTCAACCTGTGCCACGAGAGTGCCGAGTCCAAAGTCGCTTTTTCTGGCCCGAGGGCTGAAGGAGTTTCGCCCTCAGAAGCAGAGGCTTCTGAAACATTTGCCTTAAACTGCAATGGCAGATCCTTCCACGTTCTGGACCGTTCCCAAGCGTTTCACAGGTTACTTCCTCAATTTACTAGGTGTCCAAAAAAAATTTTTTTTTGTTTTCAGAGAGTGTCCGTGAAAATCATGGAATGTGTGTGTTTTACGTATTCAGGATTGTTTAGGAGCGAGATCCCGAAATAAATTCAGAGAAACGGAAACACGGAATCATGAATAGAGCCCCCCAAATAATGGAACCTCTCCAGGGAATGAGTCAGGAACACCACCGGCCAGGCCGAGCCCTTTTGGAGCCTAAGGGAGAAGGATGATGCTCATCTTAAAGCATTTTAATGGTGAGTTTTCCCAAAAATGTTAAAGTAGTTAAAAGTACTGTAAGTATTTGACTTTAAAGCTCATTATTTTGCTTACTTGTTTTCTTATATCAAAGCTAGAACTAACTCTCGTTTTGCTTACCTGGCTTTAATGGAAGGAAATTGATCAGTAATGTTTTTTTATGACACTATATGAATTGTCTCCTTTTCCCTTGAAAAAATAACCAGGTTTAACCTGTCCATTAACCCAGTGATGATTTTGGGTAATTTTTGACTAATTTCACCAGACCACTGAAGGCAAAATAAATGTATATCCAGGTCACTTTCAAACTGAGATGAGATCACTAAGTAAAAATTATGAGTCAGTTTTACATCTAGCCCTTTGGGGTGTGTGTGTGTGTATGTGTGTGTGTATATATGTGTGTGTATATATATATATATAGAGAGAGAGAGAGAGTACCAATTCTTAATATTGAATGCTCCTGGAACCATTGAAAAAGGAATGTCTACAGGATTTAAGTCTTTGATATTTAAGATCCAGGTCAGGAGATGTAAATCAGTTACAGTCATTATTTGAAATACATTTGCTCTTGCAAAAAATTCAAAATCTGGAGGCATTTAGCTGAATTTTTATATCTCTGTTTGAAAGGTGAAATTAGGATGTCCCTAATTTTCTTTTTTAATGCCTATTTCCCATATTAATTGATACTTTCATCTGGTGATTCATCCATTTCCCTTTTCCTTTCTGTTATTTTCTCATCTATAGTAATTCATAAAAGCAGAACTTTCATAGATGAATTTAAGTATTTTCCTCAGCAAGGCACAACTGTGGCAGAATCAATTTAGGGAAGGAAATAAGGCCTTTTATCCATCATTCATCTGCCACTCTTACTCCATTATCATATTTCAGGCCATGAATATTTTTATGTCAACATCATCTTTATCAGTTTCTTAATACTTTCCAAGGCTACACCATACCCCCTTGTCTCTTTCATTTCAATTGTCAATAGTCTTTCTTCAATTGTAGACATTTTGCTTAATGTAAACATAGTTTATAGTCAGACCCATTTGTGCATGACAGGCTATCTCTGTTTACACAATCAAAAAGTGAGTCCACAAGTCTCTCCTATTACTTTTACCTGAACTGTAGTTGGTGCTGGGGTTTAATGTATACCCAGGGGACCTGAATCTCTGGACTGACCATGTGATAGCCAGGCCCTGAGCCTCAACAGATTTGCAACTCCTACACCCTGGTTTATTGGACTTACCCCACTCAGTTAACATGGAGGTGAGGAAGGTCAATCACCACACCATCGAGCCAAGAGTGCCTACAACTGAAAGCAGGAGGATTGCATCCAGCATCCATGTGGAATCTAAGCCCCCTCTTGATATAGATGTGGAGTGGACACAACCATTCCAAGGTCCACAGGATGGAGGAATAGAGTATGGATTAGAGTGGACTTACTGATATTCTATTCATGAACTATTGTGATTAGTAATCGAAGAAAATGTGGCATTGGTGTGGAGAAAGTGACCATGGTGGCTGTTGGGGATAGAGAGTGGGAGAAAGTGATGTGATATGGGGGCGTTTTGGGGGCCTGGAGTAGTCCTGGGTTGTGGTGCAGGGACAGTTACCAGACATAGTAGGTTCTCCCATGGCCCACTGAGTGGACTGTGGGAGAGTGTGGGCTATGATGTGGACCATTGACCATGAGGTGCAGCAGTGCTCAGAGATGTATTCACCAAATGCAATGAATGTCTCATGATAATGGAGGAGGATGTTGTTACGGTGGGAGAAGTGGGGTGAGGAGGGTGGGGGGTATATGGGGACCTCATATTTTTTGAATGTAACATTAAAAAAATAAAGATAATTTTAAAAAGTGAGTAGTGTGTCAATTCTTGTATTCACCATAGTAGGTCATTTCTAGCATGGTTTCCTAGTAGCATTATAAATTCTTCTTGAATTTCACTACACAAATAAGACCCATGTCCCTTTTAACCATTAGGTATAAGATCAACTTTATCAATAATAAAATAACTTCAGTTCCTCTAAATTTGGGAACATTCCATGGTTTTCTTCTCAGTACTTTCTCTATGACATAAATTAATTATTGCACAAAATGTCACAATATCTAAATCACTCCCAAAATACTCTCCCCCTTTTTTTTCTTTTATACCTTTTAGCACACCATCAGCTAGTAAACTCTCATTTTGAAAATTTTTAAATTTTTTAATGTGGTAATATATATGCATCTTAAATTTTTCCTTTTTAACCACTTTCAAGTATAGAATTTGGTATTAATTATTCACAATGTTGTGCTACCATCACAAAAACATTTCCATAACTCCTGCATTATTTTGCCAGGCTGCTATGACAAACATCTCACAATAGGTTAACCTAAAAGAGGAAACATTTATTGTCTAATGATTTTGAAAGATTCCTCTTGTGTCTTTCTCTAAGAGTTTTATGTCTTTAGCTCTTATGTTCAGAGCCCTTATCCATTTAGAGATCATTTTTGTATATGGTATGAGGTAGGAATACAAGTTCATTTCTTGCAAGTGGATATCCAGTTCTCTCAGCACCATTTGTTTGTTTGTTTGTTTTCTCTTTTTTTTTTCCATTTGTTGAAGAGACACTTTTTTTTCCCCATTGAATGGACTTGACACCCTTGTCAAATATCATTTGGCCATTGATGTATGGGTTTATGTCTGAACTCCCAATTCTGTTCCACTGCTCTGTATGTCTATCTTTATACTAATACAACTCTGCTGGTTTTCTTTGTTATTGTTCATTTTAGGTGTTTTTTTTTCTTTCTTTTTTTTTTTAGGTATTGGGGTCAGAGGATTGAACCTGGGACCTTTTATGTGGGTAACTATCCCTTAACCACTGAGCCACATCAGCATCCCAGAGTTAGTTTTTTCATTTATTTTACTTGTTGTTGTTGTTGTTGTTGTTTTAAGACTTATTTATTTCTCTCCCCTTTTCCCCTACCCCAGTTGTCTGTTCTATGTGTCTATTTGCTGTGTCGTCTTCTTTTGTCTG
This sequence comes from Dasypus novemcinctus, assembly GCF_030445035.2. NCBI lineage: Eukaryota > Metazoa > Chordata > Mammalia > Cingulata > Dasypodidae > Dasypus > Dasypus novemcinctus. Next base: position 855,388 of record NC_080697.1, on the reverse strand, counting down.
CTTCTGTTGTTGTCAGCAGCACAGGAATCTGTGTTTCTTCTTGTTGCATCATCTTGTTGTGTCAGTTCTCCATGTGGGTGGCGCCATTCTTAGGCAAGCTGCACTTTCTTTTGCACTGGGCGGCTGTCCTTACGGGGTGCACTCCTTGCGCATGGGCTCCCCTATGCGGGGACACCCCTGTGTGGCAAGGCACTCCTTGCGCACATCAGCACTATGCATGGACCAGCTCCACATGAGTCAAAGAGACCCGGGGTTTGAACCGTGGACCTCCCATGTGGTAGATGGACACCCTAACCACTGGGCCCTACTTGTTGTTTGTTGTTTGCTTTTTTTTTTTTAAGCATTAGTAACTGCACACAGGACATCCCATGTGGGAAGCAGGAGCTCAACCACTTGAGCCAAATCTGCTCCCCCACACTGTTTTGAATACTGTGGTATTGTAGCAAGTTTTGACATTGGGAAATATGACACCTCCAACTTTGTTCTTCTTTTGCAATATTGATTTATCTATTTGAGACCTCTAGCAATTCCATATGAATATTTAATCTTTTTTATATAATAAATTTATTCTTAGGTAAGTGCTTAATTACATCAGTTACATCAGAATTATATGGTACCCCATCACATTCCCTTCCCACATTTTCCCTTCATAAAAACATCTTACATTATTGTGGTAAATTTGTTACAATTCATGAACAAATATTGAAGATTTACTAGTAACCAAGTTCTGTAGTTTACATTACGGTTTTACACTTTGCACCATACAGTTTTATAGGATTTGATAAAATGTATAATGGCCTGTATCCATCATTGCAGTATCATGCAGGACAATTTGAAAGCCCTAAAAATGCCTTTTGTTCCGTCTATGCTTCCCTCCCCCTCACTGTAGAACCTCTGGTACCCACTATCTTTATATAATTGTTACAAATTCTTCTGTTACTATACTACTAAGTCTACTTTGATCCATGGTTGCCATACCCTCTCCCCTTATGTTTGTTCATTGCTCAATCTTGAGAATTTGGGGAGGGTGATACCCACATTGCTTCAGATTGAGAGGGGGCTTTGATCTTATGGGACACTTTGAAGGACATGTTTTGCTCGCAGTAGTGAATACTCTGTTTTGGGGATGAAAATTGTCTGTCATCATCATTTTTCAGCTATTGTGATGGTTAGGCTATTGTGTCAACTCAGCCAGGTAATTGTGCCCAGCTGTTTGTTCAAGCAAGCACTGGGCTAAATGAAATACAAGGACATTTATGGGCTTTAGTCACCATTGACTTTACTGCAGTGGTAAATCATAGATAGCTGATTACAGTTACATCAATCAGGGTGATTGCCATTATCAATGAGTGAGGCTTTATTCAGTCAGTTGAATGCCTTAAAAGGTGAAGTGATTCCAGCATTGAGTGAGAATTTCCCAGCTCATCTTTGGATAGCCATCATCTCCCAGAACTCATCAAGGACATTCACTGGGCTTTGATTGGCACCCCTGGTTGCAGCCTGCCTGTGTAACCTGGACATGTGCATCCCCATGTTCATATGAGAGGTTCTTATAAAATCACATAATATTGACAGATATGTCTTGCTGAATCTGATTCCCTAGGAACCCTAATACAGCTATACTTGGTGAGTTGGATGAACTGGAGAGTAGGTGTTGGACCCAACTCTGCTAAGATTCGGTGCTCAACGAGCATATGGACAGGCAAAAGATTTATTTCTCTGTGACATATATTTAATGGATATAGTACTAATTATAGGTTCAAATAAAAGGGGTTGAAGAATCATTTGTAGGGAAATTATAAATGAATTTAATTCTGTTACAGTCAGGAAATAGTTTTTCATACATTCCAAAGTAAAAACCACCAAAGAGGTGCTGATTTCATGGAGTTGTATGCCTTGCCTAAAGTGTTTAGATGTCGCTAGAGTCCTCAGGAGAACCTGTGTTTGGGCTTTGTTTATTGTGATAGTTTGTGAGATCTGCCTGAGAGGTACCTAAGCATGATCTTCCAAATCACTTTGAAATCTCTTAGCCCCAAAACTCTTTTGTATTTAATGTTTCCTCCATTTGGTGAAGGTCTTTTCCAAATGCATCTCTGGTTGGCTGTTGGTATAAATCTCTTCGTTGCAGGGGGCCCATCTCCTGGAGTCAGGTCCCAAGCTAGGGGGGAAGATGCTAAGTTTCTTTGCTGAGTGTGCTCAGAGAGAGGTCATGTTTGAGTAAGAAGGTTTTAGGTGGTAACTCTTAGGCAGTAATTATAAGCCTAAGTGTAAGTTTTAGAAGAATCAGGCTTATAAGTACAAGTATTTCTATTGAAGTCTTGGAGCATTGGTCTGTTTTCTTTCTATTAGGCACTGTTGATGTACTGTAGAGATTCTCGCTACTCTATTTGAGAATATAGCAGGAAACCCTACTACATTGTTGGTTATTTTGTGGGTCTCCACCCACTGAGATAATCCCTGTGATAACATGAACATATTCATATTTGAGAGAATGTGTTCCAGGTGTACCCTTCCCCACACATTTCCCCACCACCACACCCTATACCAGTGACCCTTCCCTGCAATAGGCACCTAAAGAACACTCCAACAATTGTCTTCTCAATCACATATGGATTTGAGGATCAGCTTTTCCATTTCTGGAGACAAGCCTGCCCAGATTTTGATAGATCTTCTATTTCTTCTTGAATCAGTTTATGTAATTTGTGTGTTTCTAGGAATATGATCTGTTTTATCTTGGTTATATAATTTGTTGGCATACAGTTGTCCATAGTACAATAAAATAAAATATAAATCATTTTTATTTTTGTAAGTTCAGTAGTAATGTCCCTTCTTTCATTTCTGATTTTAGTAATTTGCATCTTCTTTCTTTTTTTCATACTTATTCAAGCTAAAGTTTTTTCAATTTTATTGAACTTTTCCAAGAGCCATTTTTTTCAAAATTTCATTGATTCTCTATGGTGTTTTTCTATCTCTATGTCCTTCATCTCTACTTTAATCTTTATTTTCATTCTTTCTGCTTATTTTGAATACAGTTACCTCTTATTTTTCTAGTTCTTCCCATTGTGAAGTTAGGTCATTGATTTGAGATATTCCTTCTTTTTTAAATTTAGGCATTTACAACTATAAATTTCTCTCTGAGCATACCTCTACTACATCCCATGAGTTCTGGTGTATTGTCATTTTGTTTTAATTTCTTTCAAGGTTTTTCTAATTCTCCTTGTGATTTCTTCTTGTACCCATGGATTATTTAAGAGTATATTGTTTAATTTCCACATATTTGTGAATTTCTAGTTCTTCCTCTGTCATTTATTCCTTATTCATTCCGCTGTGACTGGAGAAGAACCTCTGTGTGATTTCAGTCTTTCTGAATTTATTGACACTGCTTTTTTTGAAAAAAGTTTTGTTGAGATATATTCACATACCAAGCAATCCATCCAACATGTGCAATCTGTGGTTTTTAGTATAATCCAAGAGTTGTGCATTCATAACCACAATCAAATTTGAACATTTCTTACTCCTAAAATAAAAACCTTTTATATCTTAACAATCACCTCTCAAGTTCTCTCTCATTCTCTAGCCTTATATAACCACTAATCTATATCTAGATTTATTTATATTTATATTTTATATAAATGGAATTGTACAATAAGTAGTTCTTGTGTCTCTTTTCTTTCATTTAGCTTAATGGGTGTTTGTATTTATTTTAAATTAGAGAAATTGTAGGTTTACAGAAAAATCCTATAAAAAATACAACATTCCCATACTTCCCCCCACCCATTGTTGACACTTTGCATTACTGTGGTATCTGCTCCTGTTCATTAAAGGAACATATTCATCAGAATTAAGAGAGATCATAAGAGGATACTATAAACAACTGGATGCCAAAATGTTAGACAATGGAAATTAGATGGACAGATTCTTAGGACAAAAAAAACACCTACACTGACTGTAGAAGAAATAAAAGACCTCAGTAAACCAATCACAAGTCAAGAGATTGAAAAGTCATCAATTACCTCCCAAAGATGAAAGCTGGGGGGCACTAGATGGCTTCAAAATGAATTCTAACAATCATTCAAAGACTGTCTAATACTAGCATAGGACAATATGGAACCTGGAGGACATGATGTTGGGTGAAGCAGGCCAGACACAAAAGGACTAATATTATATGATTTTGCTTTTATGAACTAAATATATTTTGTGAATTCATGGAATTAACAATTCGAATTAGGTCACCAGAAACTAGAAGGAGGGTAGAAAATGAAAAGCTGATGGTTAATCTGTACAGAACTGGTTAAAAGGTTGTTTGTAAATCTTTGGAAATGATTGGAAATGGTGAGAGTACATCATGGTGTTTGTGACTAACAGAACTACTATATGGGTATGACAGTGGTGGAAAGGAAAAGTCTAAGGACATGTATAACTGGAAGGAAAACTAAAAAATGTAACATGGGCCTGTATGACATAGTGAAACTTTATGTGAAAAATGAATATACTCGACAGTGCATACATGACTGTTTTACAAAATATAAATACAAATAACCTAGAGAGAATGAAACAATAGCAGCTATGCATGTACAACAGTGGAAGCATAGATAGATTGAGAGGTGATGAGTTGTATTTGGTTGGTTTTGTTTATATTATTATCATTATTATTATTACTGGAATAATTAAGAGGCTCTAAATGATTGAACTGATGGATGCACAACTGTGATTTTACTGAATACCATTAATTTTACACTTTTGATAGACTTATGTTTTATTAATATGTATCAATAAACTTTATTTGCTAAAAAAAAGAAAAGGGAGCCACTGGGTATACATGTTGAATGGTTTATACAAAGCATGGGCCTGCATTAACACAGTGATTCCTGATGTGGAAGATGGACTTTGGTTAACAAAACAAATATGAGGATGTTCTGTCATGATATATAACAAACATATCATACTAATACAAAATGTTAATAATCAGGTAGATTGTGAAAAATATACCAAATGTAATATATGGGCTATCGTTAGTAGTAACATTTTGAAAATCTCTTTCATAGTTTATAACAAATGCTTCAAACCAATGCAAGTTGGTGGTGGTGGGGTGATATTAGGAGCCCTGTATGATGATAGCCTGATTGTTTTGTAAGGTCACAACTTTTACTCTACACTTATTGGTTATATAAGTTCATTTATTTTTCACTTATTAAATGAAAAAATTATATTAACTATAGTCCATAGTTTACATTAGTAGTATTTTTTCCCATATACCACAATACGATGAATACCTTGTATTGCTATCATACAGTTGTTATAATTCATGAAAAAATATTCTTATACTATTAACCACAGTCATTGCCTGTAACAGGGTTCACTGTTATACAGTGCTGTGTTCTATCTTCTTTCATTCTATTAACATACATGACCCAAAACTTCCCCTTTTCAACCACATTCACATACATAATTCTGTGCTAAAAATTTCCCTCACAATAAGATGGTACCATTACCACCACCCATTTTCAAACCTTTGCAATCAACCTAAAGAGAAATTCTGCACAAATTAAGTAACTGCTACCCCCAGTCTGTCCCCTCATAATCTATATTCTGGATTCTAACTCTGTGGATTTACTTATTATAATTAGTTCATTCCAGTAAGATCAGACAATATTTGTCCTTTTGTCTGGCTTATTTCACTCAGCATAATTTCCTCAGAGTTCATCCATGTTCTTGCATGCATCAGGAGTTCATTTATTTTTACAGCTGAATAATATTCCATCATATCTATGTATCACATTTTTTTAAAAATCCATTCTTCATTTGGTGGACATTCAGGTTGCTTCCATTTTTTGGCAATTGTGAATAATGCCACTATGAACATTTGTGTGAAAATACCTGTTCAAGTCCCTGCTTTCAGTTGTTCTGATTATATGCCTAGTAGCAAGATGCCATGTCCTATGGTAATTCTATAATATATCTTTCTGAGGTACTGCCAAACCGTTTTCCACACAAGCTGCATCACTGTACAGTTCCACCATTAATGACTGAGTGTTCCTATTTCTCCACATCCTGTCCAACACTTGTAATTTGGGTTTTTTTTTTAGTACTAGCCATTCTGGTGGGTGTGAAATGATATCATTATTTTAATTTGCTTTTCCCTTATAGCTAGTAATGTTGTGCATCTTTTTATGTGCTTTTTTTGTCCATCCTCTCTTTTTTTGATATATTTTTATTTATTTTTAAAAGATACATAGATCACACAAAATGTTACATTAAAAAATATAAGAGGTTCCCATATGCCCCACTCTCCACACTCTCCACATTTCCAACAACAACTTCTTCCTTTAGTGTGGTACACTCATTGAATTTGATGAATACATTTTGGAGCACTGTGACACAGCATGGATTACAGTTTACATTATACTTCACACTCCCTTCAAGTCCATTCAGTGGGTTATGGCAGGTTATATAATGTCCTGCATCTGTCCCTGCAATATGATTCAGGACAATCCCAAGTTCCAAAAGTGCCTCCATATCACACCTCCTTTTCTCTCTCTTTGCCTTCAGCAACTTCAGTGGCCACTGTTTCCACATCAGTGATACAATGTTTTCATTGCTAGAGTCACAATAATTCTACAGTAGAATAACAATAAGTCCACTTTAGTCCATATTTTATTCCCCCATCCTGAGGACCCTGAGATGGTGATGCTCACTCCACCTCTCAGCTGAGAAGGATCTTCAAACCCACACAGCTGGTGGATGTGACTCTCCTACCCATAGCTGTAGACTCTCTCGCTTCCTTGGTGTAGTGGTTGTCCATCCCCACATCCCTGTCTGCTAACCTGGATAAGTCTGATGAACTGGAGAGTAGGTGCTGCACATCTGCTGAGGCTCAGGGCCCAGTTGGCACATAGACAGCCCAGAGATTCAAGTCTCCTGGGCAAACACCAATCCCACTGCCAACCACAGGTTCAATAAAACTGGTAGAAGAGGCATATGTAGAGAAGTTGCATCTGAGACCAACTCCATCACAATCTGGAACACAAACTCCAAAGTAGGGGTCACTTACAAGGCACCAAACCCTGGAACCATCTGTCTTGACTATAGGACCTGGGTGGCTCCATAGCCCTCAAGAGCACCTCTACCTGGGGTTGTATCTACTTTGGCTGTGTATGAGACCCTGCTGAGACATGCATAAGCACAAACCCTCTGATTATCTCCCAACTAATTTTGCAGTCTCTTAGTCATATAAACTCATTTCTCTTTACCATTTCCCCCTTTTATTCAAAGTCTTTTTTCCAGTTGCATCACCACCAGGTGCTTGTTAGTAATCACTTGGCACCAGGGAGGCTCATCCCTGGGAGTCATATCCCAGGCTGCAGAGGAGGTAATGCATTTATTTTTTTTTAAGATTTATTTTATTTATTTCTCTCTCCTTCCCTCCCCCCCCCCAGTTGTCTGTTCTCTGTGTCCATTTGCTGCGTGTTCTTTGTCTGCTTCTGTTGTCAGTGGCATGAGAATCTGTGTCTTTGTGTGTGTGTGTGTGTGTGTGTGTGTGATCTTGCTGTGTCAATTCTCCATGTGTGCAGCACCATTCTTGGGCAGGCTGAACTTTCATGCTGGGCAGCTCTCCTTATGGGGCACATTCCTTGTGCATGGGGCTCCCCTATGTGGGAGACACCACTGCATGGCACAGCACTCCTTGCACACATCAGCAATGCACATGGGCCAGCTCCACATGGGTCAAGGAGGCCCAGGGTTTGAACCATAGACCTCCCATGTGGTAGATGGATGTCCTATCCATTGGGCCAAGTTTGCTTCCCAGAGGTAATGCATTTTTATACTAAATCTAACTTAGAGAGTGTCCTCATTTGAGCAACATGGAAGATCTCAGGAGGTAACTCTTAGGCACCCTACAACACTAGGTCAAGTTGAAGTCAAGTGCAACAGGTTCATAACCTTAGTCATCAGTATCTAGGGCCTATCATTGGACCATCTTTCTTCACTGGTCATTGCCCTTGCACTTGGGAGATTGTTGCTGTTCCATTGGGAATGTGGCAGAGCACCCCAGGATGGGAATCCAGCACTCCCTCAGTTGTTGTGTGAATCTCTACTTGCTGTGTCAATGCCCAGTGAACATCTGAACCTATCTATATACCCTATATGTATGCCCAGGCAAACTCCCTCCCAAGCATCCCCCATTAATGACACCCCATAACAGTGCTCCTCCCCTGCCATAGTTGAAGTCATCTGTGATCCAAAACTTCTTCAAAAAAGAAGACTAATATATTGCCAAATTCAATTACTAGGAAAGAAAACATCAAAACTTTTTGTACGTTATTTTTCATTTTTATAAACCAATTTTTTTACCTTATTCTAGTTTTTCCAAATTACTGTGTATTTTATTTCTAATGTTTAAACCTATTATTGCTATTTCATTTTCATGTGCTTTTTAGCCATTTTTATATCTTTGGAAAAATGTCTGTCAAGTCTTTTGTCCATTTTTAAATCAAGTTCTTTGTCTTTTAATTGTTGAATTATAGGATTTCTCTATATATTGTGGATATTAAACCCTTATTGGGTATGTGGTTCCCAACTATCTCATTGAGTAGGTTGGCTTTTCACTTTCATGATAATAGCCCTATGAATGCCAAACATTTTTAATTTCAAGAGGTCTCATTTGCTTTTTTTTTTTTTTCCTGTTTGTGCATTTTATGTAAAGTCTAAGAAACTATTACCTAAAACAAGATCCTGAAAATGCTTCCATATATTTTCATCTAGAGATTTTATACTACTGGCTTTTATATTTAGGTCATTGATCCTTCTAGAGGTAATTTTTTGTTTTTATTTGCCAAAGGACTGTTGATGCAAAGTACCAGAAGTGTGTTGGCTTTTAAAAAGGGCAACTATTTGGGGTAAAAGCTTATAGTTCCAAGGCCATGAAATGTCCAAACCGAGGCAGCATCACCAATGCATTCTCACCAAAGTCAGCTTCTGCTGATCCTGGCATGTTGCCACATGATGAAGCAAGATGGTGACTGACCTTTGCAAAGATTTCACCTTTTTCCTCTGGGCTTACCCTTTCCTCTTAAGTTGTACTGTGGGCCCTAGCCACTTGGGGCTTTGTGCTTAAGTGATCCTCTCTCATACATGATAGGACCAAATATGGTGGCTTCATTTTCCTCATTCTGCCTGAGTCTTCTCTTATCAGTCCCAGTGAGGGTGTGGAGACTCAACATGAATCATGCCCTGCTGACTTATTCAAATCAAAAGGTCTGAATCTATCTTATCAAGTAATCTATTCAAAGGTCTTTCAAGCAAATTAAATGCAAAGAGTATCACACATAGAGGGATTAATTACTTTTTAAATTCAATCTTTCTCTGTTTGGGATTTATAAAATCATCTCAAACTGTCACAGTTCTAAAATCAAGAAACAGACATCTCAGGGAATAAATCCCAGAGATAACATTTAAAATGTACAGTGTGCAACAAGAGTACAAAACAATCAAAGAAACAGAAAATAATGGCCCATCTAAAGATAAAAGTCAAAAAAATTCCAATGAATAAGATGAGAATATGGACATACTGAACAAAGCCTTTTAAAAAATGATCTTAAAAATGATAAGGGATATGAAAGGAGGTACAGACAAACCAATAAAGGTTATTAGGGAAACAATGATTGAGCAACATTGGAGTCTAAGCAAAAAGATAAAAAAAGGAACCAAACAGAACTAATGCAATTCAAGACAAAGATAACTGAAATGAAAAATGTCCAGGAGAGATACATGAGCAGTTTGGAGATGACAGAAGGAAGAACCAGTGAACCTGAAAAAAAAAAGACAATTGAAATGAGTCAGTCTGAGCAATAGAACAAAAAATAATGCAATTGGAAAAAAGAAATGCTTAAACAGCTCTTATGCATCTGATGATGAGAATCCAAGAAGGAGAATAAAGAGAGGAAGGGGCAAAATGAAGTCAGAGATAGAAAGTCGGAAGTCTACTGGGGCAACTGCAGTCATCTTGGACCCACATTGCATAGATTGCTGCCCACATCTGCAGCTCCATCCCTGCCCCAGGCAGGGGAGAAAGGGATGTGAAGCTTCATCAGTCTCTCTGGGCAACTACAGTCTAGGCCTGCATGTGGATTATTCCACATAGATGTGACTCTGTCCCTACCCTTGGCAAAGGAGAAAGTTGGAAGACGCATCATTGGTCCCTGGTGCAATGAGAGCAGCTTGAGCCTTCACACCTTACAGCACCAACTACATGCTTGGCTCCTACTGTGGAACCAGCAAGGGAGAAACAATAGGAAGCCCTAAACTAAAGAGAAAAACTACATACAGAATAAATACTCTAGTAAGTCAGATGCCAAGACACCAACCCAAAATTACAATCCACACCAAAAAACAGGAAGCTATGGCCCAGTTAAAGGAATAAGATAAGCCTCCAGATGACATAAAGGAGTTGAGACAATTAATCATAGATGTGCAAACAAATCTCCTTAATAAATTCAATGAGAGATGGCTAAAGAGATTAAGGATATTAAGAAGATATTGGATGAACACAAAGAAGAATTTGAAAGCATACATAGGAAAATAGCAGATCTTATGAGAATGAAAGGTGCAATCAATGAAATTAAAAAACACATTGGAATCATGTAATAGCAGATTTGAGGAGGCAGAAGAAAGGATTGGTGAGCTTGAAGAAATGGCCTCTGAAAGTGAACATACAAAAGAAGAGATGAAGAAAAGAATGGAAAAATTGAACAAGGTCTCAGGGAACTAAATGACAGCAAAAAGCATGCAAACGTAAGTGTCATAGGGAGTCCCAGAAGAAAAAGAGAAGGGAAAAGGGGCAGAAGGAATATTTAAAGAAATAATGGTAGAAAATTTCCCAACCCTAATGAAGGACATAAATATCCCTGTCCAAGAAGCACAATGTACTCCCATCTGAAAAAATCCAAATCAACCAATTCCAAGACACATAATCATCAGAACGTCAAATGCCAAAGACAGAGAATTCTGAGAGCAGCAAGAGGAAAGCAATGCATAACATATAAGGAATATCCAGTAAGATTAAGTGCTGATATCTCTCTAGAAACCATGGAGGCAAGAAGGCAGTGGTCTGATGTATTTAAGATACTACAAGAGAAAAAATTCCAGCAAGAATCTTATATCCGGCAAGACTGTCTTTCAAAAATTAGGGTGAAATTAGAGTATTCACAGATAAACAGAAACTGAAAGAATTCCTAAGCAGGAGACCAGAATTTCAGGAAATACTAAAGGGTGTGCTAGAGCCTGAAAAGAAAAGACATGAGAGAGAGGCCTGTAAGAGAGTCTAGAAATGAAGATTATATCAATAAAAGTAACTAAAAGTGTCAAAACAGTGGTGAAAATAAAATATGACAGATAAAACTCAAATAGGAATAAAGTTATCCAATGATGTAAAGCACTTGTATTCAGAAAACTGCAACTCAATGTTTAAACAAATTTTAAAAAGCCATAAATAACTGGAAGAAAATTCCATGCTCATGGATTGGAAGACTAAATATCATTAAGATGTCAGTTCTATACAAACTGATATACAGATTTAATTCAATCCCATTAAAAATTCCACGAGCATTAAAGAACAAATTGAAAACATGATCATTAAATTTATTTGGAAGGGTAAGGAGTCCTGAATAGTCAGGAACATCATAAAAAGGAAAAGTGAACCCTCATCTCCAAACTTTAAATCATAACACCTACCTATAGTGATCAAAAAGCATGGTACTAGCCTAAAGACAGACACAATAGACTAATGGAACTCAATTTATGGTTCAGAAACAGACCCTCACAGATATGGTCAAGTGATTTTGACTAACCTGTCAAACCCACACAGCTCGGGCAGAACAATCCATTCAACAAATGGTGCTGAAAAAACTGGACATCCATAGCTAAAAGAAGGAAAGAGGACCCCTATTGCACACCTTATCCAAAAATTAACTCAAAATGGATCAAAAACCTAAAAATAAAAGCAAGAAACAAAATACTTCTAGAAGAAATTATTGGAAAATATCTTCAAGACCTGGTGGTAGGAGGTGGATTCGTAAAGGACATGAGAAGGACTGAGTGGACTACTGATGTTTAATGTATGTAGAAGCTTTAATTAGCTTTACTGGGGGGTGAGGCAAGATGGTGGTTGAGTGAGTGCACCTGATAGTCGCTCCTGCAAAGAAGCAGCTGAGCGGCATTAGAAATTCTTCAGGACCAGGCTGCTTTGGGATTTTGCAGGGCAGGAGGTGTCTGGACATTGATTTGGTGGGAAGGTAACAGAGAAAATTCTAGTAAAAGATAAAATTGAGGCTCTCTTACATGGAGATAGGGGCTGTGCATGGGACACTCCACCCTGGGGAGGGCAGAACCAAGGCACCGGCACTGCGGCGGTGATTCCTGGAGGCTCTGTGGTACTGGGGAATTCATAAACCCTGAGTGGGCTATTAAGGGGCTAACAGGGCAGGAGGACTTCGCAAACTGATTTGATGAGACAGATGGGAGTTTTCTGTGAGGCGGGGAATTTTTTATTTCTGACATGAATAATAGCACTTCTGGCTAGAGCCCCACCCCCAAGGCTCGCTGCTGATCTGTAGCGGCCTTAAATCTCTCGCAATAAAGAGACATCACCAGGAGGCTATTTCGGGGGATTGCAGGGTGGGAGGTGTCTGGAAGCTGATTAGGGGAATCTTTTGTGAGGCATGGGATTTTTGGCTGCAGACACTGATACAGCGCTTCTGGCTAGAGCCCCGCCCTCTAGGCCTGGCTGCTGATCTGCAGCATCCTTAAATTGGCTGCAATATAGAGGCACCCCCAACTAGCTGTTTTGGGGGCTTGCAGGGTGGGAGGAGTCCTGAAGTCAAATTGGTGATACAGCCACAGAAGAGAACCTAGAGAGAGGGGGATTTGCAGGTTTCAGGCACATAGGTCAGAGTTTGTGGATGTGACCTCTCCCATAGGGCTGGCACCCAGCTGCGGGCATCCCTGAAGACTGTGTTGCACTGTGGTGCTGCCAGGCTCCCTGTTAACCAGATTTGAGGTTGCCAGGTCTGTGTGCCCTAAACCCTGGTGACCCACACCCCAGAGATTCACACCTCTTGAGTCTGCAATATCACAGACTTTCCATCCCTGAATCCACCATGCCCTGAGGCTAATCTGAGGTCCTTGATTGTCCTAGCCCTCAACGTTTGTGTTTTTTTTAATTTTATTTTTAATTTCTTATTTTTTATTTTTGTATTGTCCTGGTTGCTAATATTGCATTATTTCCTAGTCTTTTCTTCCATTGTATCCCCCTAGGTCTTTTTTTCATTTATTTAGGTTTTATTTTTTTTTTGCTGTTGTTGGTGTTCTATATCTTCTTGTCTTTTCCTTACTTGTTCCCCTCCCTTTTCTTTACCCAGCCCCTTTTTTCTTTTTTTCTTTTTTCTCTCTTTTTTTTCTCTCTTTTCTCTTCTCCCTCATTTTTTTCTTATTTTAGTTTATCTTAATTATATAATAGGTGCTGCAGGGAACACCTCAAATTTGCTGGGTTTCCTCATCCTCCATTGTCTCATTTCTGTGTGAATTGATTTTGGCTACCTACACTATCCCCTTTCCCCCACACCTTGATATCCTCCATCATCTACTGTCTCTCCTATATTCCACCTCCCTTTCTTTGACACCAAATTGTCTAACTCTTAATTTCTAATACCTTTGTGTTTTTTTTCTGTCTTTTATCCACTCTTGAAACTATTGCCTTTCTTTTTCTCTTTCCCTCTCTCAAGAAAACACTACCTTTTTAATTCATACCATATTCCTTCCATATTCGGTCGACTACCTCATTATAGGTACTCTCCTTACTGCTATAACTCTACACAACTTCCATGAAACTAATATCCATCCTCCCAGATCTCATATTGTTGCTCTGTTAACATTTATTACCAATACTACTTTACCCATTTTCCTTTCTTACACAATTGCCTTTTCCTGGCCCTAATACTTTCCTTCAAAGTGAACTCAGCCAGCAATAAGAAATTAGAATAAGAAGAACAAAGTGACAAAGAGAAGATATAACACTTATGCAAAAACCAGAGCTAATTATTCCCTAAGACTAAACAAAGAAGCTAAGGAACTGATTAAACCCGTCAAGATAAAATGATGACCAGACAGCAACAAAAAACTACAAACCAAATCAGTAATCAGGAAAATATGTGAATCCAATGAACAAACTAAAAACTAGGAAGGGGAACAGAACTTCACACAATTCAGAAAGAGCGAAATAATACAAAATAATATCTCTGACCACAGTGGAGTGAAGCTGGAAATATGCAAGGGCCAGAGGCCCAGATTTCACACCAAGATATGGAAATTAAACAGCACACTTTAGAAAAACAGTGGGTCAATTAACAGTGGTAATTAAAGATCTCAGAACATATATCACAGACAAATTTAATGAAGTAAAGGAAGAGGTTAACAATATGAAGACAACACTTGCAGGGGAAATTGCAGACATATGCAAAAAGGTAACAGATATGATGGGAATGAACCACAGTTCAAGAAATCAAAAATACACTCACAGCAAATAGCAGATTAGAAAGGCAGAGCAGAGAATTAGCGATGTGGAAGAGAGTATATCAGAAATCAAACAGATAGTAGAATTGATCGATAAAAAGATAGAAAAAATCCAGCTAGGATGTAGGGACATGAATGACAATGCAAAATGCACAAACATACATATTATAGGCATCCAAGAATGAAAAGAGAAGGGAAAGGGGTCAGAAGGGGTGTTGCAGGAAATAATGGCTGAAAACTTCCCAAATCTACTGAGAGAGACAGATGTATATATCCAAGAAAGACAATGCACCCCAAACATCATAAACCCAAACAGGCCCACCCCAAGAAATAGACTTGTCAAATTATCCAACATTCAACACAAAGAGAAAATTCTAAAAGCAGCAAGAGAAAAGAAAACCATCACATACAAGGGAAGCTCCATAAGATTAAGTGCTGATTTCTCATCTGAAACCATGGAGGCAAGAAGGCAGTGGTATGATATAGTCAAGGTACTAAAAGAAAAAAATTTCCAACCAAGAATACTCTATCCAGCTAAACTAGCATTCAAAAATGATGGAGAGTTCAAAATATTCACAGATAAACAGAAACTGAAAGAGTATGCCAACAAGAAACCTCCCCTTCAAGAAATTCTAAAGGGAGTTCTGCAGGAAAAAAGGAAAAAAACAGGACAGGCAGAGTTGGAGGAGAGTGTGAGAGCAACAAAAAAGACAAAAATAGAAGAAAAAACAAACAAAATATGACAAACCCAAGTCCAATCAAAATATGGCTAACATAAATGATTCCTTGAAAGTAATAATACTGAATATCAACAGATTAAACTTACCTATCAAAAGATTCAGAATGGGACATTGGATAAGAAAATATGACTCATCTATATGCTGTCTACCAGAGACACATATTAGACCCAGAGATTCATGGAAGCTGAAAGTGAATGGTTGGAAAACAATCTTACAAGCAAAAAATAACCAAAAAAAGGCAGGAGTAGCTATATTAATATCAGACAAAATAGACTTGAAATGCAAAACAATTGTGAGAGACAAAGAAGGATACTACATTTTAGTGAAAGGGAAAATCTGTCAAGAAGATCAAACAATCATAAATATTTATGCTCCTAACAAGGGTGCCTCTAAATATGTGAGGCAAACGCTGGAAAAACTAAGTGAAACAATAGATGCATCTACAATTATAGTGGGGGATTTTAATACACCACTATCAACTCTGGACAGAACATCTCAAAAGAGAATCACTAAAGAAAAAAAATATTTGAACAGTATATTAGAGGAGCTGGATCTAATAGACATATACAGATCATTACACCCAAACACAGCAGGATATACATTTTTCTTAAGTGCACATGGATCATTCTCCAAGATAGACCATATGCTAGGCCACAAAGAAAGGCTTAATGAATTCAGAAAGACTGAAATAATACAAAACAATATCTCTGACCACAGTGGAGTGAAGCTGGAATTTTGCAAGGGCCAGAGGCCCAGATTTCACACCACAATTTGGAAATTAAACAGCACACTCTTAGAAAAACAGTGGGTCAAAGAGGAAATCTCAAAAGAAATCAATGACTACCTTGAAACAAATGATAATGATAACACAACATACCAAAATTTATGGGATGCAGCAAAAGAAGTACTGAGAGGGAAATTTATAGCCATAAATTCATATATCAAAAAAGAAGAAAGAGCAAAAATTGAAGAACTAACTGCACATTTGAAGGAATTAGAAAAACAACAACGAAGTAACCCAACAGGAGGAAGAAGGAAGGAAATAACAAAGATAAGAGCAGAACTAAATGAAATAGAAAATAAGAAAGCACTTGAAAAGATAAACAAGACCAAGAGCTGGTTTTTTGAGATCAATAAAATTGACAAAACTTTAGTGAGACTAACAAAGAAAAAAAGAGAGAAGACGGAAATACACAAAATAAGAAATGAGAAAGGCGATATCACCACTGACCCCACAGAAATAAAGAACATCATAAGAGGATACTTTGAAAAACTATATTCCAACAACAATGACAATTCAGAGGAAATGGACAAATTCCTAGAAACACATAATCAGCCTATATTGATGAAAGAAGAAATTGATCATCTCAACAAACCAATCACAAGTAAAGAGATAGTCATTAAAAACCTCCCAAATAAGAAGAGCCCAGGGCCACATGGCTTCACAGCTGAATTCTACAAAACATTCCGGAAAGAACTGACACCAATCCTGCTGAAACTCTTCCAAAAAATCGAAAGAGAAGGAACATTGCTTAACTCATTCTATGATGCCAACATTACCCTAGTACCAAAGGAAAACAAAGACACTACAAGAAAGGAAAACTACAGACCAATTTCTCTAATGAACCTAGACACAAAAATACTTATCAAAATACTTGCTAATCGTATTCAACAACACATTAAATGAATTATACCCCACGACCAAGTGGGATTCACTCCAGGTATGCAAGGATGGTTCAACATAAGAAAATCAATCAATGTAATACACCATATAAACAGACTGAAGGAAAAAAAATCACATGATTATATGTATAGATACAAAAAAGCATTTGACAAAATACAGCACCCTTTCTTGATAAAAACCCTCCAAAAGATCGGAATACAAGGAAGCTTTTGGAACATGAGAAAGAGTATATATGAAAAACCCACAACCAACGTTTACAATGGAGAAATCCTAAAAGCCTTCCCTCTAAAGTCAGGAACGGAGGGAGGGAGGGGCAAGATGGTGGCTGAGTGTAATTACCTGATAATATCTCCTGCAAAGAAGTGACTGGGCAGCATTGGAAGCTCTACAGGACCAGGCTGTTTCAGGATTTTTGCAGCTCAGGAGGTATCTGGACATCGATTTGGTGGGAAGATAACAGAGAAAATATGTCTATAAAATATACACGGAGGTCCCGGCTGCACGCGGAAAGTTCCCTCCTTGGGTGGGCGGAGCCAAAGCATTGGCCGCTGCTGTGACACGGGGTGCTGCCATGGTGGGTTTTTTTTTGGGGGGAATTCATTAGCCCTGAGTGGCCTCTTGGGGGGTTAATAGGATAGGAGGCGCTTGCAGACCGATTTGGGGAGACAAACGGGAGTTTTATGGCAAAGCGGGGGGAATTTTTGATTGTGGATACAAACAATAATGCTTCTGCCTAGAGCCACGCCCCCCCTAAACCCAGCAGCTGATCTACAGTGGACTTAAATTGATAGCAATAAAGAGATGCCACCAGGGTCTGGCAGGGTGGGAGACGTTTGGAAGCTGATTAGGGGAATATTTTGCAAAGCGTGGGAATTTTGGGGTTGGACTCTGTTATTAGCATTTCCGGCTGGAGCCCCTCCCCCGGACCTTGTTATTGATCTGAGTCATTAAATTGGCTGCAGCCTAGAGACGCCCCCAGGTGGCCGTTCCGGGGGATCACAGGGTGGGAGGGGTCCTGAAGTCAATTGGTGATATAGCCACAGAATAGACCCCAGTGAGTGAGTGAATTGTGGTGTATAGAACATAGGATAGAGCTTGTGCATGTGACCTCACCCATAGGGCTGGCACCCAGCTGCAGGAATCCCTGAAGGCTGTGATGAACTGTGGGCTCCCAGGCTTCCTGTTAACCGGACTTGAGGTTGCCAGGTCTAAGTCCCCTGAACCCTGGTGGCCCACACCCCAGAGACTCACACCTCTTGGGTCCTCAATATCTCAGACTTTCCATCCCTGAATCCATCATGCCCTGAGGTCCATTTGAGGTCCTTGAATGTCCTAGCCTTTAACATTTGTGCTTTTTCTTTTTTGTTTTGTTTTGTTTTGTTTTTTATTCTATTTTTATTTTTTATTTTATTTTTTTAATGTTCTGATTACTAACATTGCATTATCCCCTAGTCTTTTCTCCCAGCGTATCCCCCAAAGTCTTTTTTTTTCCTCTCTCTCTCTCTCATCCCCCATCTTCTTCTTATTCTATTTTATCTTAACTATACAATAGGTGCTGCAGGAAACACCTCACATTTGCTGGGTTTCCTCATCCTCCACTGTCTCATTTCTGTGTGAATAGATTTTGGCTATGTACACTATCTCCTTTCCCCTACATCTTGATATCCTCCATCATCTACTGTTTCTCCTATATTCCACCTCCCTTTCTTTGATCCACAAAGTGTCTAACTCTTAATTTCTAATACCTTTGTTTTGTTTTCTGTCTGGTATCCACTCTTGAAACTATTACCTTTCTTTTCTCTTTCCCTCTCTCACAAAAACAATAGCTTTTTAGTTCATACCATATTCCTCCCATATTCAGTCATCTACCTCATTATAGGTACTCTACCTACTGCTATAATTCTACACAATTTACATGAATCTAACCTCCATCCTCCCAGATTTCATATTGTTGCTTTGTTAACATATATCACCAATATTACTTTACACTTTTTCCTTGCTTACACAATTGCCTTTCCCCAGCACTAATACTTTCCTTTAAAGTGAACATAACCAGCAATAAGAAATTAGAATAAGAAGAACAAAGTGACAAAGAGAAGATATAACACGCAAAAACAACAGCTAATTAATCTCCAAGACTAGACAAAGAAGCTAAGGAACTGATTAAACCTGTCAAGGAGAAAATGATGACCAGACAGCAACAAAAATCTACAAACCAAACCAGTAATCAGGAAAACATGGCTGAATCCAATCAACAAACTAAAAATCAGGAAGGGAGCAGGACTTCGCACAAGCAATGAAAGATCTCAGAACATTTATCACTGACAAATTTGATGAAGTAAAGAAAGAGGTTAACAACATGAAGACAACAATTGGAGGGGAAATTGCAGGCATAAGCAAAAAGATAACAGATATGATGGAAATGAACACCACAGTTCAAGAAATCAAAAATACACTTGCAGCAAATATCAGCAGACTAGAAGAGGCAGAGCAGAGAATTAGTAATACGGAAGACAGTACATCGGAAATCAAACAGATAGTAGAAGTGGTTGATAAAAAGATAGAAAAAATCCAGCTAGGATGTAGGGACATGAATGATAATGCAAAATGCACAAACATACATATTATAGGCATCCAAGAATGAAAAGAGAAGGGAAAGGGGTCAGAAGGGGTGTTGCAGGAAATAATGGCTGAAAACTTCCCAAATCTACTGAAAGAGACAGATGTACATATCCAAGAAGCACAGCACACTCCACTGGCCATAAACCCCAACAGGCCCACCCCAAGACATATACTTGTCAAATTATCCAATGCTCAAGACAAAGAGAAAATTCTAAAAGCAGCAAGAGAAAAGAAAACCATCACATACAAGGGAAGCTCAATTAGATTAAGTGCTGATTTCTCATCTGAAACCATGGAGGCAAGAAGGCAGTGGTATGATATAGTCAAGGTACTAAAGGAAAAGAATTTCCAACCAAGAATACTCTATCCAGCTAAACTAGCATTCAAAAATGATGGAGAGTTCAAAATATTCACAGATAAACAGAAACTGAAAGAGTATGCCAACAAGAAACCTCCCCTTCAAGAAATCCTAAAGGGAATTCTGCAGGAAGAAAGGAAAAAACAGGACAGGCAGAGTTGGAGGAGAGTGTGAGAGCAACAAAAAAGACAAAAATAGAAGGAAAAAAATACAAACAAAATATGACAAACACAAATCCAATCAAAATATGGCTAACACAAATAATTCCTTGAAAGTAATAACACTGAATATCAATGGATTAAACTCACCTATCAAAAGATTGAAACTGGGACATTGGATAAGGAAATATGATCCATCTATATACTGTCTACAAGAGACACAACTTAGATCCAGAGACTCATGGAGGTTGAAAGTGAATGGCTGGAAAACAATCATACAAGCAAACAATAACCAAAAAAAGGCAGGAGTAGCTATATTAATATCAGACAAAATAGACTTGAAATGCAAAACAATTGTGAGAGACAAAGAAGGATACTACATTTTAGTGAAAGGGAAAATCTGTCAAGAAGATCAAACAATCATAAATATTTATGCTCCTAACAAGGGTGCCTCTAAATATGTGAGGCAAACGCTGGAAAAACTAAGTGAAACAATAGATGCATCTACAATTATAGTGGGGGATTTTAATACACCACTATCAACTCTGGACAGAACATCTCAAAAGAGAATCACTAAAGAAAAAAAATATTTGAACAGTATATTAGAGGAGCTGGATCTAATAGACATATACAGATCATTACACCCAAACACAGCAGGATATACATTTTTCTCAAGTGCACATGGATCATTCTCCAAGATAGACCATATGCTAGGCCACAAAGAAAGGCTTAATGAATTCAGAAAGACTGAAATAATACAAAACAATATCTCTGACCACAGTGGAGTGAAGCTGGAATTTTGCAAGGGCCAGAGGCCCAGATTTCACACCACAATTTGGAAATTAAACAGCACACTCTTAGAAAAACTGTGGGTCAAAGAGGAAATCTCAAAAGAAATCAATGACTACCTTGAAACAAATGATAATGATAACACAACATACCAAAATTTATGGGATGCAGCAAAAGAAGTACTGAGAGGGAAATTTATAGCCATAAATTCATATATCAAAAAAGAAGAAAGAGCAAAAATTGAAGAACTAACTGCACATTTGAAGGAATTAGAAAAACAACAACAAAGTAACCCAACAGGAGGAAGAAGGAAGGAAATAACAAAGATAAGAGCAGAACTAAATGAAATAGAAAATAAGAAAGTACTTGAAAAGTTAAACAAGACCAAGAGCTGGTTTTTTGAGATCAACAAAATTGACCAATCTTTAGCGAGACTAACAAAGAAAAAATCAGAGAAGATGCAAATACACAAAATAAGAAATGAGAAAGGCGATATCACCACTGACTCCACAGAAGTAAAGACTATCATAAGAGGATACTTTGAAAAACTATATTCCAACAACAATTGCAATTCAGAGGAAATGGACAAATTCCTAGAAACACATAAGCAGCCCATATTGACGAAAGAAGAAATTGATGATCTTAACAAACCAATCACAAGCAAAGAGATATAATCAGTCATTAAAAACCTTCCAACTGAGAAGAGCCCAGGGCCAGACGGCATCACAGCTGAATTCTACAAAACATTCCGGAAAGAAATGACACCAGTCCTGCTGAAACTATTCCAAAAAATCAAAACAGAAGGAACACTGCCGAACTCCTTCTATGATGCCAACATTACCCTAGTACCAAAGCCAAAGACACCACAAGAAAGGAAAATTACAGACCAATTTCCCTAATGAACCTAGATGCAAACATACTTAACAAAATACTTGCTAATAGAATTCAACTACACATTAAATGAATTATACACCACGACCAAGTGGGATTTATTCCAGGTATGCAAGGATGGTTCAACATAAGAAAATCAATCACTGTAATACACCATATAGACAAATTGAAGGAAAAAAAATCACATTATTATATCTATAGATGCAGAAAAAGCATTTGACAAAATAGAGCACCCTTTCTTGATAAAAGCACTCCAAAAGATTGGAATACAAGGAAATTTTTTGAACATGATAAAGAGTATATATGAAAAACCTACAGCCAACATTGTTTACAATGGAGAAATCCTAAAATCCTTCCCTCTAAACTCAGGAACAAGACAAGGATGCCCATTGTCTCCGCTCCTATTTAACATTGTCTTAGAAGTACTTGCTCGAGCACCGAGGCAAGAACTAGATAAAAAAGGCATTCAAACTGGAAAGGAAGAAGTCAAAATTTAATTATTTGCAGATGACATGATCCTATATATAGAAAACCCTGAGAGGTCTACAACAAAGCTTCTAGAACTCATAAATGAGTTTAGTAAAGTCGCAAGTTGTAAGATCAATGCGCAAAAATCAGTGGCATTTCTGTACACCAATAATGAGCAAGATCAGGAGGAAATCAAGAAACAAATACCATTCACAATAGTAAATAAAAAAATCAAATACTTAGGAATAAATTTAACTAAAGAGGTAAAAAACTTATACACCGAGAACTATACAAGTCTTTTCAAGGAAATCAAAGAAGACCTAACTAAATGGAAGAATATTCCTTGTTCATGGATAGGAAGACTGAATATTATTAAGATGTCTATCCTACCAAAACTGATCTACACATTCAATGCAATCCCAATAAAAATCAACACAGCCTTCTTTAAGGAACTAGAAAAACTAATGATGAAATTTATTTGGAAAGGAAAGAGGCCCTGAATAGCCAAAGAAATATTGAAAAAGAAAAACGAAATTGGAGGAATGACACTCCTGACTTCAAAACATACTACAAAGCTACAGTAGTGAAAACAGCATGGTATTGGCATGAGGAGAGACACACAGACCAATGGAAACGAATTGAAAGTTCTGATATGGCATCTCATATATATAGCCATATAATATTCGATAAAGCCACCACACCCTCTCAAGTGGGAGAGAATGGCGTATTCAACAAATGGTGCCTGGAAAACTGGATATCCATATGTAGAAGAATGAAAGAGGATTACGATCTCACACCTTATACAAAGATCAACTCCAGATGGATAAAATACCTAAATATAAGAGCCAAGACCATAAAGATCTTGGAAAGCAGTGTAGGGAAACATCTACAATACCTTGTAATAGGAAATGGCTTCATAAATATCACACCAAAAGCACGAGCAAAAGAACAAATAGATAAATGGGACTTCCTCAAAATTAAAGCCTTCTGCACCTCAAAGGAGTTTGTCAAGAAAGTAAAAAGGGAACCCACACAATGGGAGAAAATATTTGGCAACCATATATCTGATAAGAGACTTATAACTTGTATATAGAAAGAACTCCTATATCTTGAAAATAAAAAGATAAACAACCCATTTAGAAAATGGGAAAAAGATTTAAACAGACACTTCTCCAAAGAAGAAATACAAATGGCTAAAAAGCACATGAAAAAATGCTCCAAATCACAAGCTATCAGGGAAATGCAAATCAAAACTACAATGAGATACTATCTTACTCCCATAAGATTGGCAGCTATGAAAAAAACAGAAGAATACAAATGCTGGAGAGGATGTGAAGAAAGGGGAACACTCATCCACTGCTGGTGGGAATGCAGAAGGATCCAACCATTCTGGAGGACACTTTGGCGGTTTCTCAAAAAACTAACCATAGATTTGCCATATGACCCAGCAATACCACTGCTGGGTATATACACAGCAGACCTGAAAACAAGGACACAAACTGATATATGTACACCAATGTTCATAGCAGCATTGTTCACTATCGCCAAAAGTTGGAATCAATCCAAATATCCAAATGCCCATCAACAGACGAGTGGATCAATAAAATGTGGTATATACACACAATGGTATACTACTCGGCTGTAAGAACAAATACACTACAAACACACGTGATAACATGGATGAATCTTGAGAACCTTATGTTGAGTGAAGCAACCCAGGCATTGAAGGATAAATACTACATGACCTCAATGATATGAAATAAGCCCCCTGCCTCAGAGAGCTAGAGACTGGAAAATAGGCTTACAAGAAATTGGGTGGAGGAAGGATGTGAGCCAACGTCTGCAGGGGTGGAATCTATGATGAGTTGGTGGTAAGTATGAGTACAAAGAAGAGATAAAATGGGGGCAAGGGGTTGCCTTTGGGTGGGGCTTTGCAGGATTGAGGGGGGCTGGGGGTGGGAGGATGAGTAATATTGCTCACAAATTGGGGGGAGGGAAGGGCAACATACGAACATAGGAGAGTGTCAGGTGTTGGTTGAGAGTAAAATGCTGAGAAAATCATATTAAAATATAATTAGGAGGGTTACCTGTTTAGGATGCTCGGAGGGGATGGTCTGATGCGGGACGGACTCCTGGGGAATGTCTGAATGCTAATTTTGCCAGAGTGGGTTGTACCATTGGGTAGAGACCCAAGAAGTGAGAGTTGGGGTGGACCCACATCCTGGGGAGGACTAATGCCATCAAATAGAGAGAACTGTATCTCTCCAGAGAAAGGGTGGCTCCCAGGGCATTAAGGCAGTTGAACAAGTCAGGCCCTGAACACTGTTTCAAGTATCTCTGGACGTGGCTCCTCAGGAAATGGAGATTGGCTGTCGCTGTGGGCCCCAAGGGGAGGGGAAAATGGATGTTGAATGGATGGAACCAAGGTAAATGTGGGGGCAAGAGAGGAGTTTCGCGAGAGTACACGAGGATGAATATAAAACATTTAATATTACACCAAAAACACAGAGGGGACGACAGACTAATAATGTAAACCATAATGTAAAACATAGGATAACCAAAAAATTTAGAAAACTGTATATCCTAAAGTATGGACCACATTGTAAGCACAGATGTCTCCTTGTTTGAAAGCTATTGTTTCGGAGTCTGTACATCAGTTTCAGTAAATATGATATGAATGAGTTAAAAGATTATCACTGTGGAAGGGAAAAGGTTTTATGGTGGATGTGTAGGAGTACTGTATATTATATATACGAATTACTGTGATCTAAGGCTCTTGTGAAGAGAAGCTCAATAATTAGGAAAAAAGAAAAGAAAAAGATAGGATGTAGAAATTTTTCCACATCAATATGTACTCTAGATCTAACTTTTAAACTCATCGCTATATTCCATTTTAGTAGTAAGGGAACCTGCCATTATATTGGGATTCACTTTACAGGAAATTTTGGATCACAGAGTGGTTCAACAATGGTGGCGGAGGAATACTGGTATGGGATGTTATTGACAGGCTATATATGGTTGACAGGGAGTTATACAGGGCATATGTCCAGGGTGCATGGTAATGTTTAGATATACTCATAGTGGAAACAATTAAAAACAACAGCTGGGGGGATACTGGGTTCCTGGCTGGGGGGGGGGGCTCTGTCATGGTCCCTAGGGGAGCAGCAGCAGTCCCCAGGTGCAACGGTAAGAACCAGGAAGGAATGAGGGTCCAACAGTGGGCTCCTGATACTAATGACTATGCTTGTGAGCCTATACACCTGCAATAAGAACAAGGCCTAGAGCAGCATTGTGCCTGGGAGTTTCTTCCTGACAGCCTTCATGTTACTCAAATGTGGCCAGTCTCGAAGCCAAACTCAGCATGTAGATGCAGTGCATTCCCCCCAGCATGGAACATGACACCTGGGGATGAGCCTCCCTGGCACTGAGGGATCACTACCAAATACCAGCTGAAGATGCAACTAGAAAATGACCTCGAATTGAAGGTTCAATGCGGATCTGCAGAATATCCCTGTCTACATATAATAACATGACTTTAAAATGCTGTTTGACCTAATATAAGGGGGAAATGGAAAGGAGAAATGAGTTTATATGGCTACGAGTCTCCAAAAAGAGTCTGGAGGTTGTCAGAAGGATTGCCCTTATGCACACCTGAGCAGAGTCTCAAGACAGATAAAGTAGATACAACCACAGGTAGTCATTCTTTTGAGGGATAAAGAGACCCACAGGTTCTATGGTCATGGCAGATGGGGTTCACTGCCATGTCAGATGGCCCTTCTTTGGAGCTGTTGTTTCTGCATGATGGAACTGGACTCAGATGGGATCTCTTTTCATAAGCATTTCATGCTACTTTACTGGAATTGTAGTTGGTGTTGGTGTTTAAGATATATTTAGGGGATTTGAATCTCTGAACTGACAATATGATAGCCATGCCCTGAACCTCAACAGACTTCAATTCCTACACTCTGATTTATTGCACGTACCCCACTCAGCTAACATAAAGTTGAAGAATGTCAACCACCACACCATGGAGCCTAGAGTGCCTACAACTGAAAGCAGGAGGATTGCATCCAGTATCCATGTGGAATCTAAGCCCCCTCTTGACATAGATGTGCAATGGACACAACCAATCCAATGTTCACAGAGAAAATGTGGCATTGGTGTGGGAAGGGTGGCCATGGTGGCTGCTGGGTGCAGGGAATGGGAGGAAGAGATGAGGTGTGGAGGCATTTTCGGGACTTGGAGTTGTCCTTGGTGGTGCTTCACAGAAAACTATGGGACATTGTAGATGCCCCCAGGGCCCACTGGATGGAACGTTGGAGAGTGTGGGCTATGATGTGGACCATTGACTATGGGGTGCAGCGATGCCCAGAGATGAACTTACCAAGTGCAATGGATGTCTCATGATGATGAGAGAGAGTGTTGCTATGGGGGAGTGGGGGGTGGCGGCGGTGGGATTGAATGGGACTTCATATTTTTTTAATTTAATTTTTTAAAAAATGTATAAAAAATGAATAAAAAAATAAAGTCAGGAACAAGACAAGGATGCCCACTCTCTCCCCTTCTATTTAACATTGTCTTAGAAGTACTTGCTTGAGCACTGGGGCAAGAACCAGATATACAAGGCATTCAAACTGGAAAGAGAGAAGTCAAAATTTAATTATTTGCAAATGACATGATCCTATACGTAGAAAACCCTGAGTGGTCTACAACAAAGCTTCTAGAACTCATAAATGAGTTTAGTAAAGTCGCAAGTTATAAGATCAATGCGCAAAAATCAGTAGCATTTCTGTACACCAATAATGAGCAAGATCAGGAGGAAATCAAGAAACAAATACCATTCACAATAGTAAATAAAAATTCAAATATCTAGGAATAAATTTAGCTAAAGATGTAAAAAACTTATACACCGAGAACTATACAAGACTTTTCAAGGAAATCAGAGAAGACCTAAATAAATGGAGGAATATTCCCTGTTTATGGATAGGAAGACTAAATATTATTAAGATGTCTATCCTACCAAAACTGATCTACACAGTCAATGCAATCCCAATAAAAATCAACACAGCCTTCTTTAAGGAACTAGAAAAACTAATGATGAAATTTATTTGGAAAGGAAAGAGGCACTGAATAGCCAAAGACATATTGAAAAAGAAAAACGAAATTGGAGGAATCACACTACCGGACTTCAAAATATACTACAAAGCTACAGTAGTGAAAACAGCATGGTATTGGCTTAAGGAGAGACACACAGATGAATGGAATGAAATTGAAAGTTCTGATTTAGAACCTCATATATGTAGTCATATAATATTCGATAAAGACACCAAACCCTCTCAACTGGGGGAGAATGGCCTATTCAACAAATGGTGCCTGGAGAACTGGGTATCCATATGTAGAAGAATGAAAGAGGATTACCATCTCACACCTTATACAAAGATCAACTCCAGATGGATGAAAGACCTAAATATAACAAACAAGACCATAAAGACCTTGGAAAGCAGTGTAGGGAAACATCTACAAGATTTTGTAATAGGAAATGGCTTCATGAACATCACACCAAAAGCACGGGCAGCAAAAGAGCAAATAGATAAATGGGATTTCCTCAAAATTAAAGCCTTCTGCACCTCAAAGGAGTTTGTCAAGAAAGTAAAAAGGGAACCTACACAATGGGAGAAAATATTTGGCAACCATATATCCGATAAGGGACTTATAACTTGCATATATAAAGAACTCCTATACCTTGAAAATAAAAAGATAAACAACCCATTTAAAAAATGGGAAAAAGATTTAAACAGACACTTCTCCAAAGGAGAAATATAAATGGCTAAAAAGCACATGAAAAAATGCTCCAAATCGCTAGCTATCAGGGAAATGCAAATCAAAACTACAATGAGATACCATCTTACTCCCATAAGATTGGCAGCTATGAAAAAAACAGAAGAATACAAATACTGGAGAGGATATGAAGACATGGGAACACTCATCCACTGCTGGTGGGAATGCAGAAGGGCTCAACCATTCTGGAGAACAGTTTGGCAGTTTCTCAAAAAACTAACCATAGATTTGCCATACAACCCAGCAATACCACTGCCGGGTATATACCCAGCAGAACTGAAGGCAGGGACACAAACCGATATATGCACACCAATGTTCATAGCTGCAATGTTCACTATTGCCAAATGTTGGAATCGACCCAAATGCCCATCAACAGATGAATGGATCATTAAAGTGTGGTATATACATACAATGGAATACTAGTCAGCTTTAAGAATGAATACATTACAAACACACGTAATAAAATGGATGAATCTTGAGAACCTTATGTTGAGTGAAGCATTCCAGGCATTGAAGGACAAATACTACATGACCTCAATGATATGAAATAAGGAAACTGCCTCAGAGAGCTAGAGACTGGAAGATAGGCTTACAGGAAGTTGGGGGGTAGAGGAAGGATGTAAGCTTACATCTACATGGGTGAAATCTATGACAAGCTGGATGTAAGTATGTGTACAAGGAAGGGATAAAGTGGGGGCATAGGATTATCTTTGGGTGGGGCTTTGGGGGTTTGAGGCAGACTAGGGATGGGTGGATGGGTAATATTGCCCAAGAAATTTGGGGGAGGGTGTGGCAACAAATGAACATAGGAAATTGTTAGGTGTTGGTTGAGAGTATAATGTTGAGAAAACCTTTTCAAAATATAATTAGGAAAGTTACCTGTTTAAGATACTCAAGGGGGATAGTCTGATGCAGGCCAGACTCCTAGGGAATATCTGAATGATCATTTTACCAGACTGGGTTATACCATTGGGTTGAGACCCATATAATGGGAGTGAAGGTAGACCCACAACCTGGGGAGGACTAATGCCATCAAATAGAGGGAACTGTATCTCTCAAGAGAAATGGTGGCTCTCAGGGCATTAGGGCAGTTGAGCAAGTGAAGAACTCAACACTTTTGCAAGTATCTCTGAACATGGCTCCTCAGGAAATGAAGATTGACTGTCACTGTGGGCCCCAAGAGGAGGGGGAAATTGATATTGAACAGATGGAACCAAAGTAAATGTGAGGGTAAAAGAAGTGTTTTACAAGAGTATACAAGGATGGATATAAAACATGTAATATTACACCAAAAATATATAGGGGAGGACAGACTAATAATGTAAACCACAATGTAAAACATAGGATAACTAAAAAGTTTAGAAAACTGTGTAGCCTAAAGTATAAACCACAATGTAAACACAAATGTTACCTTGTTTGAGAGCTATTGTCTCAATATCTGTACATCAGTTTCAGTAAGTATGATATGAATAAGTTAAAAGATTATCGTTGTGGAAGGGAAAAGGTTTTATAATGTATATGTGGGAGTACTGTATATTGTATATATGAATTACTGTGATCTAAGGCTCTTGTGATGAGAACCTCAATAATTAGGGAAAAAAGAAAAGAAAAAGGATGTAGAATTTTTCCAAATCAATATGTATTCTATATCTAACCTTTAAACTCATCGCTATATTCCATTTTACTATTAAGGGAACCTGACATTATATTGGGCTTCACTTTTCAGGAAGTTTTGGATCACAGAGCGGTTCAACAATGGCAGCAGAGGAATACTGGTATGGGATGTTATTGACAGGGGACATATGGTTGACAGGGAGTTATACAGGGCATGTGTCCAGGGTGCATGGAAATGTTTGGATATACTCATAGTGGAAACAATTAAAAACAATAGCTAGGGGGATGCTGGGTTCCTGGCTGGGGAGGGGGCTCTGTCGTGGTCCCTAGGGGAGCAGCGGCAGTCCCCCAGGTGCAAAGGCAAGGACCAGGAAGGCATGAGAGTCCAACAGTGACCCCCTGATACTAATGACTACGCTTGTGAGCCTACACACCTGAAATAAGAAGGTCTAGAGCAGCACTGTGCCTAAGAGTTCCCTCCTGACAGTCTCCGTATTACTCAAATGTGGCCAGTCTCAAAGCCAAACTCAGCATGTAAATGCAATGCCTTCCCCCCAACGTGGGACATGACACCTGGGGATGAGCCTCCCTGGCACCGAGAGATCACTACCAAGTACCAGCTGATGATGTAACTAGAAAATGACCTTGAATTAAAGGTTCAACACGGACCAGCAGAATATCCCTGTCTACATATAATAACAGGAGTTAAAAATGCTGTTTGACCTAAAGTAAGGGGGAAATGGAAAGGACAAATGAGTTCATATGGCTATGAGTCTCTAAAAAAGATCTGGAGGTTGTCAGAAGGATTGCCCTTATGCACACCTGAGCAGAGTTTCAGAGACAGATAAAGTAGATACAACCTCAGGTATTCATTCTTTTGAGGGCTAAAGAGACCCACAGGTTCTATGGTCATGGCAGATGGAGTCCACTGCTATGTCAGTTGGCCCTTCTTTGGAGCTGGTGTTTCTGCGTGATGGAGCTGGACTCAGATGGGATCTCTTTTCACAAGACTTTCATGCTACTTTACTGGAATTGTAGTTGGTGCTGGGGTTTAAGATATAACTAGGGGATTTGAATCTCTGGACTGACAATATGATAGCCAGGCCCTGAGCCTCAACAGACTTCAGCTCCTACACTCTGATTTATTGCACTTATCCCACTCAGCTAACATGGAGTTGAAGAATGTCAACCACCACACCATGGAGCCTAGAGTGACTACATCTGAAAACGGGAGGATTGCATCCACTATCCATGTGGAATCTAAGCCCCCTCTTGACATAGATGTGGAATGGACACAACCAAGCCAAGATCCACAGGAAGGAGGAATACAGTAAGAATTAGAGTGGACTTAATGATATTCTATTCATGAACTATTGTGGTTAATAATTGAGAAAATGTGGCATTGGTTTGGAAAAAGTGGCCATGGTGGCTGCTGGGTGTGGGGAATGGGAGGAAGAGATGAGATGTGGAGGCATTTTTGGGACTTGGAGTTGTCCTGGGTGGTGCTTCAGGGACAATTGCCAGACATTGTATGTCCTCCCATGGCCCACTGGATGGATCATGGGAGAGTGTGGGCTATGGTGTTGACCACAGGCCATGGGGTGCAGCAATGCCCAGAGATGTACTCACCAGATGCAGTGGATGTGTCATGATGATGGGGGAGAGTGTTACTGTGGTGGGAGTGGTGGGGTGGGGGTGGTGGGGGTGAATGGGGACCTCATATTTTTTTAATGTAATATTTTTTAAAAAATGGAAAAATAAAATTTAAAAAAATAATTACCTTTACTGTAAAATTGTGGAAGCGTGTAGAATGGATAGTAACACACAGTAACAGCTAGTTTATAAATGGGGTTGTGACTGAAAATGGTAGTCTAGTTATGTAAATCCCAATTGACAGAATGCTTGGGAATAATCAAGAACTGGATAGCACAGTAAACCAAAATGTAGGTGAGAATTGTGGTTGATGGTACAAATGCAAGAGTGTCCTTTGTGAGCTGCAACAAATATATATCACTACTGCAGAGTATTGGGAATTTCAGAAATATGGGAAACAATACAGCTGGAGTGACCTATGGACTATGGTTAGTAGTAATAATATAATATTCTTGCATCTTTGCAAAAGATGTACTATGTTGATACTGGGACACTATGGAAAAATTAAGCCAAATGTATGTTATGGACATGGCAATAATCAGATGATAATATTTTATCTGTATCAAATGACACACCATATTTTGGTGTGTTGATGGAGGGGTGTTGTTTGGGATTTCTGCACATGTACATAATTGTTTTATAAGTTTACAACTTCTGTTATAAAAAATATACTTAAAAAATAATAGGGTGGGTTGGGGAAAAAACACACCAAATGTAAGATAAGAACTATGATTAGTAGTAAGATTTTAACAATGTTCTTTCATAATTTGCAACAAATGTCTCATGACAAGACAAGGTGTTGGTGGAGGGTTGATATATGGGAACCCTGTATGACGTTGTGCATGTTTGCTTTGTAAGTTCACAACTTTTACTGTACACTTAATTGTTTATGTATATTCATATATAAATGATATAAAGGTAACAATAATTGGATTGGTTAAGGGAAAATATTTAGCAGTAATATTTTAACAATGTTCTTTAATCATTAATTAAAAAGGTTTAACAACAATGCAAGTTATTGGTGGTAGGGTGAGTTATGAGAGTCCTGTATGATGTTATATGTTTGTTAGTTCACAACTGTTATTATACACTTATTGTTTATGTATGTTTATGAATGATATACTTCAATAAATTTTAAAAAAGTATAACAACAAAAGAAAAATAGATAAATGGGTCTTCATAAAAAACAATGCAAGTTATTGGTGGTAGGGTGAGATGATATATATGTTTGATGTTATGTTTGTTTTTTAAGTTGACAACTATTATACATTTATTGTTTATGCATGTTTATGTGAGTGATATATTTCAATAAAAAAAGTAAAAAAATGAATTCAGAGAAGTAACGATAGAGAACTTCCAAAACTTAGCAAAATAAGTGAATTTATATATCCAAGAAGCTTAGAGACCACCAAACAAGATAATATGAAGAAATTCACACTTCATAATATATTCCCCCACCCCACATGACTCTCATCTGTTTGCTCATTGTTTTTGTTTATTGTTGTCTTTTGCTCTTTGTTTGCATCCATTGTCAGCTTGTCGTTTGTTGTTGTCATTTTTGTTTTTGCTCTTCTACCTTTTTTCCCTCAATTTTTGCTCGTGGTCTGTTAGTTTTTTTCTTTATGAGGCATCAGGAACCGAACCTGGGACCTGTCGTTTGTGAGATGGACACTCAACTGTTTGAGTCACATCTGCTTCCATCTCATAATATATTGATTACACTATTGAATGTAAACTACTCAAAGAAAGTTCTGAAAGCTGCAAGAGAAAGGCAACATGTTATGTACAAGGGAGTCCCAATTAAATTTAGTGCTGATTGTCCTTCAGTCACTAGGGAGGCAAGAAGGCAGTGGGTCAAAACACTTAAAGTTCTAAAGGAAAACAACTGCTTGCCAAGAATTATAAATCCAGCAAGAATCTCTTTCAAAAATGAGGAAGAGATTAAAAATTCTCAGATAAACAAAAGCTGAAGGAGTTCATCACCAGTAGACCTGCCTTATGAGCAATGCTAAAGGGAGTTCCTCAGACTGAAAAGAAATGACTCTAGACAGTCATTCAAAGCAGCAAAAATAAATAAATACCTGTGGTACAGGTACTCATTTGGGTGATTATTAATGCCAGTGTTATCACATTGTATTGATTGTTATATAACTCCACTTCTTCCTTCCTACAGGTGCTAAAATGCAAATTCATAAAAAGTAATGATAAAGCTATGTTTTTGGACATGCAGTGTACAAAAATATAAGTGTAATAAGTACAAATGAAGGTGATGGGCAAGGGAGTATAGGAGAAGTATATGAGCATGTTATTGAACTTAAGTTGATATCAAACCAAATGTGATTGTTATATATTCATATAGTATATAAAACATCTACCTAGAAGATTAAAAAGGAAGTGCAGGATTTGAAGGATATACTAAACAAACTAAAGTTAATAGGCATATTTAGAATACTGCACCCAACAAAACAGAATACACATCCTTTTCAAGAGCCTGTGAATCATTATCCAGGATAGAACATAAATTGAGTCACAAAACAAGTCTCAATGAATTAAAAAAGATTTAAATCATGCATAACATAGTCTCTGCACATGGAGTGTAG
This sequence comes from Dasypus novemcinctus, assembly GCF_030445035.2. Classification (NCBI taxonomy): domain Eukaryota; kingdom Metazoa; phylum Chordata; class Mammalia; order Cingulata; family Dasypodidae; genus Dasypus; species Dasypus novemcinctus. The sequence continues at coordinate 821,408 of NC_080697.1, read as the reverse complement.
CTAGAAATTAGTAACAGAAGTAGAAATGGAAAATTTACAAATATGTGATGATTAAACAACATACTCTTAATGGGTAAAAGAGAAAATGAGGGGAAGCAGATTTTGCTCAACTGATAGTGCCTGCCTACCACATGGGAGTCCAGGGTTCAAACCCAGGGCCTTTGATCCATATGATGAGCTGGCCCACACACAGTGCTTATGCATGCAAGTACCTTGCCATGCAGGGGATTCCCCCATGTAATGGAGCTCCATGCATAAAGAGTGCACCCTGTAAAGAGAGCTGTCCCTGCACACAAAGTGCAGCCTGGCCAGGAGTGGCACCACACACGGAGAGCTGATGCAGGAAGATGGCACAAGAAAAAGACACATTCCTTGTGCCACTGACAAGAATACAAGTGGACACAGAAGAACACACAATGAATGGACACAGAGAGCAGACAACTGGGGGTGAAGGGAAAAGGGAGAGAAATAAATAAATCTTAAAAAGAAAAAGAAAATGAGAAGTGAAATTAGGTAATACACTGAGGCAAATGAGAATAATACAATGTACCAAAACTCATGAGATGCAGCAAAGTCATTGCTGAGAAGAAATTTATACTCTATGTTCCTATATTAAAAAAGAATAAGCACTTCAAATCAGAGACCTAACCTCAAAACTGGAAGAACTTGTAAAAGAAGAGCAAACTAACCCCAAAGTGAGCAAAAGGAATGAAATTACAAAGATTACAGTGGAGATAAATGAAAGAGAAAAACAAAAAAAAGGGCATCAAAAAACCAGAGAAGTTGGTTCTTTTAAAAGATCAATAAACTTGACAAACCTTTAGCTAAATGACAAAGAACAAAAGAGAAAGAATACAAATGATGAAAATCACAAATGAAAAGGGGGCCATTACTATTGACAGTGCTGAAGTAGAAGAACTATACTAATATGAAGGCCTGTGTGTCAATAAATTAGATAACATAGATGAAATGGACAAATTCTTAGAAATGTACAAATTACTACATTGACTCAAGAAAAAGATATCTCAGCAAATCAAATATTAGCAAAGAAATTGAATCAGTAATCAAAAACCTGACAACAGAGGAAAGCCCTACCAAATGACTTCCCAGGGGAATTCTACCAAACATTCCAAGAAGACTTAACTCCAGTTCTTCTCAAACTCTTCTAAAAAATTGAACAACAGGAAACAATCCTTAACTCATTCTATGAGGCCAACATCACACTCCAAAGCTGGATAAAGATACCACAAGAAAAGAAAACTATAGTGGAGCAGATGAAGTTCAAGGTTCAATCACTGATACCTTCTACAAAAACAAACAAAAAACTAACTCTCATTGGGGAGCGAATGTACTCATGGTTCAGTGGTTCACTCACTAGTACCCCCTAAACCAATAAAAAAGAAAACAAAAAGAAAATAAATGAGAAAACTACAGATGAATATCTCTTATGAATACAGTACAAAAGTCCTCAAAAAGAAAAAAAAAAAAGAAAACAACAGACCTCATTCAACAGCAGAGGAAAAGAATTATAGGAGGAGGCAGGGCAAGATGGCATCTGAGTGAGTGCATCTTATAATCTCTCTGGCAAAGAAGAGGCTGAACAGGGTTGGAGTCCTGCTGGACCAGGCTGTTTCAGGTGCTTGCAGTGCAGGAGGTGTCTGGACATCTGTTTAGTGGGATGGTGACAGAGGAGATTCTTGCAAGAGGTAGAATTTTGGGTCTCTTTCAGGGAGGTTGGGTTTGTGGGTGGGACCCTTCCCCCTGGGACTGGCAGCTTGGTGGCAGTGATTTCTGAAGGCTTTGCTGTGCTGGGGGGGTCCTAAGCCCTGAGTAGGCTGTTTTGGTGGCTTACAGGGCAGGAGGTGTCTGGAAGTCGATTGGGTGAGACAGTGATGGAGGAGATTCTTGTGAGAATTTTGGGTTTCTGAAATGGAGGTCAGAGGTTCTGGGTGGAGCCCCTCTCCCTAAGGATGGCGGCCCCCCTCCCTGTGGCAATCCCTGGGATCTTTGTTGTGCTCTGGCAATCCCAAACCCTGAGCAGGCTGTTTCGGGGGCTTGCAGGGAAGGAGGTGTCTGGATGTCGATTTGATGAGACAGTGACAGTAGAGATTATTGTGAGAGGTGGAATTTTGAGTTTCTGACACTGAGGTCAGAGGTTGCAGGCAGGACCCTCCACCTAGGGCTGGTACCCAGCTGCAGGGATCCCTGAAGGCTGTCTTGTGCTGTGGTGCTCCCAGGCCCCCTGTTAACTGGACAGGTTTGTGTCCCCTAAACCCTGGTGGCCCATGCTCCAGAGACTCACACACCTTGAGTCTGCAATATCACAGACTTTCCATCCCTGAATCCACCATGCCCAGAGGACCATCTAAGGTCCTTGATTACCCTAGCCCTTGGCATTTGTGTGTGTTTTTTTCTCTCTCCTTGAGCTTGGAGGAGTGTACCAGCTGTCTTGGGGAGAGTCTAGGAAGAAAGGAGAGGTGAATCTGCCAAGAAAGCCCAATTTACCTAAACATTCTGGGATAGGAAACTTGGTCTGGGAGAAGGTGGAGTCAGAAAATCAATTAGACCTCTCCTAGCACACCTAAGGTGGAGGGACTGTAGGAGGTGCTATCCAAGCTTCCAGTAGCATATGTGGGGTTTCTGGTGAGGTGTAGGTGAACTCACCCTGGAAATAAAGAACCATAGTCTTCTGTGTTGAGTTGGTTCAACAAGGACCTACTTGAATCTCCTACCGGACCTCTCAGGCAGCTTTCCTGCTGCCCTGGGAGAGAGAGAAGTGAGAAAAGCAGAAAGGGGGAAGGTCAGATCCCCAAGTGTATTATTTAACTGCAAAGAGGATTCCTAGCTTAAAACGTTGGTTTTTTTTTTTAAATTTTTTATCTTGGTTGTTAATATTGCATTGTCTCCTGGTCTTTTCTCCCATTTTGTCCCCCAAGGTCCTTTTTCATTTATTTAGTATTTTTTTTATTTTTTTCTTGCTTGTTTCCCCCACACACACTTTTTCTTTGTCCCCTTTCTTCTCTTCTCTTTTTTTTCTTTTCTTTCTTTTTCTTCTTCTTTTCTTTTCTTTTCTTTATATAATAGGTGCTGGAGGGAGCACTTCACACTTCCTGTGTTTCCTCATCCTCCATTTCCTCTTTTCTGTGTGTACTGATTTTGGCCACCTATGCTATCCCCTTTCCCCCACATCTTGCCATCCTCCATCATCTACTGTTTCTCTTACATTCCACCTCCCTTTCTTTGGCCCCCAAATTGTCTGACTTTTTATTTCTAATACCTTTGTTCTGTTTTCTGTCTTTTATCCACTCTTGATATTATTGTCTTTCTTTTCTCTTTCCCTCTCACATGAAAATGCTGGCTTTTTAATTCATACTATATTCCTCCCATATTCAGTTGACTGTCTCATTATAGGTACTCTACTTACTGCTAGAACTCTACACAACTTACATGAGTCTAATATCCATTCTCCCAGATCTCACATTGTTGCTGTGTTAACATTTATTACAAATACTACTTTATACATTTTCTTTTCGTACTCATTTTCCTAATATTTTCCTTCAAGTGAACTTAGCCAGCAACAAGGAAATAGAGTAAGAACAAAGGGACAAAGAGAATACATAACACTTACACATGAACAAAAACTAATTAATCCCCATGACTAGACAAAGAAGCTAAGAAACTGATTAAACCCATCAAGATAAAATGATGACCAGACAGCAACAAAAAACTACAAACCAAACCAATAATCAGGAAAACATGGCTGAATCCAATGAACAAAATAAAAACCAGGAAGGGGAGCAGACATCAGACAAGTAATTAAAGATCTCAAAACATATATTAGAGACCAACTTAATGAAGTAAAGGAAGAGATTAAAAATATGAAGAAAACACTTGGAAAGGAACTTGTAGACATATGCAAAAAGATAACAGATATGATGGGGATGAACACCACAGTTCAAGAAATCAAAAATACACTCTCACCAAATAGCAGCAGATTAGAAGAGGCAGATGAGAGAATTAGTGACATGGAAGACAGTACATCAGAAATCAAACAGATAGTAGAACTGATTGATTAAAAGATAGAAAAACTCCAGCTAGGACTTAGGGACCTGAATGACAAGGCAAAACACACAAACCTACGTATTATAGGCCTCCCAGAAGGAGAAAAGAAGGGAAAGGGGACAGAAGGTGTGTTGCAGGAAATAATGGCTAAAAACTTCCCAAATCTACTGAGAAAGATGGATGTACATGTCCAGGAAGCACAATGCAACCCAAACACCATAAATCCCAACAGGCCCACCCTTATATAAGACATATACTTATCTAATTACTCAATGCTCAAGACAAACACCATAAATCCCAACAGGCCCACCCTTATATAAGACATATACTTATCTAATTACTCAATGCTCAAGACAAAGAGAAAATTCTAAAAGCAGCAAAAGTAAAGAGACCATCACATATGAGGGAGGCTCCATAAGATTAAGTGCTGATTTCTCATCTGAAACCATGGAGGTAAGAAGGCAGTGATTTGATATAGTCAAGGTACTAAAAGAAAAAAATTTCCAACCAAGAATACTCTACCCAACTAAGCTAGCATTCAAAACTGATGGAGAGTTCAAAATATGCACAGATAAACAGAACTTAAAAGAGTATGCCAACAAGAATTCTGTCCTTCAAGAAATACTAAAGGGAGTTTGGCAGGAGGAAAGAAAAAACAGGAGAGGCAGAGTTGGAGGAGAGTGTAAGAGCAACAAAAAAGACAAAAAGAAAAGGAAAAAACAAACAAAATATGACAAACACAAGTCCAAACAAAATATGGCTAACATAAATAATTCCTTGAAAGTAATAACACTGAATGTCAATGAATTAAACTCACCTGTCAAAAGATTCAGACTGGAAGATTGGATAAGGAAATATGACCCATCTCTATGCTGTCTACCAGAAACACATCTTAGACACAGGGATTCATGGAGGTTGAAAGTGAAAGGCTGGAAAGCAACCTTCAAAGCAAACAATAACCAAAAAAGGCAGGAGTAGCTACATTTTAATATCAGAAAAAATAGATTTTACATGTGAAACAATTGTGAGAGACAAAGAGGGATAGTACATGTTAGTTAAAGGGATAATCTTTCAAGAAGAATGAACAATCATAAATATTTATGCTCCTAACAAGGGCGCCTTTAAATACGTGAGGCAAAGATTGGAAAAACTAAGTGAAAGAATAGATGCCTCTACAATGATAGTGGGGGACTTTAATATAACACTATCAGCTTTGGACAGACCATCTCAAAAGAGATTCAATAAAGACAAAAACTTTGAACAGTATATTAGAGGAGCTGGATCTAATAGACATATACAGATCACTACACCCGAATACAGCAGGATATACATTTTTCTCAAGTGCACATGGATCATTCTCCAGATAGACCATGTGCTAGGCCACAAAGAAAGGCTCAATGAATTCAGAAAGATCAAAAGCATACAAAATAATATAGTGGAGTGGAACTAGAAATCTGCAAGGGTCAGAGGGCCAGATTTCACACTGAAATATGGAAATTAAACAGCACACTCTTAGAAAAACAGTGGGTCAAAGAGGAAATCTCAAAAGAAATTAATAACTACCTTGAAACTAATGAAAATGGTAACACAACATACCAAAACTTATGGGATGCAGCAAAAGCAGTACTGAGAGGGAAATTTATAGCCATAAATTCATACATAAAAAAGAAGAAAGAGCAAAATTGAAGAACTAATGGTACATTTGGAGGAATTCGTAAAAAAATGACAAAGTACCCCCACAGGAAGAAGAAAGAAAGAAATAACAAAGATAAGAGCAGAACTAAATGAAATAGAAAATAAGAAAGTACTTAAAAAGATAAACAAAACCAAAAGATGGTTCTTTGAGAAGATCAATAAAATTGACAAACCCTTAGCTAGACTAACAAAGAAAAAAAGAGAGAAGATGCAAATAAAAATATAAGAAATGAGAAAGGAGATATCACCACTGACCCCACAGAAATAAAGAACATCATAAGAGAATACTTTGAAAAACTATATTCCAACAAAAAATGACAGTTCAGAGGAAATGGACAAATTCCTAGAAACACATAAGCAGCCCATATTGATGAAAGAAGAAATTGATGATCTCAACAAACCAACCACAAGTAAAGAGATAGAATCAGTTATTAAAAACCTCCCAACTAAGAAGAGCCCAAGGCCAGACGACATCACAGTTGAATTCTACAAAACATCCCGGAAAGAATTAACACCAATCCTGCTCAAATGCTTCCAAAAAATGGAAACAGAAGGAACATTACCTAACTCATTCTATGATGCCAACATTACCCTAGTACCAAAGCCAAACAAGACACCACAAGAATGGAAAATTACAGACAAATTTCTCTAATGAACCTAGATGCAAAAATCCTCAACAAAATACTTGCTAACCATATTCAACAACACATTAAATGAATTATACTTCATGACCAAATGGGATTCATTCCTGGTATGCAAGGATTGTTCAACATAAGAAAATCAATCAATATAATACACCATATAAAGAGATTGAAGGAAAAAAACACATGATTATTTCTGTAGATGCAGAAAAAGCATTTGACAAAATACAGCTTGCTTTCTTGATAAAAACACTGCAAAAGATTGGAATACAAGGAAATTTTTTGAACATGAGAAATAGTATATATGAAAAACCCACAGCCAACATCATTTACAATGGTGAAATACTAAAATCCTTCCCTCTAAGATCAGGAACAAAACAAGGATGCCCACTATCACCTCTTCTATTTAACATGGTCTTAGAAGTACTTGCTCAAGCACTGAGACAAGAATGAGATATAAAAGGCATTCGAATTAGAAAGGAAGAAGTCAAAATTTAATTATTTGCAGATGACATGATCCTATACATAGAAAACCCTGAGGGGTCTACAGCAAAGCTTCTAGAACTCATAAATGAGTTTAGTAAAGTCGCAGGTTATAAGATCAATGCACAAAAATCAGTAACATTTCTGTACACCAATAGTGAGCAAGCTCAGTAGGAAATCAAGAAACAAATACCATTTACAATAGTCAATAAAAAATCAAATACCTAGGAATAAATTTAACTGAAACTGTAAAAGATTTTACACCGAGAACTATACAACACTGTTCAAGGTAATCAAAGAAGACCTAAATAAATGGAAGAATATTCTCTGTTCATTGATAGGAAGACTAAATATTATTAAGTTGTCTATCCTACCAAAACTGATCTACACATTCAATGAAATACCAATAAAAATCAACACAGCATTCTTTAAGAAATGAGAAAAACTAGCTATGAAATTTATTCGGAAAGGAAAGAGGCCCCAAATAGCCAAAGACATATTGAAAAAGAAAAACAAAATTGGATGAATCACACTACCTGACTTCAAAACATACTACAAAGCTACAGTAGTGAAAACAGCCTGGTATTGGCATAAGGAGAGACACACAGACCAATGGAACTGAATTGAGAGTTCTGATATAGATCCTCATATATTCAGTCATATAATATTTGATAAAGCCACCAATCCCTCTCAACTGGGAGAGATGGGCCTATTCAAGAAATGGTGCCTGGAGAACTGGATATCCATATGTAAAAGAATGAAAGAGGATTACCATCTCACACCTTATACAAAAATCAACTCAAGAAGGATCAAAGACCTAAATATAAGAGCCAAGACCATAAAGACTTTGGAAAGCAGTGTAGGAAAGCATATACAAGATCTTGTAATAGGAAATGGCTTCATGAAATTCACACCAAAAGCACGAGCAGCAAAAGACCAAATAGATAAATGGAACTTCCTAAAAATTAAAGTCTTCTGCACCTCAAAGGAGTTTGTTAAGAAAGTGAAGAGAGAGCCTACACAATGGGAGAAAATACTTGCTAATCATATATCTGATAGGAGAGTTATAACATGCATATAGAAAGAACTCCTCTATCTCAAAAATAAAAAGACAACCCATTTGAAAAATGGGAAAAAGATTTAAACAGATACTTCTCCAAAGAAGAAATACACATGGCTAAAAAGCACATAAAAAATGCTCCAAATCTCTAGCTATCAGGGAAATGAAAATCAAAACTACAATGACATACCATCTTACTCCCATAAGATTGGCAGCTATGAAAAAAACAGAAGAATACAAATGCTGGAGAGGATGTGTAGGAATGGGAACGCTCATCCACTGCTGGTGGGAATGCAGAAGGATCCAACCATTTTGGAGAACAGTTTGGAGGTTTCTCAAAAAACTAGCCATATGACCTGACATATGATTTGCCATATGACCCGACAATTCCACTGCTGGGTATATACCCAGTAGAACTGAAAACAAGGACAGAAACTGATATATGCACACCAATGTTCATAGCAGCATTGTTCACTATTGCCAAAAGTTGGCATCAACACAAATGCCCATCAACAGATGAATGGATAAATAAAATGTGGTATATACAGACAATGGAATACTACTCAGCTTTAAGAATGAATACAGTACAAACACACGTGATAACATGGATGAATCTTGAGAACCGTATGTTGAGTGAAGCAACCCAGGCATTGAAGGACAAATACTACATGACCTCAATGATATGAAATAAATAAACCAATCTGCCTCAGAGAACTAGAGACTGGATGATAGGCTTAAAGGGAATGGTGGGGCAGAGGAAAGATGTAAGCTGACACCTACTTAGGTGAAATCTATGATAACCTGGAGGTAACTATTTGTACAGGGAAGGGATAAAATGGGGGTATAGGGTTACTTTTGGGTGGGGTTTTGCGGGCTTGAGGGGGGCTACGGATAGGAGGATGGGTAATATTGCCCAAGAAATTGGGGGGAGGGTGGGGCAACATATGAACATAGGAGATTGCCAGGTATTTGGTTGAGAGTATAATGCTGAGAAAACTTTTTCAAAAAGATAATAAGGAAGGTTACCTGTTTAAGATACTTAAAGGGGATAATCTGACACAGGACAGGCTCCTAGGGAATGTGAGAATGCTTATTTTGATATAGTGGGTTATATCATTGGATAGAGACCCATATAATGAGAGTGAACCGATGCTCTCAAATAGAGGGAATTGTATCTCTCAAGAGAAATGGTGGCTCCCAGTGCATTAGGGCAGTTGACCATGTCAAGCCCTCAACACTGTTGCAAGTATCTCTGAACATGGCCCTTCAAGCAATGAAGATTGCCTGTCACTGTGGGCCCTAAGTGGAGGGGGAAAGAGATATTGAATAGATGGAACCAATGGAACTGTGTGGGCAATAGAAGTGTTCCACAAGAGTACAGAAGGATGAATATAAGACATGTAAAATTTCACCAAAAATATATAGGGGCTGATAGGCTAAAATGTAAATCATAATGTAAAACATAAGATAACCAAAAACTTAGAAAATTGTGTAGTCTAAAATATAAACCACAATGTAAACCGAAATGTTACCTTCTTTGAAAGCTATTGCCTCAATATCTGTACATCAGTTTCAGTAAATATAGTATGCATATGTAAAAAGATTATTACTGTGGAAGGGAAAAGGGTTTATGTTGGATATGTGGTAGTACTGTATATTGTATATATGAATTACTGGGATCTAAAACTTTTGTGAAGATAAGCTTAATAATTAGAAAAAAGAAAAGTAAAAGATAGGACTTAGAGACTGAGGAAAAGACGGAATTATTTGCCTTCCCAATTTGCATACAGTGCAACACTTATTGCAGTGATGGAAGGCAAAATATCAAAAACAAAGCTTTTGCATTTTTAAATTTTTTGATACCCCAATTTATTTTTACCTTAATTTTTCTAAATTATTATGTATTCTATATCTAACCTTTAAACTCATCACTATATTCCATTTTACTATTAATGGAATCTGGCAATTTATTGGGCTTCACTTTCCAGGAAGTTTTGGATCACAGAGAGGTTCAACAATGGCAGGGGAGGAATACTGGTGTGGGATGTTATTGACAGGGGACACATGGTTGACAGAGTTCTACAGGGCATATATCCAGGGTACATAAAAATGTTGGGATATTTTCATAGTGGATACAATTAATAACAACTGAGGGAGTGTTGAGTTCCTAGCAAGGGGAGCTCTATCACATTCCCTAAAGGAACAGCAACAATCCCCCAAGAGCAATGGCAAAGATCAAAAAAAATGAAGGGCCAACAATGAGCCCTTGATACTAATGACTATGCTTGTGAGCCTGTGCACCTGAAATAAGAATAAGGCCTAGAGCTGCAGGGTGCCTAAGAATTATCTCCTGAGAGCCTCTGTGTTGCTCAAATATGGCCAGTCTCGAAGCCAAACTCAACGTTTAAATGCATTGCCTTCCCCCCAGCATGGGACATGACTCCCAGGGATGAGCCTCCCTGGCACCGAGGGATTACTACCAAGTAGCAGTTGATGATGTAACTAGAAAATGACCTTGAATAAAAGGGTCAACTCAGACCAGCAGAATATTTCAATCTACATATAATACCAGGAGTTAAAAATGCTTTTTGACCTGATTAAAAGGGGAAATGGAAAGGACAAATGAGTTTATATGGCTATGAGTCTCCAAAAAAGCCAGGAGGTTATCAGAGGGTTTGCTCTTATGCACACCTCCGCAGAGTCCCAGAGACAGATAAAGTAGATACAACCCCAGGTATTTGGTTCTTCTGAGGGCTACAGAGACCCACAGGTTCTATCGTCATGGCAGATGGAGTTCAGTGCCATGTCAGTTGGCCCTACTTTGGAGTTTGTGTTTCTGTGTGATGGAGCTGGACTCAGATGTGATCATTGTCCACAAGCCTTTCCTGTTACTTTTATTGGAACTGTAGTTGGTGCTGGGGTTTAATGTATACCCAGGGGACCTGAATCTCTGGACTGACCATGTGATAGCCAGGCCCTGAACTTCAACAGACTTCAGCTCCTACACTCTGGTTTATTGGACTTACCCCACTCAGTTAACATGGAGTTGAAGAAGGTCAATCACCACACCATTGAGCCAAGCGTGCCTACAACTGAAAGCAGGAGGATTGCATCCAGCATCCATGTGGAATCTAAGCCCCCTCTTAATATAGATGTGGCATGGACACAACCATTTCCACATCCACAGGATGGAGGAATAGAGTATGGATTAGAGTGGACTTACTGATATTCTATTCATGAACTATTGTGATTAGTAATCGAAGAAAATGTGGCATTGGTATGGAGAACGTGGTCATGGTTGCTGCTGGGGGTAGGAAGTGGGAGGAAGAGATGAGATATGGGGGCATTTTTGGGACTTGGAGTTGTCCTGGGTGGTACTGCAGGGACAGTTACCAGACATTGTATGTCCTCCCATGGCGCACTAGGTGGAATGTGGGAGAGTGTGGGCTATGATGTGGACCTTTGACCATGAGGTGCAGTGGTGCTCAGAGATGTATTCACCAAAAGCAGTAATGTCTCATGATGAAGGAGGAGATTGTTGTTATGGGGGGAGGAGTAGAGTGGGGGGTGGGAGGTATATGGGGACCTCATATTTTTTTAATGTAATATTAAAAAAATGAATAAAGACAAAAAAAACTTTGAAAAATGCAGAGCACATAGTAAGGGCTATTTAAGTGCATGCTTTATAAATAAAGTGATTTTTAAAACCCTGAAAAAAAAAGAATTATAGTCCATGATTTAGTGGGGTTTATCCCTGATACAAGAAGTATGGTTCAACATAAGAAAGTCAAGTAATGGAATACACCACATTACCAGAAGGAAGTGGAAAAAAACTCATAGTCCATCAATTGATGGAAAAAGGCATTTGATAAAATACAGCACCCTTTCTTGATAAAGGGCACAGAAGCTAAAAACATGCTTATAGAACTAGGAATAGAAGGAACTTGCTCAACATGATAAAGTATTATATGAAAAGCCCATGGCCAACAACCTAATTAAGTGTGAACATGTGAATACTTTCCCTGTATGGTCAGGAACAAGAGAAGGATGCAAACTGTCACCACTCTCATTCAGCAGATACTAGAAGGCAAGAAAAAGAAATAAAGAGCATCCAAATTGGAAATGAAGAAGTAAAATGTTTCCTGTTTGCAGCTACTATGTTCATATATACAGAAAATCCTGAAAAATCTACATCACCCTCTTAGATCTAATCAATGAATTTGACAAAGTGGCCAGGTACAAGATCGACACTCTAAAATCAGTAGTGTTTCTATACATAATCAATGAACAATCATAAGAACTCAAGAAAAAAATTCCATTCACAATAGCAACTAAAAGAAACAAGATAGATGTCTCTCCATAATGTAAGTGGGCCTCCTACTATCAGTTGAAACCCTGAAGAGTAAAAGGTGCAGTTTCCTGGGGAAGAACAAATTCTGTGCCAAGACTGCTAATTGAATTCCTGATGATTTTCCAGGCCAGCCTTCTCTATGCATTTTGGCCTTGCCAGTTGCCACATTCATATGAGCCAATACCTTACAATAAATCTTATACACACCACACACACACATGAATATCTATCTATCTATCTATCTATCTATCTATCTATCTATCTATCTATCTATCTATCTATCTATGTCTGTCTTTCTGTCTACCTACCTATCTATAAACATAGAGATATATGTGTGTGTGTACATATATACATTCACTTATATATTTATATATATATATATGTTCTGTTCTGTGGAAACCCCTGACTGAAACAAGAATCTTCATGTAGGCCTACTAATGTAACTGGTGATTATTTCATCAATATGGTGATCACCCATCTTGAAGAATGAGTGAGCAAAAGCATATGGTAAGGGGGTCATGGAGGAAAAGTGCTGGTTACTCTTCTTTCACATAACTAGAAATTATTTAAATTTGAAATATCACTAAGTCACCACATAATATTATTTGGAAATATGGATACAGATAGCAGAAAAATGTGAAAAAAAAACTTGAACATGACAAACTCGAATAACGGGTAAAAGAGTTTGGTCTAGGACACTCCTGTTTTTCAGTAGAAGCCTTCTAAAATATGAGTTTTACAAGATGTCCATGTATTACTTCTAAATGTGATCATTATTTAATGCCACATAGTGTATGATCCCCTTTCTGTGACATTACAGAAAAGGAAACTATAGAAACAGCAGACAGATCAGTGGTTGGCAGAGCTGTGGCGGGGTGGGGGGATGGATAGGGTTAATAAGGGTTGCAACTGTAGGGCATTTAATGGTAAATATCTGCCACTAAGCATTTTCAAAAACATAGAATTTTACAGCACAGAGGGTGAATCTAAATGAAGGCAAAATTAAAAATTCATTTTGGAAACCAGTGATATTAGGATGGAAGGCAGATCATGACAAAAACCTCTAGATCTATGACAAATGTCTGAACAGTCACTGCAGGTGATGGGGTCAGTGAGTGAAATCTGTACATTTAAAAGGAGCTGTACTAAACCATTGAATTCTAGTAGATCATTATTTCCCACAAGTGGTTTGGAGAACAATTCTAAATCAATTTCTTCAACATATTTACATACTTCAGTTGAACATTAAAAAGATGGCAGATGGGTGGAGCCAGGTTTCTTGCTGTTGGAGTAGAAAGTTCCAGAAAAGCAACTAGAAAAGGCTAAAATATCCATATAATAATACATTAGAGTTGGATATATCAATATGAACCCATGTTTAGCATAATGTATATCCAGAAGGTTCCATACAGAATCACTGTTTGCATATACACAATTTAGTATCCAATCACTCATTTTCTTGCACCTTAAGAGAAACAAGGTTACCTGAGTAGCAAAGAGCACAGTTAGCCACCTGATCTAGGTTTTTTTTTGGTTTTTAGGTTTTTAAAAAGTATTTATTTTCCCCTTTCTCCTCCTCCTGCACTGCTTCTTTTGCTGTCTGTGTTGTCTTCTCTTCTCATTTTCTCTCCTCTAGGATTTACCAGGATTCAATCCTGGAGGCCTCTAATGGGGAGAGAGGTTCCCTGTCAATTGTGGCACCTCAGTTCCTGCCCTCTGCTGCACTTCTCCATGACTCTCCCCTTGTCTCTTTTGATGTATCATCAACTTGCTGCATGACTCACTTGCACAGGGCACTATCTCACCATGTGGTCCCTCATGCAGGCATTCATGTGGGCACTGGCTCACCATGTGGGCACTCGCTCAGGCATGGGCTTGCCATGCAGGCATGCTTTCTCTTCTTTTTCATCAGGAGTCCCCAGGGATCGAACCCAGGTCCTCCCATATAGTAGGTGGAAGCTCTATCACTTGAGCCACATCCTTCCTCCAGTGAAAGGATCCGGGGATCCTTGGAGAAATGGCTGATTCTAGGACTGGGGAAGGAAATATACAAAGTGACCCTGCATAATCTCATAGTTCCAGAAAGAAAGAAAGATGGTACTAGTACAAAAAAGAAAAAATCCTTGTGTTGGTGTTAGGTAAGTAGAACATGGAAATGAACTGAAAAATTACTCCCAATGGCCAAAGAAGGAGGGATGTGAGAAAAAAATAGAAATAATATTGTAAAATTTAAAACCAAATTATAAAATTAATAGCCATAAGTCATATTGTAGCAGTGTGATATAGTTGTGAATTCCAAAATAGATATTGAATTCTATTGTAATCTGGCCTATTACTGGGCATGACTGATTTATGATTAAGGCTTTAACTGGGCCATGTCATTAGGGTGTTGAGCCCCCACTCCTTGGTGTGTGGGGACTCACAGATAAAAGACAGGGCAGAGGACAATGTTGGGGCTTTTGATGCAAGGGTTTTTGATGTTGAAGTTTGATGGCTGGAGCCTTAAGCTGGAGCCCCAAGAAGTAAGCTCACAGAGGAAAGAGAAGCCAGCACCAGGAAGAGAGGAACCCTGAGCCTAGGAAACAGCAAGCCCTGGGAAGAAAGGACCCTTAACCTAGAAAGAAGCAAGACCCTGGAAGGGAAGAACTCAGGAAGCCTAAACCCTCTCAGCTTTCAGCAGCCATCTTGCTCTAACACATGAAAATAGACCTTGGCGAAGGATGTAACTTGTGCTTTATGGCCTGGTATCTGTAAGCTCTTACCTCAAATAAATACCCTTTATAAAAACCAACCAATTTTTGGCATTTTGCATCAGCACCCCTTTGGCTAATACCCATACCAACATAAATTAGTAAAAGTGGTTTATTAGGGCAAATATCTAGGAAATTTTAAAGGGAGAGGAAACTAGACAGCCCAGGGAAAATCTTCAGATTGTAATGTAGATCTGACTCTCTTTCAAACTATTATGGTCACAGCCTGCTGACCACTTTGAGAGTCCTCTTCAAACATCAATATAATTGTACTGTTAAGGCAAAAAGGTCTTGGTTATATCAATTTGATCTTATTTTTCCCCATATACATTTTGTCCTTACCACATTTCTCTAATTTATATTTCAGTGTGTTCTACAGCTGTGTGTCTATATGTGGTGAAACAACTTGACTTCTAATCTCAGCTACAGAGCTCTGAATTTAACTGTGTGCACATTCTCACAACTTTCATTTCTTTACCATGTAGAAGCTGAATTTTAATACAACAAATTCAGCACCTTAATTTGAATAAAATTTGAAAATTGTAGGCCAAAATATATTGGCCTTAATTAATTTTAATGTAATACAAAGAACATTGTGATCATTAGTGTGCAAATAATTTCATTTAAACTGTGTCAAAGGGGAGTGTCCAATAGAGAATCTTTGAGATTCATTCTTCATGTACTTTATCTCTCCATCCTAAAATAGACCTAATAAAACCAATACTATGCCTTCTCATATATAACAAAACTGAGTTATTGCATAGTTTCCAGGGAAAGATCGTATTAGGAGCTGACACACAGCAACACAGACACTGAATAGAGCTAGTGTATGATGTGTTTGCAGGCATGAAGCCAAGAGTCAGGGGTGGGAACCTAGACCCTGCAGGGGATGTGGTGATGGAGGTCTACCTGGGCAGGCCTTGAGGACCTTGAATGCCCCACAGAGAATCTGACTCATTCTGGGGGCGCTCATTTCAACCAGGTCCTGCCTTCACTTTCAGTTTCAGTAGGACAGAATAAACTCAGTCAACCTTCTTCTTTGTCTTCAAGGCACCCCTGCTGTGCAGAGAAAAAACAGCCTTGTTTGTCCTAAAACACTTGAGGAGGGTTACACTATCCTCAGCCAGATTGACCCTTGCTTTAGAAAACTTGAGTAGCAGCTACGACCCTTGCATGAAAAGAATTTGTAATGTTCAAAACTTCTTACCAAATGGTGAGGGGGAGGCAGTGTGGAAGATCCAAGAGACCAAGGATCTCAGGCTATTTACCCCATTTAGGTTCCCACCAGAGGCCCAGGGTTTCCCAGATGCTCAGATGACCCCAAGAATTGAGGGAGGTCCCCTGACCCTTGAAGAGCACATGACAGGTCTCTGACACAGGTCCAGGTGTTTTTATAACAAATCAAGCAACTGAGGCCAGGTCAGGGCTCAGACTAGCTGGATGTTGGCATGAAAACCACCACAGCTCATACTCTTCAAGCCATGGGGGATTGGTAAGATATCTGTCTCTGCATAACCTGACTTCCATTTGTGACCCAGGATTGTGTAAACATTTAAGAATAGAAATAGCCTCACAAACATTTAAAAAGTAGTAATGGGAAAAGGAAACAACTATGAGACATTAATAGTAAACTATGGCAGTTACATTCATTAGGTTAGAGTATAACTACCTAGAAATTTGTAAAGCACTGTCATTAACAATAAAAAATTAAAACAAGCAAAAGAAATACAAAGGAAACACTAACAAGAATAAATGAATGCTTGATGTCTTAAAGCAGATCTTGTACTAGACTATGTGTTTGTTAGGCCAAATCAAGAAAAATTATTCTCTAGCCAGGCCAGAGATGCCACATCCTAAGTAGTTTTGTGTGATTTCTCTCAAAAGAAGGAAAAACAAGGCCTTTAAAAAGTTTAATACAAAGGAAGTGGCAACTGACACAATTTCCTTATGGCGACACCTCTTTAGTTGGGAGAAACCCTGAGGTAAGGGTGGAGGGTGTTTGATGTCACTTGAGGGACATGAGCTGCTCCATACACAGGGGACAGATCCAAGGAGACTCTGCAGCTGGGTGACCTGAGAGGACAGCATCCCATCACCCCTGAAGCACAATGCTCTCTTTGGCATGTGCATGGAATTGTGGGTTTTTTTGCACAAGGATTGACCACTGTAGCCAAAGCATTTTATGTGTATTTTGCAGCAGAAATTAATTCAGGGCTCTCCACAGCATGCTTCCTACCTCTCTGTGGAGGGGCATCCACATCAGGCCTTCCCAGCACCAGTATCTTATTTTTCTGGGATATTTCCAGTCCAGAATAAGGGAAAGAATGCAATGGAATAAAAATTAGAAAACCATGCCCTTAGATCAAGAACATGCTTGGTCTTAAAAACATGAAAATGCACTGAAAAAAATGGATGTTTAAAATAAAATCCTGTACCTGTGTTTCAAGCAGGCAGCTTCCCTGATCTGCTTAACCAATGCCCTCTCTAAAGCATGCATTTTGAATTATGAGAGGAAAACCCATCCATGTTGAGTTGTAGTAGACTGTGCTCAGAACAGAAAGGAAAAGAACAAAATCTTACCCAGCTGTCATGAGCTTTCTCCTCATGAAGAGTAACCTGAAAAAGACAACATAAAAAAGAAAACTGTGTGTTTAGGGCTCCTAAGGGCCATTATAATCATCTACACAAGGTGCTGAAAAATTCTGCACCAGCTGGGTGGTGTGAAAGTTACCTGTTGTCTCAATGAGCTCTCTGTTTGCTGCAGGTTTTGTTCCATTTCTTCAATTCTTTGCCTACAAAAGACAATTGATTATAGCTGGTAAAGCACAGGTCTGCTGACCCTGTTCACTCATCTGTTTCTGTTCCCATGACCCACACCTCTGGACCCTTGGAGACATTATCTTCACATATACAAGCTCATGATAAGGGCATAATACGATAAAAGCAGTCCTCCATAGTTGCCCCATTCATTTGTGACTGCCTGGAAGGTTCTGAGTGATATGCTATAATGTTCTTACAGTCTCAGTATTTCCCTGACTTCCTGCTAAGAATATCTTTCATGATAAAGCTTGATTCTTTCTTTACTTGTGTCCTTAGCATATTGCCCTGGGCTCTGACATTTGAGGCTATCAAATGCACATTTTTAGGGTTCATGGTTCACACTACATCAAAGTGTCTTCTTAAAGAATTATGACAATTCACATCATCCCCAGAAATGTTTGCATGAGCCATGTTCCCTCACACTCTAGCTAATAGTGAGGAAATTGGGGGTAACTTTATATTCTTCCTTTGTAAGCTTATTTGTGTTTGTGTGTGTACGTGTGTGTGAATTCTCTGTGTATTCTGACCACTCATGGTTTTCCACTACCCTTCCCAAACAATGTACAGCAAACATTAACAGCAAACATTTCAAGTGGGGTTTTCTGAGCCACGGTGTCTGGTAGGTGAACTCACATGTAGTACTTGACTTCTTCTGCCACCACCTTTGCTTTTCCCTCTTCCTCTAAAAGCTGCAAGTGGCATTCATGCTACTCATGTGCTTTGTGTTCCAGCTTCCTAAGATGGAAAATAAAGGCATATACACAATAATCAGCTACTCAAGTGAAGTTTTTACAGTTTATTCTGAGACCACAGTGCACAAAAATACTGAGAAGCTTCTGGAGACCTCAAGGAGCTGTTTGGAGACTGCAGCTGAGATACTGGGGAGGGGGATGCAGGGATGGGGCTAGAGAGGCCACTAGGGACTCAAGGAGGAAAAGAACCTTGCACCCTGCAGAGGGAGCTGGAACCACCATGCAGGGAGTGGCATGTCCTCCTTAGACCTAGAGACTGGAACAACATGAATTCCAGTGTATATTCTGGACTGTTCAAGAGAAGAAAGATTGGAGGGAGACAGGGATAGGAAAGATAGGGTCTTTGGAGCAGAGAAGGGCAGCAGAAGGGACTTAGGGATGCTGGAGAAACAATTGGTATCAACAAGAAAATAGTTGGTATTTAGGGAACCAAATGACCATATGAGGCAGATATTAGTTCTTTAAAAACAATGACTGAAACGAGAAACTTTCCCTCTTTAAGCAGAAATCTCAACAGAATTCAGTAAGTAATCAGGGGACACTTGTTGAGATCAAAAGGAGAAATCAATGAGTGGCCTGATGTCATGATTTAATGGCATAAGAAAGTAGTGGCCTGAGCAAAAAAGAGAACCTGTATTTCCTATGCAAGACTCGTCTTCTCATAGACTACCATATACTCCAAGGGATAAAATAGAGCAGCAAACACAAATAGCAATGGCTCCAGAAAGCCTGTTCTCAGAGAAATTGAATATTTTTCTGGAAGAAGAACTAAAAAAGCACAGTAAACATGCATATTTCAAAAGTTATAGAACTCTAAATTTGAGAGATACATTGTGAGGCGTATTGAATTACCCTTGTATATTCTCAAGGACCATAATCCTTGCCTAACCATGAGCTGTAATATTTGCTTGATAAATTTTCCTTATATCCAAAATGCATGACACTTTTGATAGCTAAAGATTCTCTAAAGTATTTGAAGATTTTATTCTACTGAAAAACATGTCCTACAAAACACTGCAGATTTTTAAGAATTAATGCAACAAATGGAAGAGAACATCTGAATCAAATAACTTGGTCACAAAGAAAGCAAAGATAAAGGAAGTACTGGAACATAGAATGGAAATGGATCATTAAGAAGTTAGAAACTTTCAGCAGCAGTATCTGGTAGAACCAGTACACCTTCTGCCCTCTCAGAGAATCAGAGGATCTCTGAAACTAGCCAGCATGGAAAGAAAAATGTAAATCCAAACAGTAAAGGCAAAGTAACTCTGTACTGATTAAAAGTGGCAAAATTATTCTGTGGGAGTTGGTGTAGCTAAGTGGTTGAGCACCTTCTACACATGTATGATGTCCTGGGTTGCGGCGGCTTGCTCGGTCGGTAGAGGTGAGGTCTGGCTGCGGACGAGGGGTCGGTCCAGCTCAGGACGAGGGGTCGGTCCGGCAGCAGATGAGGGGTCGGTCTCACAGGGGTTGCGCGGTTCGGCTGACGGGGTCGCCTGGCGAAGCTGGCGACGAGGGGGTCACCCGGAGAAGCAGGTGATGAACTGGGGACAAGGGAGGCCAGGCCCTTGTCGGGGGCTCTCAGGACTGGAGGGCGCATGGCAGAAGAACTACTGCGGAGACAAGGTAAACACGCAAGTCCACTTTATTGAGGGAGAGGCAACAGTTTTATAGGGGCTGGGGAAGGCTGATTGGTCGAAGCCATGCCCTGTTCTGATTGGTTGCCGGAGAAAGGTCAGTGGGCGGTACTGGACGGGGGAGGGGTGGTGATTAGGAATTGGCTGTTGCTGTTGCTGGGGGAAGTGGCAGGGTTTAGGGATTGGTGGCTGCTGTTGCTGGGGTAGAGGGCAGACTGGAGTTTCCCGCCCACGCCTGGCTGTTGCTGCTGTCAGGGGGAGGGAAAAGGGCAGACTGGATTTTTCCGCCCTGCGCCTGCGCAGGGAGAAAGAAGAAGAAGGGTGCCGCCACACAAGGCATCGTGTGGCGCCATCCGGGAGGAGGGGCGGCCACGGAAGCATGGCTGCTGAGAAGGGGAGACCCGAGGGCACTCTGCGCCCATGCCGAGCTTCCTTCAGGGGTGGCAGTGGGCCCGACCAACCACCCTATTATGGGGGCAGCGGTTTGGAATAGGCCTACCGCAGCCGCCGCCCCTTGCCAGGCCAGCAAACCACACTTCAGCCCGAGGGGTGACCGCACTCCACCACTTGTCATTGCTGCAAATATTGATGAAAAGACTCTGAAACAGGAAGGTGTTTGTGCAGCCAGCCTTCCTACTACGATGGGAGTGGTGGCTGGAATCTTTAGTACAAAATGTGTTAAAATTTCTGTTAGGTTTTGGTACTGTTAGTTTCTACCTTGGATACAATGCCATGCAGGATTTCTTTCCTACCATGCCCATGAAACCAAATCCTCAGTGTGAAGACAAAAATTGCAGGAAGCAACAGGATGAATATAAGAAAAAGGTAGCAGCACTACCCAAACAGGAGGTTGTTCAAGAAGAGAAAGAGATAATACATGAAGATAATGAATGGGGTATTGAGCTGGTACCTGAGGTTTCAGAAGAGGAACTGAAAAATTCATTGGGTCCAGTTCCTGACTTACCTGAAGGGATTACAGTGGCATATACAATTCCAAAAAAGCAAGAAGATTCTGTACCTGAGGTAACAGTAGAAGATTCTAGTGAAAGCTTAGAAGACCTTATGGCCAAGATGAAGTATATATAAATAATGGACTGGCAAATATTTGATTTCCTATGTTTAAGCTTATTCCCTTGCAGTTAAAAACATTTG
Source organism: Dasypus novemcinctus (assembly GCF_030445035.2). NCBI lineage: Eukaryota > Metazoa > Chordata > Mammalia > Cingulata > Dasypodidae > Dasypus > Dasypus novemcinctus. Next base: position 800,005 of record NC_080697.1, on the reverse strand, counting down.
TTTTAAGATCAGTAAAACTTAGGGCAACATCAACTGATGTATAAATTTTCACTCAATTGTTATACTTTTTGAAAATACTTTGTTGCTCCCTTCCCCAACCAAATCACTTTCCTGAAACTCATGTTCCACTCTAATAAGTAAACGTCAAAGCATTATTATAGGTGTTTATGAATTTTACCGAAAACTTTATCAGTTAAATGTTTTGACTGATTTGTGGGAGAAGGGGGGGGTTTGGGGGGGGTTGTGAGAGGGTGAGGCAGGATTGATCTGATGCTGTAGTCTTCCTTTTCCAAAAACCCCTTGTCTCGTGTTGCCTGAGGATCACGGATAATAAAGTCGTATGTGATCCTCAAATGTAGCTCTATTCAATAGAGCTAGCGAGTACAATTATCTTTTGAATTGCTCTGTACAAGAAAGTTGCCCACTGCTGCTAACTTGACCTACAATGAATTAAAATTAACCTATAATATAAAGACATCATCTTAAAGGTTTCCTGATGAAATACAAGTTAAAATGTAGTCATTGTAATAGTTTGTAAAGCTATCATTATGGATAGACAGATAAAGGTTCTTTTATGAAATACAAATTTTATTTTATACTCTACCAAGGAAAAGAAATTATTGCATCTGTGGAATATATATCTGGAATCACTGTATTTATTGTGGAGCAAGAGACAGAAAATTTAGGCTCTTAAAATATCCGTATCACATAGGCTACCTTCTGAATATTTTACTTCATTTAATTTAGATTTCCTAGATATTGTCAAGGGTTAAGCCTCCACAATGACTGACATGTATTTTTTCCCAGGAGAGGTATCTATCTTCCCTTGATCCTGACCAGAAAACTGCTTTTCTCTGGAGGGATAACAAATAACGAAAGCATAAAGAACCTTGGTTGAAAAAAATCCCTAATGTTTTGGGATCCTTGGTTGAAAAAAAAAACCCTAATGTTTTGGAGACCAATAAATAACCTGCAGGTAAAACCATTAACAGTAGGCTGTTTCTATTCTGAATCTTTTGTTTTGGTGAGTTTTGGTTTTAAAGATTTGAATGTCTAAATTATATATCTAGGGGGAGAAATGTTCAAAAAATAGGACACCCCATGTGTAAAAGTTCTAAAAACTAATCAAAAAAAAAAAAACAACAAAGTAAGTATAGAAGATAACATGAAGAGAAAAACCCTTTTTTTTCTCAAAAAACAAAAAACAAAAAACAAAACTAACCACTCAAGGGCATGATGAAGTTAACATAAATAAAGGAAATTATTCTGATTAAAAATTTGGGTGATAGGGTTAACATCGTTCAGGGAAATTTATAGCTTTAAAAGCTTATATGAGAACAGAAGAAATAATTGTAACTATTACAATAGTGTTTCAGTGCTTTTAAGTACAGTAACAATACTGTAAGAGTATATTAGAGGGGTGGAAAACAGAACCCATTCTACTTGATGCCAAAGCTCTCTGGGGAGATAACATTTAAACATTGAATAGAGGTCTGAAAAATGAAAGATCAAGTCGAGAGGGAGACCGGGAAGGAGGAGAACATTTCCTGCAGTGGGAAAAGAATGCATGAAAGCCTGACTTCTTTTCTGAGAGCCAAAGGCTCAGTGGGATTGGCTAGGGGAGGGTGGCAGTGGAGAACAGGCAGTGGGAGTCCCAGAAGGAAAATGAAGGGGAAAACTTGGCATATTCCAAGCACTGAAAGAGGATCAAAGGGCTCAAGTGCAGAGAGCAGGAAGAAAGAAACGAGAATGGCCAGCTTACAGGAAGCAAAGCAGCCTTCTCCAAAATGGGGTGCCTTCTCCCAGGTTGGCCAGCAATGGTGAGAGCTGTTGGTCATTTGTTCAGAGGGTAGGGACTAAGATGTAAGCACTCAGTCCATCCTACAAGCAAAAGGAGAGCTGCTAGGATGGGGGGTACTAGGGAGGGAGAGGTGGCAGATGAAGAAGTGATGGATTGAAAGGAAAAAAGTAGGGATGGGGAGTAGGTAAAGAGATGGCATAATGTTGGGTCAGGTTCAAATCTCAGCTAGATCACTTGGCTGTTTCCTAACTTGACTGGGCAGAACTCCCATTTCCTCTACCTCCCCTTGAAGCTGTATCACATATCCTCTTTTCCTCCCTTCTAATAGATGTAGCCTGGGTCCTATATCTTGTTTGCTTGGCTTTTCTACTGTTTTTCCCTCCCCAAGCCCTGACCTGCAACTGTCAGCCCTCCACAAACAGAATAAATTATTCTAAACTTCTCTGCTCCCCAAACATAAATTTTACTGCTAAAACTGCAAGTAACACTAGGGGTTAATGGGGATTCCAAACTCAGGGGGAATGGTGGCATTTTAAAATCCCAGTCTTCCTGGCTCATTGAAATGCCAGTGGGGCTGACGGTGCTGTCCTCTGAGTTCCCTTCTGGACTCCCCTCTTAGCATTTCCATGAGCTTCTTTATGTTCTCATCTTCTACTTCTTTATTTCTGAGGACAGATGCTCTTGTTATTATGGTAGAGCCAAGATGGAGAATGGAGAGAGGGAAAGAGGAGGAAAGGCTGCTATGGATGGAGCCTAGAGTGCCTACAACTGAAAGCAGGAGGATTGCATCCAGTATCCATGTGGAATCTGAGCCTCCTCTTGACATAGAGGTGCAATGGACACAACCAATCCAAGGTCCATGGAGAAAAGGTGGCATTGGAGTGGGAAAAGTGGCCATGGTGGCTGATGGGTATGGGGAATGGAAGGAAGAGATGAGAAGTGGGGCATTTTTGGGACTTGGAGTTGCCCTGGATGGTGCTTCAGGGGCAATTACCGGACATTGTAGGTCCTCCCAGGGCCCACTGGATGGAATGTGGGAGAGTGTGGGCTATGAAGTGGACCATTGACCATGAGGTGCAGAGATACCCTGAGATGTACTTACCAAATGCAATGGATGTGTCATGATGATGGGAGTGAGTGTTGCTGGGGGGGGGGGAGTGGTGGGGTGGGGGTAGTGGGGTTGAACGGGACCTCATATTTTTTGAGTGTAATATTTTTACAAAATGAATAAAATTAAAAAATAAAATAAAAATAAAAATAAAAAAATAAAAAGGCTGCTATGAAGGAGGCTTGGGAGTGTGGACTCAAGCCAGCATGCTTGGTTTCAAATCCTGGCTCTGTTGAGGGCTTGTTTTGTGATCTTAGGCAAGTTGTTTAACTTGAGGTTTCTCAAATGTAAAGTGGAACATGAAAAATATATCCTTCTATAAGATTGTGGTGCTTATTAAAGCCAATATCTCATGTAGGATAGTTGTTGCAGAATCTAGTCTATAATAAGCCCTCCAAAGGATATTATTGCTAACTTCTATTGAGCACTCATTATGTGCCAGGCACTCTGCCAAGCATGGAGCACAAATTAGGTCTTTTAATTCTCATAACTCCAAGATACATACTATGATTGTCTCTTTTTTCATACATGAGAAACTGAGGCTCAGAATAATAAAATTAGCTTCCCCAAAGAAACGTATGTGAAGACATAGCAGAGGCAGGTCTTGAACCCATTCTGTCTGGCTCCAAAGCTCACATTTATGTCACCATCAGAGAGGGAGATGTTTCACAAACTTCATGCCTCTATCGGGTAGGATTTATGAAATCCAGGATTATAATTACATCAATCAAGGAGATTGCCATTAACAATGAATGACACTTTATCCAGTCAGTTGAATGCCTTAAAAGGGGAAGTGATTGTAGCATTGACTGAGAATTTCACAGCTCGCCTTTTGACAGACATCTCCTAGAACTCACATGAGTGACTGATAAAATTGCATACTATCAACAGATATCTCTTGTTGATTCTGTTTCCCTAGAGAATGCTGACTAATGCAGCTTGGTACTGGGAGTAGTTCTAAGGAATAGATTCTTAGACGTGGGGTGTCTTAGTTCTGAGGGTTTGCAATTGGCTCTCTATTCTAATTGGACTCAAGGGTACTGATGACTCCCTTTCCAGTAACAAAGATGCTGCTAACAGTGCATGGCATGAGTTGGCAATCAAGATATGCAAAATAGTATCACTGGATTCCCCTACTGCCATGCTTATAAGAAGCAAGGCTCTGGGTGAGAGTGTTTGCAACACCTTAAACAGAGTTCTGTGGAGTTGAATGATATAATGATGTTGGCTGGTTCCTCCTAGATACTCAGTACAGTTACAAAAAAAAGAGATGAGTTAAAGGCTTCAAATTTGAAACTTAAATACCTCACAAATGATGCAAAAGTTTCTGTGTGTGCTCTGAAAGAAAATCTTGTCTCCTATAGCCACAGGCTCAAAATATCTGAGAACCAAACTCAGGCTCTCATCGTATGAGTAGCAGAGTTACAAAGAAAACTAAAATCTCAACCCCACAGGGTTTCTGCAGTTAAGGTGAAGGCACTGATTGGAAAAGAGTGGAATCCAGAGAATTGGGATAGGGACACATGGGATGATCATAATATTGGTAGAGACATTGGAGCCCTGAATTCTGCTGAGACTTTACCAGATAAGCCTGTCATGGCCTGCTCTGTCCAGACCACACCTTGTCAACCTTATGTGACCCAGCCTCCAACCTGCCCCAGGGAGTCTGAAACAACTTCCAGCCCTGAGGTAGGGACCAGCCAAACTGAAACCTGCCCTTCCCAGCCTCTGCCCTGCCCCAGGGAGTCTGGACCTTCTCCCAGCCCAGAGGCACATACCACCCAAACTCCAGTGTGCATGGCTGAACCTCCAGTCTGCCCTGAGGAAACTGCCTTCCAACCCCTGCCTGAGATTAATCCTGTCTCACCAGTAGAAAATACAAGTAAATGCCCTGAGGTCAGTAGCTTGCAAGGCATTTCTAATTCTTCTCCTTACCCACCCCCACCACCTCTCTCTCAGGATGACTGTGTGGCACAAAGCAGGCCCTCAATGCTGCTATTTATTATGAGGATGACATCATTGTTGTGGTGAGAAGCATGGCCTCAGGGCAACACAGCTGTCAGCCTGGACAAACAGGAAATAAGTGTGCTCTTTGGGGTCAGGGTAAAGAACTGACAGCCTGTCTGAGAAGTCTGCCTTCCTGGACTCTGTTTGAGGTGCTTTATAATTAGTGTCCACCTGTAAGGTGGATGCTAGCTGTTTACCTGAATGATAGAGATAACACTTTCACCTCAAAGATGAGATACTGGGAGATGTCCCCAGTCCTCTGTAGACTGTGGTAATGCCAAGGTTCAACCAGGGGCATCTGATTCCCAAGCCAATGCTCTCCAGACCACCCCATCTGGTGGTCATGAAATGGGTTCAGCTGGGCTCCAGGACAATCCATGTCTCTGAGTAGGTCCAATAGGTGATGTTTCAGAAGGAACTCCAAGGAATTAGTGTGTTTTTCTAAGTGGGAGGAGGCATGAGGTTTTCTTTTGTAAAGTCATGGCAATGACATACTTATTGATCTTGATAATTAAAAGACAGAGATATAAGTGGACAGGATGTTCACGCTTTCTTTCTTTTATCTCTGGCAAGGGTAAAACAATTTAGAGTAATGAATTTGTTTTAAGAGGAAGGGTGCTTAGTGAAGGGAGATTTGCTATTTCAAAATATTTTTACTGTGATTCTCAATCTTTAAAAAAAATTAAATATGAATCTCATTGAAGTAGGATTCTGATTTTCATATTTTTAAAAAATCTATTTATACATCATTTGCTAAAAATTGTTTCTTTTAGGTATCATATTAATTTTAAGGAGTTTATACACATAGCACCAGATAATGAGTCTGTTAATTAATATACTGGGATAATTCAATTTATAGGATTTTCCAAAGAACTTAAGAGATTGTATACATCTTTTAGAGAATTTACAGCAAATTTTGTGGAAGATCAATAACTGCATGAAGGAAAATGACATACTTCCAGAAAAAATATCCAATTTGGAAAAGAAGGTACGATCATCCTTTCATGTACTTTTCTTATGGCTTACCTTGAATACTTCCACCTTCTTGTTGTACAGGTATTTTAATGTTTCATTTTTCATCCTGGTGGGAATTTTATTGTTCTATAAACATTGAAAATTCAAAACAGGCATTGTGTGTGCCGACTAATGCTTTATTTCTTAGGCATCACACACTTGGAGCTAATGTTTTGCAAACACTAACATTAATATTTTTTATTATCTTTATTATTTTAATGTTACATTCAAAAAATATGCGGTCCCCATATACCCCCCACCCCCCTCACCCCTCTCCTCTCCCCATAACTACATCCTTCTCTATCATCATGAGACATTCATAGCATTTGGTGAATACATCTCTGAGCACTGCTGAACCTCATGGTCAATGGTCCACATCATAGCCCACACTATCTCACAGCCCACCCAGTGGGCCATGAGAGGACATACTCTGTCCAGTAACTGTCCCTGCAGCACCATCCAGGACTACTCCAGTTCCCAAAATGCCCCACATCACATCTGTTCCTCCCACTCCCTACCTGCAGCAGCCACCATGGCCACTTTCTCCAAACCAATGCCACATTTTCTTCAATTACTAATCACAATAGTTCATGAATAGAATATCAGTAAGTCCAATCTAATCTATACTCTATCCCTCCATCCTGTGGACCTTGGAATGATTATGTCCACTCCACATCTATATCAAGAGGGGGCTTAGATTCCATATGGATGCTGGATGCAATCCTCCTGTTTTCATTTGTAGGCACTCTTGGCTCCCTCGTGTGGTGGTTGGCCTTCTTCAACGCCATGTCAGCTGAGTGGGGTAAGCCCAATAGACCAGAGTGTAGGAGTTGCAAGTCTGTTGAGGCTCAGGGCCTGGCTATCACATGGTCAGTCCAGAGATTCAGGTCCCCTGGGTATACATTAAACCCCAGCACCAACTACAGTTCCAGTAAAAGTAACAGGAGACACTTGTGGACAAAGATCACATCTGAGTCCAGCTTCATCACACAGAAACACAAACTCCAAAGTAGGGCTAACTGACATGGCACTGAGCTCCATCTGCCATGACCCTAGAAACTGTGGGTCTCTGTAGCCCTCAGAAGAACCAATACTTGGGGTTGTATCTACTTTGTCTGTCGCTGGGACTCTGCTCAGGTGTGCATAATGGCATTCTGAAGCCTTTATTGTACATCGGTACAGATCAATGAAGCAAAGAAATGGATTCAAGAAACAAAGAGGAAAAATAATATTCTCTCTGATAAAGCTAATAAATTTAAGGTAAAAATCCCCTTTTCCTGGATTAGGTTCTAAAGGTAGTAGTCAAAGAAATGAGTATTACTGACCTCATTATGCTATGTTGAAGCTTAACATTGAAATCCTGGAAGGGAGAAATTAAATACTGGGCAACATCCTCGAGCAGACACCAGCAACCCTGCAGAGCAAGAGACTTCAGAATGCTAAAAATCAGGGCTTGGTAAGAGTTTTAGGACTCAGCATTACCATTGATTGGATTTTGTGTCTATGTACATTGGGAGAATTGAACCTCTCCTTTCTTGTGCTGTCAATAAAAGTGAGAAGGGCTCTGAAAGCTGAACCTTCCTCTGAACATTGATCTGTAATACTCCTTAGTCTTTTCATTTTTTAGGGCCTAGTAATTATAGATTTTCACAATCATGAGTAATTTTCTCATCATTTGGCATGCCATCCAAGATAAGTAGAAGAACTAAGGGACTGGGAGAGATCACCCAGGATTTTCAGACAATTTTAGTGGTCTTCATCACTCCTAATTATCAGAACAGATAATTAATTAAACATATTTTTAAGAGGTACTGGGGATTGAACCTGGGACATAGTATGTGCAAAGTAGGTGCTTAACCAGAGAACCCCATCCACTCTGCAGAACAGAGAACTTTATAAGTGGTGAGGTTTTTTTCCCCATTAAAGAAAGCCTTTCATCACAGCTGTTTGGCTTGAAAGATTTCCCACCTTTGTGTTCACCATGTCATCCATCACTGTCTTGTTGGCAAAAGGTGGTGGAGGAATTAGGATATTTATGCCTTCAAGGATTTTCTTCATTTCTAATTTCTTTATTGCCTTGAATTTCCTTCTAGGGTCAAAACTGGATCAACTCATTTTACACAAAAATAGGGGAAGCTGTGCAAATTGTTTTGTTGATATTCTTTATAGCATATGGCCCAGTGTTTCCATTGAAAATCTTATATATATTTTGTTTCTATCCTAATGCAGATTTGGGAAAAAGAAAAAGTGATAGCAAACTTGAAAGACTTTATTTTGAAGATGACTTCTGATGTGAATGAGGTATAGTTGCCTAGGCTTCCTTCAGGTTTCATTGCATTCCTTGGCTTTGTTGGGGAACAGCATGTCTTAGACAATTAAAATTATATGATGACTAGTGGGAATTGTGTAATATTTTTTGTTCTTGGAAATTTATTTGTTACTGAGAATATTTTGTTTTAGATCCAAAATGCCATTCATGAAGTCAAAATCATTGAGGTAAAAGCTACAACAGAATATGAGAAGATGTGGAAGGAAAATGCTGAGCTAAAGGCCCAAGAGGAGAAGGAAAAAAAAAGTCACTTCTAAAGACTGGGAAAGAGACAATAGAAAACCCTGCCTTCTTGATTGTCCTTTCTCAAATCTGCTTGAAAATCAGGAGCGGGGAAGTGCAGAATTCTCTTCTCATTGGCAAAGGTTGAAATGTGTCCCCAGAGCTGGGGTGTGTATGCACATTCCTTCCTCGTCTCTTCCATTTTTGGCCTTTTGCATAATTTTTCATGACCCTTAGGAGGTTCATTCTTTGTCCTGAACCATACCAACCAGATTCTACCCTGAGTTGCCTATGGGGGGATGGCAGCTGATTAGACTGAGCAGGCTTTGATGACCATGGCAGGGCAGTTACTGTCCCAGTGACCCTTGGAGGTTCAGTCCTGTTGTCCCAGGCCTGGGAGACACTGAGCCAGGCCATTCCATCCACACTGGCAGTGAGACATGTGAATCGCCTCCTTGTGGACTGTTTTTATAGGGTCTGAAAGGGTTTTCTGAAGGGTGCTCTCAACTGTCATTGGATCAACTTCCTTAACAGCTATTTCTGGGGCTCTATACAACCAATTCTGACCTCATTGCAGCATGGATATTTGAAAGTCTTCCCTCCTTTTCTTTGTCAATGAGTTGGAAAGACACTAGGATGACAAAACAAGTAAGAGAAGAAATTGTAGTAGTGATGTGGAGAGGGTGGCCACGGTGACTGCTGATGGTTGGGAGAGAGAAGAAGAGATATGGTGTGGGGGCATTTTCAGGATTTGGAGTTGTCCTAGGTGGTGCTGCAGGGATGGATGCCAGACATTGTGTGTCCTGTTGTGACCCACTTGCTGGACTGGGGGAGAGTGTGGACTACAATGTGGACCACTGTCCATGTGCTGTAGTGGTTCTCCAGAATGTATTCACCAGGTGCAGTGGATGTGCCACAATGATGGAAGAGTTTGTTGATGTGGGAGGGGTGGTGTGGGTGGGGTAGAGGTATATGGGGACCTCATATTTTTTTATTGTAACATTTAAAAGAAAATAAAAAACATTTTTAAAAAAGGAGGGACCCTAGTGTCCTACTGCCCTGCCTCAGTCATGTGGTCCCACTGTGTGAAAGTCCTGACTTTATTAATGCACTGTTTTTCCTTTACACTTAAAGCAGGAAATTAAACACCAGAGAAAAGTGTACTCTGACCTCCAGAAACAAATCATTGTCTTAGAAAAGACTCAGAAAGATTTGCAAAGAGTTCAGTCTCACAAAGTCAATAATATTGCTGTACAGTCATGTCAGGAATAATGCTGGAAATCTGCACAATTAAAATTAAGAACTTTTTCTGACACAGACTTGTTCCTCTTTTGGGTTTTGACTGATTGCATGTCCCAGTTGAGGAGTGTCTCTGAAAATGCATTTGAGGACAATGACAGACATGAACGGAGAACTGGCAGGTAAGATTGACCTCACTGAGGCAAGAAGGCTTTTGCTTAAGTATTCAAATGCTGTTTTGAGTCAGCTCCATCCCCTCCTCAGTACTGCCTTTGTGGACTCACAGCCTTGGACTTGAGTCTCCAACTGTGTGTGTCTGGCCAGGTGTGTGCTGGGCATGGCAGAACAGGGGCACAAAGGGAACCCTCACTTCTCATTTCCCTGAAGTGTACACTTGATGTAGGTGAACCATATTGCATGGAGGAATATCCTAATTACAGTATTATTGTAAGGAAAACACAGAAATATGACTTCACACCTAGTAGGATAACTACAATTTAAAAGACAGATAATAAGTATAGGCAGGATGGGGAAAAATTCTGGTCCCTGTACATCAAAGTTTGAAATGTACAAATTTGCAGCCACTTGGTAAAACTCATGGCTGTCACTAAAAAGTGAAACAGCATTATCATGTGACCCAGCAATTTCTCTCTCAGTATATATTCATGAGATAAGAAAATATATGTCCACACCTGACATTGCACTGAAATATTCCAAGCAGCATTATTATAGGAGCCCCAAAGAGGAGACAAAATGAATGACTATGAACTGATGAATACAAAGACAAAATATGGTATATCTAAACAAGAGGGTGTTATTTCACATTAATAAATGAAATATGGACATGTGCTACAACATGGATAAAGTTTGAAAACCATTTTTTTGAGTTAAGACAGATAGAAAAGGTCACCTATTATATGATTGTTTTTATGAAATGTCCAGAATAGGTCAATTCCTAGAGAAAGAAATTAGTTTAGTGGTTGCTGGGGGCTGGGGACAGGGTTTTGGGATAAATGGGGAGTAACTGTTAATGGGTAAGTGGTTTCCTTTTGGGGGTGATGAAAATGTTTGAGAATTACATGGTGATAATGTGTTTTTGCATAACTTCTGGATGTGAGTATAGCAGAAACTGCTAAGCTGTATTCCCTAAAAGGGTAAATAGTATGGTTTGTCTGTAATATGTAAATATTAAAAGTCAATTATCCTTATTCAAATGTGCTGGTTAATTTGTTTCCTTTTGAATGTTTGAACATGAAAACAAGTTATTTTGGTAATTCTACAATCAAGAAAATATCAAATAAGGACACAAAAGAGTTTAGAGCAATTTAACATTTCTGTGTTTTAGGTGACATGACCACAGATGAAATTTCAAATGATACAGATGATGAATGTGTCCTAGGTATAAAACTTTCACACAGTGTACTATGTGCTGCTGAGGAGTTTTACTTATCCCTCACTTTTGTCTGTATTTCTCTGTTTGGAATTCACAGGCAAAATGGCCATCTCAGCAGCTGAGGATGATATGAAACAATTAAAATTTCAGCTGAGCACTTTGATGTCCACTAACTGTAAGCTGCAAGCTATGTTGCTTATTGAAAAGCAACCCCCATTTAGTGGAAATGATTCTGTCCTAGGAAGGTAAATCTTGACTTCTTGCTTCTGGGATTCTGCTCTGTCCTCTTTCTGCCTCAACCATGTTCCTGGGCCTACAAGCTCACACAGAGAAGACAAAGGTGTTCTCCTTTACAGAACAGAAAGAGGACTTGGAAGAGGATTGCCACTTATTAAGGTCTGTGAAAACTGTAACAGAAGCAGAATGCAAAACCCTAAGGCTGAAAGTGGAGTTTTTGTGTCTTTTTTTGAGATTCTTGAAAAAAGTTTTGAGTCAAGGAAGATGGCCACAAAAGAGTAAGATGTTCATTTTCATGGTTATAATATGACTGTATGATGGATGAGTGGACTCAAAGCTGATAATTGTCACCTTGTAGAACATTTAGCAGACTTTTTTTTTTATATGAGGAACCGGGGATTGAACCCAGTGCGGTCACCCCTCGGGCTGAAGTGTGGTTTGCTGGCCTGGCAAGGGGCGGCAGCCACAGTAGGCCTATTCCAAACCGCTGCCCCCATAATAGGGTGGTTGGTCGGGCCCACCGCCACCCCTGAAGGAAGCTCGGCATGGGCGCAGAGTGCCCTTGGGTATCCCCTTCTCGGCAGCCATGCTTCCGCGGCCGCCCCTCCTCCCAGATGGCGCCACACGATGCCTTCTGTGGCGGCACCCTTCTTCTTCTTTCTCCCTGCACAGGTGCAGGGCGGAAAAATCCAGTCTGCCCTTTTCCCTCCCCCTGACAGCAGCAACAGCCAGGTGTGGGCGGGAAACTCCAGTCTGCCCTCTACCCCAGCAACAGCAGCCACCAATCCCTAAACCCTGCCACTTCCCCCAGTAACAGCAAAAGCCAATTCCTAATCACCACCCCTCCCCCGTCCAGTACTGCCCACTGACCTTTCTCCGGCAACCAATCAGAACAGGGCATGGCTTCGACCAATCAGCCTTCCCCAGCCCCTATAAAACTGTTGCCTCTCCCTCAATAAAGTACTTGCGTGTTTACCTTGTCTTCGCAGTAGTTCTTCTGCCATGCTCCCTCCAGTCCTGAGAGCCCCCGACAAGGGCCTGGCCTCCCTTGTCCCCAGTTCGTCGCCTGCTTCTCCGGGTGACCCCTTCGTCGCCGGCTTTGCCGGGCGACCCCGTCAGCCGAACCGCGCAACCCCTGTGAGACCGACCCCTCGTCTGCTGCCGGACCGACCGCTCGTCCCAAGCGGGACCGACCGCTCGTCCCAAGCGGGACCGACCGCTCGTCCCAAGCGGGACCGACCCCTCGTCCGCAGCCAGACCCCACCTCTACCGACTGAGCAAGCCGCAGCAGTGGAGCACACACAAAACAAGCAGATTTTCCAGGAATTATGAGCTGTATATGTCCTGAAACTGCATTTTCACTGACCCCAGACTCCATCCATGTTTGTCCAAGTTCATTACAAGCTGTATTTATTGTCATTCGAGCTTCAAAATTGTCCACACAGCTAAGAACTAGGTCAACAGGTTTTCCTTCTTCTAACCCACCATTACTTATTCTCTCCATGAAATGCTGAAAGTTTTCCACTGTGGTGATATTGTAGTTGTGTACTTCAAAAAGAACATCAGGATTAATGTTTCTCAAAGTATGCTCAGCTGCTTGAACTTTACTTAATCCTTCTTGATGAGGTTGGAAGAAAAGTCTATTCATATTGGCCAGTTCCACCTTGTCATAGTCAAAGAGCAGCAACTTACCAATGCCACATCTTGTCAGCATTTCAGCACTCACACTACCAACTCCACCAACACCTACTATTGCTACAGCAAAAGTATGGATTTTCTCATAATCATTTACAATTCCCATTCGCTTCAATGCCATCAGGCGGCTGTAGGGGTTGGAGTCCACCACCTCCGAGCTCATGTGCTCCACGCGGCGCCGGACGGCCCCTCCGCCGGCGCCCCCGAAGGCCTGCCGGCTCTTTTCCTCGGTCAGGTGCCGCTCCAGGGCCCGCACCCGCCGCGGCAGCCGCTCCAGGGCCCGCACCCGCCGCGGCAGCCGCTCCAGGGCCCGCACCCGCCGCGGCAGCCGCTCCAGGGCCCGCACCCGCCGCTGCAGCCGCTCCACACACTCGGCCACCGCGGCCGGGCCCGCTGCCGCCCAGGCCTTCATCCCCGCCGCCCCGCCGCCCCGCGCTGCCGGCCGGCTCCGCCCACCAGGGTAAGTGAGGAGGCCCCGCCGGCCTCTCGGCTCAGTCAGGGGAGGGCCCAGCGCCCACAGACCCGTCTCCACCTCCCCGCGGTTCCACTGGCCGTTATACTTACTTTGAATATCTTTTATTGTCCCTTTGATTAAGCAGAAAGCCAAGTATTGTTTCACAGTGACCTGACTTCCTATTTAATTGACTGTTAAAACTTCCTGACAACTTTGAATTCTACCTTCTTAAAGCAAACCATAAAAGAATTTTTTTATTTAAAACCATCTTTTAGATTTTTAATTTTTTTGTTTTTATTTAACAAATTAACTTTATCAATACATAATAATAAAGGAAAAATCCATCCAAAGTGTACAGTCAATGGTATTCAGTGTAATCCATGTAATCACATATTTGTGTATTCATCACTTCAATCATTCTTAAACTGCCTTCATTATTCCAATAATAATAATAAAAAATGAGTCATTTCCTCTCAAACTTTTTATGTTTCCCCTGCCATACAAGCTGCTATTCTTTTCCTTCTCTCTAATATATTTGTATTTATATTTTGTAAAACATTGTATATATGCATAGTAGCCACATTTGTGTTTTACATGAGGTTTTACTATCTTATACAGCCCCATGTTACAGTTTTTAGCTTTCCTTCTAGTAATATACATGACCTTAGTCTTTCCTCCTAACCACTGTCATACCCATATGATAGCTGCTAGTTACAAATACCGTGATGTGCTTTCACCATTTCTATTCATTTCCAAATATTTGCAAGCAACCTTTTTACCAATTGTACACAGATTAACCCTCAGCTTTCTTTCTCTACCCTCCTATTTTCTGTTGTCCTACATCCTAATTATTAACTCCATGAGTTTACACGATGTATTTAGTTCATAATAGCACAATCATACAGTATTTGTCCTTTTGTATTTGGTTTACTTCACTCAACATCATGTCCTCCAGTTTCATCCATGTTGTCATATGCTTCATGACTTCATTTCTTTTTATTGCTACATAATATTCCATCGTGTTTATACACTACAACTTGTTTATCCATTTATCAGTTTAGACACCTGGGTTTTCTCCAGCTTTTGGCAATCATGAATAATGCCACTGTGAGCATCAGTGTGAAGATGTCTCCCACAAATTTTGATATATTGTATTTTCATTCTAAAAATATTTTCTTATTTCCCTTGTGATTTCTTCTTTAACACATGGATTATTTAGAGCTGTATTGTTTAATTTCCAAATATTTTCATTTTTCTAGATATCTTATTGATTTCTACATTAATTCAATTGTGGTAAGAGAACATGCTCTGTATGATTTCAACTCTTTCAAATTGATTGAAACGATTTATGATCCAATATATCATCTATCTTCATGAGTATGCAGTGTGCCCTTGAAAATAATGTATGTTCTGCAGTTCTTGGGTGTAGTGGTTTATACATTTCAATTAGATGAAGATAATTGATAGTGCTTCTCAGTTCTTTTGTCTTTACTGATGATGAATTTATTTAGTTCTTCCTTTAATTCTGTCAAATATTGGCTTCATGCATTTCAATATATTTTCTTAAGGGAATACGCATTTCTTAAGGGAATATTTATATCTTCCTGATAAGTTGGCCCTCTTATCTTTAGAAATAGTCTCCCTATCTTTGATAAATTCTTTGTATTGAAGTCTACTTTACCTGATATTAATTTGACCACTCTAGACTTCATGTGTTTACTGCTTGCATGTTATATCTTTTCCCATCCATTTTAGGTAGCCAAAGAGGTGCTGATGCAAAATACCAGAAATTGGTTGTTTTTTATAGAGTATTTATTTGGGGAGGAGCTTACAGATGCCAGGCCATAAAGTATAAATTACTTCCCTCACCAAAGTCTATTTTCACATGTTGAAGCAAGATGGCTGCTGACAGCTGTGAGGGTTCAGGCTTCCTGGGTTCCTCCTTTCCAGAGGCTTCCTTCTCTCTGAGTTCAAGGTTCCTTTCTTCCTGCAGCTGGCTTCTCTTCCTGCTGTGAGCTTACTTCCTGGGGCTCTATCTTAAGGCTTCAGCATCAAACTCCAACATTAAAGCTTCAACCTCAAAAACCCCTCAACTCTGTCCTTTGCCATGCCATCTGTGAATCCCCACCCATGAAGGGGCAGGGACACAATGCCCTAATGATGTGGTCCAGTCCAAGCCCAAATCATAACTCAGTCACACACAGGTACAGACCAGATCAAAACATAATCAAATATCTATTTTTGGAATTCATAACCATATCAAACTGCTACACCATCCATTTACTTTCAAGCAAAATTTATATTTAAAGGTCATCTCCTGAAGATACATGTGGTATGATCTTGCTTTAGTTTCCATTCTGAAAATTTCTGCCCTTTAATTTGAGTGCTTAGTACATTAACATTTAAAGTAATTATTCATATGGCTTTATTTAGTCTAACACATTTTTAATTTATTTCCTCTTTGTTGTTGTTGTTGCTGTTGTTGTTCCTCTGCTCTTCCTTTTCTTCTTTTATGGGTTAATCGAATATTTTTAGAATTTTACTTTTGTTTATTATTGGATTTTCAGCCATACCTCTTTAAGTTATATTTTTAGTGTATCCTCTAGTGATTACAATATATATCCTTAACTTTTCTCATTCCCCTTAGAAATAATATTATACCAATTCACTCAAAATGTAAGAAAATAACAAGCATAGGGTCTATATACCCTCTGTATTAGTCAGCCAAAGGGATGATGATGCAAAATACAAAGAAATCTGTTTGCTTTTGTAAAGGGTATTTATTTGTGGTAGAGGCTTACAGTTACCAGGCCACAAAATGAAAGTTACTTCCCTCACCAAAATCTGTTTCTCCATGTTGGGGCAAGATGGCTGTTGACATCTGCCAAGAGTTCAGACTTCTTGGGTTTCTCTCTTCTCAGGACTCCATTTCTCTCTGGGCTCAGCTGTTGTGCTCTCTCCACAAGACCAGCTGTAGACTATCAGGTGAACAGCTCTGTCTCTATCCCCAGGTCTTCTGCTGTGTCTAAGGAGCCAGCTCTATTCCTCTCTGTTCTTCTCCTGTGTGTTCACTTCCAGAGCTCCAGTTCAAAACTCCAGCAACAAAACTCCAATATCAAAATTCCACCTCCTTCCTCTGCTCTGCAGTGTAGTTTTATCTGTGAGTCCCTGCCCACCAAAGCCCTAATCAAAATTTAATCACACCCAGTTTACAGACCAGTTTACAAACATAATCCAATATCTATTTTTGGAATTCATAAATCATATCAAATTGCTACACTCCACACTCTGAATTTCAAAAAGACATTACAGTATTAAAAGAAACTTAAATCAGTAGCAATGCTAAGAATAGAATCACTTTGCAATAAGTTTAAAGAAATACAGTTTGTCTTGGGGCAAAGTTCCATCTGCTATAGACCTCTAAAGCTAACAATTTATCTGCTTTCAATACACAAATGAACAGATGAAGGATAAACATTTTCAATATCATAAGGAGAAATTGGGAGGGAAACATGAGCCATGGTGTCCTCCTCAGTTCATTAAACCTGCAGAACATACTTCATTAGATGTCAAAGTCTAAGAGTCATTCTTAAGATGATGGTTTCTTTTCCTTGGGGACTCATGGGGACCCATCCTTTCTACAGCCATTTTCTTGCTCAACAGCCATTTTCTTGTCTCCATCATCATCAAGCATCCAGGTGTCAACCATGCTCTGGACCTCACCCTCTGAGAGCATTGGGGTGATTGCCACAGTTTACTCAATCTTTGAGTTAGAATCTAACCCCCCTAGTACAGAGAGATGAAGACAACATCCTTCCTAACCTTTGGCATACAGGTTCAACCCTCTCAAAGCAACGTGTTGACCACCTGGCCTTCCCTAATCCAAGTGTGACAGGTGTACTCCTTTCAACTGCTGGGACAAACTCACCCTCTCTTTACACATGTTTGGGGTTCCTCTCTTAGCCTGAGGTGATGTCTTAATTCCAGATCTCAGCTTCCATGGTTTCCTCTTGAAGTCATTTCCCCTTCAATCTCTCCCTTGTATGTCCCCTTTATTCCAGGCTGACAATGATTGTGTTCATACAGTTCTCTCAAAAAGTTTGTTGGTTTAGCATGTAGGAAGCAGGGGTCCAAGTCATCAGACAATAAGACTTTCCAGAAGTCTTTCCTAGATAACTGTATCTTCAATCCTGATTTACAAGTTCCAAGTTTAGTTAAGTCCTCAAATAGTCCTCAAATAGGGTACTATCATCTGGGAGCTTGGGTTCCAGAGGATTGGAATTGCCAGAATCTGTTTCTGTTTTCTTTGTGCCCAACACTTCAGTCCTCAGGTTATCTATCATCTAGCATTTTGCTATAAGCTGCCAGGAGAAGCCAAGCCACATACTCTGAATTTACTTTGGAAAGTTCTTCAGCTAAATGCCCAAGCTCATCATTTTCAAATTCTGCCTTCTATAAAACACCAGGAGTTAATCTTGTTAGTTCTCTGCAACTTTAAAACACAGATTGCCTTTATTCCAGTTTCCAATAATAGTTTCATCATTTATTTCTAAGGCCTCATAAAAATCTCTTTAGCATCTGTGATGGTTAGGCTATTGTGTCAACTCAGCCAGGCCAGGCATTGTGTCCAATTGTGTCCTTACCTATGAAGAGATGAACATCCACCCCACCCATAGCCTACATTACCTATAACTTCACAACCCCTTACCCATTTATAAAACCATTCCTGAATTTTGGTAATTGCAAAAGCATTTCCTCACTCTCTGGTACCAAATTCTGCATTAGTCAGCCAAAGGGGTACTGATGTAAAATACCAGAAATCTGTTGGCTTTTATAAAGGATATTTATTTGAGGTAGAAGCTTACAGTTACCAGGCCATGAAACGTAAGTTATTTCCCTCACCAAAGTCTGTTCCACATGTAGGGGCAATATGGCTGCTGATATCTACCAAGAGTTCAGGCTTCTTGGGGTCCTCTATTTCCCAGGGGTCCATTTCTCTCTGGGCTCAGCCAATGTGCTCTCTCTACAAGGCCTTGTGCAGACTATCAGGTGAATGACACTGTCTCTCTCCCTGGGGCTCCTGCCATGTCTAAGAAACTGTCTCTATTCCTCTGTGTTCTTCTGTGTGTTCATGTGCCAGGTTCTAGCTCAAAACACCAACATCAAAACTCCAAGTAACTCCACTGCTCTGCTGTGTAGTTTTATCTGAGTCCCTTCCCACCAAGGGAGCAGGGGCTCAATGTCCTACTGACTTGGCCCAATCAAAGCCATAATTATAATTGAATCACACCCAGGTACAGGCCTGTTTACAAGCATAATCCAATATCTATTTTTGGAATTCATAAACCACATCAAACCACTACACCCTCCTCCTCCACCATCCTTAAATTGTATTTATCCTATGTTTTACATGTACTTATTGTTGTAGAAGTTAAGGGAAGTTCAATTATTTGTGTCTAGAAAGGCCAGGGCCCAGGAATAATTTTGGGAAGGAAAAAAAAAGATTTATTTATGACCAGCCAGATTGAGAGCTTCTCATTCAAAATCCAAGCCCCAAGCAAGGTTTTTGAGTTCTTTCTATAACAGAGAAAGTACCAAATGGTTCTTTGTTTCAGTGCTCAATAAGCTTGAATTAACATATATCTCCCACCTCCTAGGTAAGCTTTTAGCATGAACTTCATACATTCCATGTAAGTTTTTAACATGTTTGGTTTGTATTCTCCCTGAATATTTAAAGTTTATAGAGTTTGCATTACTAAACTGTTTTTCTGGGACTGGAGTTGTTGTCATGGTTACCAAGGGAAGGACTGCAGTTGTCAATGCCCCACACACAAACTTCAGGACACATACAGCTCAGGTTATCTATAGAGAGATGAATAGTCCTCCACCCCCCCCCCCATAGCCTACATCACTTATAGCTGCACAACATAATGTTATAATGTTTGATTTAAGTAGTCATATATATTTTAAATAAATTAAAGGGAAACTTTTTTTATATTACTCACATATATACCATTTCTTATGCTCTTCATTTCTTTCTGAAGTTCCTAGTGGTTTTTTTTTTTTTTTTAAGTTCCTAGTTTTTATCTAATTTCCTTTCCTTTCAGCAGCAATCAATGGTCCTCTGTATCATTGTTCACCTTTATGTAAGGCATCATTTCCCTCTGGCTGCCTTCAGTATTCTCTCTTTACTTTTGGTTTTCAGGAGTTTGATTATGATATAACTAGGTGTGGTTCTTTTTGTATTTATCCTGTTTGAGATTTTATGGCCTTTCTGAATCTGTAAATTTATATATCACCTAAATCAAGAGTGTATAATTTCACCACAATTAAAAACATTAATTCAAAAATGCAGTTTTTTTGATAAGGTGCATTAGGTGTTCCCAGGAAAGGATGGGGAATCACTTTGAATTGACATCTGCATACAAGCTTCAAACCAAGCTTTATCCCTGCCTCAGGGCCTTTTTTACTTGCTGGAATCAGGACATGTTGACTCTGGAAATCAAAACCAACAAAGAACAAAGCAAAAACTGGATGTTCCTTCAGTTGGAAGGACCAGATAACCCTGATCTGGTGATTTAAAATGGTGACTAAAAACCACGGTTTTAAATCTAGATAAATGTAGGTTCATATATTGTTTCTGCAAATTTCCAGCTAATTGACCTTGGAGCAAGTAGCTTAAACTCTGCGTGCACCAATATTTCCATCTGTAAATAATAATAGCTAATTTTTATATACTTCTTACTCTGTGCCAGACACTGTCCTAAGCAGCCCACTTGTATTATCTCTTTTAATTCTCACAACAATCCTAAAATGTATGTACAGTTATATTTATTTTCAGGTGAAGAAACTGAAGCAGTGCATTGCAATAATTTTCTCAAGGTCTATGTGAATTAACTATTGGTGAAATAAGGATTCCAGCCCTGCCCATCTCTCTCTGTTTCTAAAGCAATAATGGTTTCAATTTGGAAAGTATATGCCATATGCTAGGCACTTTTTTTTTCAAATATCTCCCCCCACAGGGCATAAGTCATGCAATGTTGGATCTAAGGTGAATGGGGAAACCATTGATTTATTCTCAGGGCTTGACCAATGATGAAGTCACACTTAGACCTTGTGGTAGCCTGTTCTCCTCAGACTATTTTTTCTCCCAGGGGTTATAGATTTGACTTGGCAATGTAAAGGCAGGGAGATTTCTTCCTACCCACTACCCAGTTCTTCAGTTGACAAACCCATGTCTAGCCTTTGTGTGGAAGAAGCCACTCTCAGAGATGGATAAGTGTGGCAGGTAGTGATAGGAACAGTATTTTGTTGGGGAAGCTTGAGGAGAGTAAACTAGCTTTCAAGTCTTAGCTCAGCTTTCTATAGCTGTGGGACCATGTACTGTTTTATTCTCTTAAGCTCTACTTTCTTCATATGTAAAATATGTCCTACTGCCTATCTGGTTACAGAAACCAAAAGCCTGAGATTCATCCTTGATTTCTCTCTTTCCTCATTCCTATCAAACCATCAGCAAGTCCTCCTAGTATTACCTAAAAATCCATTCTACATCCTTTCACTTCTTGCCACCTCCAGTGGCATCACTTTTGTCCAAGTCAACAACATTGTTTGCTTAGACTATTGTATTAGCCTCCTAACTGGTATCCCATATTCATTCTAGATGGTTTAAGATCCATCCTCAACAGAGCTGCCAGAGTGGGCTTTATAAATGAAAATATAGCCATTTCTTTTCTGAACTTTTTAGTTTCATATATTATTTTATTTCAAAATTGGTTGGCTACTGGGATCATGTCTCTTCCTTTTTTAAAATCCTCTCAAGATTCATCATTGTACTGATGTAAGCTTCTGGTTATAGCCAACATGGTACTTCATGATCTGTCTCCTGATTATGTCTCTGACTTCATCTCCAATCACTCTTCCCCTCATTCAGTAATATTCTGCCACATGAACATTCATCTATTCCTTGAAAATGTTGGCCTCAAACCTTCGCACTTGCTGTGCTCTCTGCCTAGATGTTTTTTCCCATGGTATTCCCATAGTGGGCTACTTCTTCATATTTTAGCAGCTCTACTGTCACCTCCATAAAAAGGACATCCTTATCCAACTCCCCACCCCCAATCAAAGGATAATATTACTATGTTCTCTTTTCTTCTTGTTACATATCACAATCTGAAATCTTCTTGTTCATTTAATTCCTTCTTTGCTTATTGTCTTTTGCCTGTCTCCTGTGGGAGTACAAACTACTTAAGAGCAGTAGTATTGCCTGACATGTTCAAAGGTGTATCCCAACCTAGAGGTTGCTCACTAAAGATCTCTTGAGTGAATGAATGTACATAGGCTTTATTATAGGATTAAGGATGATAGTGGGTATAAAGTGTTCAGGCTGACAGGCAACTGCTATACGGTCACTTAGGAAACTAGGCTGATCAAGTCTCTGCCATCTTATGATATTATCATCTCTACACATGGTTTCCAGGGACATTTAACTATGAGAAGAGAGCATAGAGAACTCATACTTGTTCTAAAATACCCTAGACCAGAAATGACTTTTATCTCTTCCACTTGGAGTTCATTGGTTGGACCTGGAGTTCAATAGACTCACCCTAAATAGACCAGAAGCTGGGAAATGAGAGAGGGGTACACATGGAAAGTCAATTTTCTACTATCTCTACCATAAACCCATTGTTAGAGGTGAGAAAACTAAAGTAGAGAGGGATGAGAAACCTGCTCAATGTGACAGAGATAGTAACTGGTAAAAGTTAAACCTGAACCCAGACTACCAGTTCTAGAGCCTGTCTTCTTCACCACACACTGGTGTTACACTTCCACATGGGAGATGTATTCAAAAACAATTTCTTGTGTGTGTTTTACAGGCTTTTCCTCCTGTCCTCATTCTCTTCTCAAAAGTGACTGCCTCTTCTAATTAAATAACAGGTTTGGTTTGTACTTTGATATTTGCATATTTAATCCTTCGCTTCCTGTAGCCAGTCTACTAACCCAGCTTCTTCACCTACTCCTCTCCATAAAGCCATCCCTGACCTGAAAGTTTTCCATGAATGAATCAGCCAGGAAGAGCAAGACCCCAGCTCTCAGAGACCAGATTTTCCCTTCAGCTCTGGCAAGGATGTTCTAGGTGTCTCCCCAGGAGGTCCAAGAAAGCAAGAGTGGAGTGTGCTGATGTGACCTCTGGAGTTTTTCACATGATCTGAATCAAGTGCTTGTAAGGCAGGTATCAGAATTCACTTCTTCCAAAGATGTTCATTGAGGGACTACTACATATCAGGCACCATACAAATTACTGGAATATGACACTAATGGTGTCATTCTTGATCATGCTCATGGCAATTGGAAAAGCTGCAAGAGACAGATGAGATGTGTCATGAGAATGAATAAGAATGGAATAGAGGTGCAGTGGGTGATATTTTTCTACCAGGCTCATTGGAAGTTGGAAAGGAAAGGGTGCTGGAAAAGTTGGGACTGGGTACCAAAGAAGTCCCATCCCCAGATAGCACTCCCAATATGGCTCCAGTGGAAAATTAATGGTACAAGCCACTATCTGTCATAATTTTGGCTTATCCCAAGCAACATCAATATCAACTTGGCTTCTATGTGCCTGACACTGTGCTAGGTGCTTTACAGACTTTACATCAGTTAATCCTTTCAACTATTCTATGTGATAGATCTTATTAACAACTGCCCCCACCCTATTTTACAAATAATAAGATCAAGGTCCAAAAATGTAAGCAGTTTGTCCAAGGGTCACTTGTAAGTGACTCAGCCAAGATTTGAGCTCAAGATTTTTGGATTCCAAAGACCCTGAATTTTGCTACTGCACCAAATTGTTTCTCTTAGAATCCTAAAATAAAAACTGCCTACATCAATTATATCTAGCACTCTCTTACATGCTTTGCATAGATTACTTCATTTAATTATAACTAAAAATTTTAGGAGATAGGTGTCACTAGTATCATACCCATTTTACAAATAAGGGAACTGAGGCTTAGAGAAAGGAGATCAACAAACGTAAAAAATATGGTAAGCAGCAGACCTGAGACTCAACCCCAGATTTTTCTGCCTCTGCAGTCTTAACCTCTAAGCTGCATTGCCTCTGGATCATCACTTAATATAAATTTTAGGGGCGTAGGACTAGTAAAGTGGAGCAGACCACAGAGAACTAATGGAAGTACTCACTTGATTCTATTTATTCATCCATGCCCAGATCATTGTGAGATGATTTCATAGAAATGGTTTGATCTTGTTTTTCTGTCTGTCTTTGCTTCCTGTCCTGTGATCTCTGAGTATCTCCTCCCCCCTTTTGAACCACCCAATCCCTGCCAAGGTCTTCCCTCAGTCTCCCCACCTGTTCTCAGAAGCCAAGTTTTGCTGTGTGCACACTCCTAGGGAGGACCTTATCAGAGAGAACAAAAGATACAAAGCTCCTTTTCTGTACAAATCCCAGGTAAGATGAAAGTGAATGACAGATTCTTTGGTGTGGATGTGTGTGTAAGTGTGTGCATGCATGCACACATATGAGTGCCACAGGGCAGGAAAGTGTATATAAAATTCTGAACTTAGAACCAGAAAGCCTGACTTCAAGTTCTGGAAATGCCACACGTTAGCTGATCTTGGGCATATTATTTACTTTCTCTGATACTTCATCCCCGTAACCACAAGATAAGAATGGTGACCTTTGGTGACAGGAATAAATGAAAATATATGGGTGATATGCCTGCATGATGACTGTCCCATAGAAGGCGAGAAGTTTAATGCTGGACAGTTCCAGATGCAGGGGGCCATGGAAGGTGGATGCAGATGGGAGTAGAAGAAAGCAAAAAGTGAAACCTCGGAAGAAAATGTCATGATGTAGAAGCTGGTTCACACTCTATAAAGTGAATGTTTTTCATTTTTCATTTAAAAAAATATATATCTCTCTGGAGGGGTTTGGTTTCAGAATTTGCTGAGAGTTAGAGGACACCTTGACATTTATTAAGGCCTTACTGTGTACCAGACACAATGACAGCAAAGTGGCTGGTGTGAGTTGTCTCACTAATCTTCTTGGAAGTCAGAGGTAAGGTCTAGCTCAGAGATGTGAAACTTGTCCAAGGTTACCCAGCTGGTAGGTGTTGGAGTCAAAAGTCTCTGGGATCTGGACACCCCTCACAATACACTAAGTACATTGTCTCCATAAAATAAATGGTTTTTCCCATCCGAGGCTTGAAGGCTCCCCTCAAAGCCATGACAAAAAAATTGCTTTCAAAATACCTTTTAGAGCACTTTAAGAAATTATTCTTAAAAATACTTCATAAGGTGTCATTAAACTGTAAGCTCTAAAAGGTAAAGACTGTTTCAGTCTAATTAATTTCCTCATTCTCAGTACCTAAAACCACAGCAGCCATATAAAACATATGCAGTATATTTATTTGATGAATTTGAAAAAACATATTTTTCTATAATTCAGATATTTTGTGGGCAGACAGGCTTTTTTATTTTTTATTTTTTTGTAACTAATTTATTGAAATATATCACCCACTCACAAACATACATAAACATTAAGTGTATAGTAATAGTTGTGAACTTACAAAACAGACATGTATAACATCATACAGGAATCTCATAACTCACTCTTCCACCAACACTTATATTGTTGTTAAACCTTTTAAACTAATGATTAAAGAACATTGTCAAAATATTACTACTAACCAAAGTATTTTCCCCCAACCCTCCCTGTTATTATCTTTGTGTCATTTGTATATGAACATACATAAACAATTAAGTGTATAGTAAAAGTTGTGAACTTACAAAACAAGCATGCATAGCATCATACAGGGGTCCAATACATCAACCCTCCACCAACACCTTGCATTTTTGTGAGATGTTTGTTACAAATTATAAAACAATATTGTGAAAATATTTCTTCTAATTATAGTCCTTATCTTACATTTGGTGTGTTTTTCCCTGAACACTCCTTATTATTTTTTTAAATATATTTTTTATGACAGAAGTTGTAAACTTATAAAGCAATCATGCCATTAGCAGAATTCCCAAGAAACATCTCTCTATCAACACTCCACACTGTGGTGGAACATTTGTTACAGATGACATAATATCTTCTAATTGTTCCCATGTCCATAGTATAAATTTGGCTCACATTTACCATACTGCCCCATTATCAACACAGTACATCTTCGGCATAGATGCAAGAATATTATATTATTACTACCAACCACAGTCCATAGGTCATTCCAGTTATATTTTTCCCATGTGGTCCCAAACCCTGCAGTCGTGATATATAGTTGCTCAAGCTCACAAAGGACACTCTTCCATCTGTACCATCAACCACATTCCTCATCCACCTCTTGGTTTACTGTGCTTTTTATTTCCTAGATTATTCCCTAGCATTCTGTCAACTGACATTTACATCCCTAGACTACCATTTTCAGCCCCATCCCAATTTATAACTAGCTATTACTACTTTTACCCTCCATTCTATACATTTCCACACTTTTACAGTAAAGCTAATTAAAACTTCTACATACATTAAACATCAGTATTTCATTTCAGTTCTTCTCTTATCTCCATTAAGACTCCACCACCTACCACCAGGTCTTGAAGATATTTTCCCACAATTTCTTCTAGAAGTTTTATGGTTCTTGCATTTATTTTTAGGTTTTTGATCCATTCGAGTTAATTTTTGGATAAGGTGTGAGATAGAGGTCCTCTTTCCTTCTTTTGGCTATAGATATCCAGTTCTTTCAGCACCATTTTGCTGAATGGACTGTTCTGCCCAAGCTATGTGGGTTTGACAGGCTAGGGAAAAAATCACTTGACCATACATATGAGGGTCTGTTTCTGAGCCATCAATTTGGTTCCATTGGTCTATGTATCTGTCTTTATGCCAGTACCATGCTGTTTTTACCACTATAGCTTGGTAGTTTGATTTAAAGTCTGGAGATGAGGGTTCATTTTTCCTTTTATGATGTTTTTGGGTATTTAGGACCCCTTAACCTTTCAAATAAATTTGCTAATTGTGTTTTCAGGTTTGTTTTTTTTAATGCTGGTGGAATTTTCATCATGGTTGCATTGAATCTGTATATCAATTTGAGTAGAATTGACATCTTAATGATATTTAGTCTTCCAACCCATAAGCATGGAATGTTCTTCCAGTTATTTATGACTTTTTAAAATTTCTTTTAACATTGGGTTGCAGTTTTCTGAATATAAGTACTTTACATCGCTGGTTGAGTTTACTCCTGACTACTTGAGTTTTATCTGTCATATTTTATTTTCATCACTCTTTTGACACTTTTAGTTACTTTTATTGATATAATCTTCATTTCTAGACTCTCTTCCAGGCCTCTCTCTCCTGTCTTTTCAGGCACTAGCACACCCTTTAGCATTTCCTGAAAATCTGGTCTCTTACTTAGAAATTCTCTCAGTTTCTGTTTATCTGCGAATATTCTAATTTTGTCCTTATTTTTGAAAGTCAGTCTTGCTGGATATAAAGTTCTTGGCTCGAAGTTTTTCTCTTGTAATGTCTTAAATATATCATACCACTGTCTTCTTGCCTCCATGGTTTCTAGTGAGAAATCAGCACTTAATCTTATTGGATATCCCTTATATGTTATGCATTGCTTTTCTCTTGCTGTTCTCAGAATTCTCTCTTTGTCTTTGGCCTTTGGCATTCCAATGAGTATGTTTCTCAGAGTTGATCTGTTCGGATTTTTTTGGATGGGAGTATGTTTTTCTTCTTGGACATGGATATCTATGTCCCTCAATAGGGTTGGGAAATTTTCTAACATTATTTCTTTAAATATTCCTTCTGCCCCTTTTCCTTTCTCTTCTCCTTCTGGGACACCCCTGACATATATGTTTGTACATCTCTGGCTGTCATTTAGTTCCCTGAGACTCTGTTTAATTTTTTTCCATTCTTTTCTTCATCTCTTCTTTTGTATGTTCACTTTCAGAGGCCATTTCTTCAAGCTCACTAATCCTTTCTTCTGCCTCCTCAAATCTGCTCTTACATGATTCCAATGTGTTTTTTTAAATTTCATTGATTACACTTTTCATTCTCATAAGATCTGCTATTTTTCTATGCATGTTTCAAATTCTTTGTGCTCATCCAGTATCTTCTTAATATCCTTAATCTCTTTAGCCATCTCATTGAATTTATTAAGGAGATTTGTTGGCACATCTATGATTAATTGTCTCAACTACTTTATGTCATCTGGAGGTTTATGTTTTTCCTTTAACTGGGCCATAGCTTCCTGTTTCTTGGTGTGGACTGTAATTTTTAGTTGGTGTCTTCGCATCTGGCTTACTAGAGTATTTATTCTGTGTGCAGTTTTTCTCTTTTGTTTAGGGCTTCCTGCCCTTTCTCCCTTGCTGTTTGTTCAGTAGGAGCCGAGGATGTACTTGGTGCTATAAACTGTGGAGGCTCAAGCTGCCCTCATTGCTCCAGGGACAGAGGAAGCTTCTACCAACTTTCTCCTTTCCCAGAGGTAGGGACAGAGTCACATTTGTGTGGAATAATCCAAGTCATGCAGGCTTGGACTGTAGTTGCCCAGAGAGACTGATAAAGTTTCACACCCCTTTCTTCCCTGCCTGGGGGATGGATGGAGCTGCAGGTGTTGGCAGCAATCTGTGCAGTGAGGGCCCAAGATGACCGCAGTTGCCCCAGTAGACTTTTAATTATTCAGTTTGTGTCAGCCAAAGGTACCCTCAGTTACCTGGATATACTGGTGCAGAGCTAGCCAACCTCCTCCCTGCCAGAGGTGGGACTGAAACCATGACCCAGGCTGCAGGCTGATCCAGGTGAAAGAAATGGTTTCCTACCATCATTGTGATATTCAGTCAGGACGGCTTCTCCTCAGTCTGGGGGTGGGGTCAAAAGGCAGCCACCATGGACTTTTCCCAACTTGGATAAATTCACACCCCACCTGTTCCTAGGGTAATTCCTTAGTCATCTGAGTCTACCAATCAGTAGCTGAAATCAGCAGCCAGCCATCTACTCCTCCCCTGTTTTTGAGAAATGGAGCTTCCAATTCCAATCACAGAACAGTTCTTGGGCCAGCTTGCACCACCAGAGTTGGACAATCACTTTTTTGTTGCATCATCTTGTTGCATCTGCTCTCCATTTGTGTGGTGCCACTCCTGGTTGGTCTGCTTTCATGTGGGGCAGCTCTCCTTGCAGGGCCAACTCCTTGCTTGTGAGCTGCCCCTACATGGAGGCAACCCTGCATGGCACAGCACTCCTTGTAAGCAGCAGCATTGTGTGTGTGCCATCTTACCATATGGGTAAGGAGGCCCTGGGGATTGAACCCTGGACCCTCCATATAGTAGATGTATGCTCTATCAATTGAGCCATGTCCATTTCCCTCATGTGTGTGTGTTTTTTTTTCCCTTTGTATTTCTTCTTTGGACAAATGTCTATTCTAGTCTTTTGCCCATTTTTTAATTGGGACTTTTGTCTTTTTATTTCTGAGGGGTAGCATCTCTTTATATATCCTGGATATTAAACCCTTATGGTATATCTGATTTCCACATATTTTCTCATGTTGATTTGGCTGCCTTTTCACCCATTTGACAAAGTGCTTTGAGGTGCAAAAGTGTTTAATTTTGAGGAGGTCCCATTAATCTATTTTTTGCTTTTGCTGCTCATGCTTTGGAAGTAAGGTACAAGAAACCATCACTTACCAGAAGGTCTTTAAGATATTTCCCTACATTTTCTTTTAGTAATTTTATTGGCCTGACCTTTATATTTAGGTCTTTGATCCATCTTGAGTTGGCTCTTGTATAGACAGTAGAAAGACTTCCTCTTTCAATCTTTTGGTTATGGAAATCCAATTTTCCATTGAAAAGACTGTTTTGTCCCATTAGCATGGCTTTGGTAGGTTTGTTGAAAATCAGTTGGCCATAGAGGAGTGGATTTATATCTAGACTCTTATTTCTATTCCAGTGATTGATATTTCTATCTTTATGCCAATACCATGCTGTTTTGACAACCATAGCTTTGTAATATATTTCATGATCAGGAAGTGAAATTACTTCCATGTTGCTCTTCTTTTTTGGAATGCTTTTGGTTACTCAAGTGCACTTTCCCTTCCAAATACATTTGGCAATTACGTTTCTATATCTGTAAAGAAGGCTGTTGGAATTTTTATTGGTATTGCATTGAATTTATAAATCGGTTTGTGTAGGATTGATATCTTCATGATATTTAGTCTTCCAATCCATGAACACAAAATGTCTTTCAATTTGTTTAGGTCTTCATTCATTTCTTTTAGCATTGTTGTATAGTTTGTGGCATATTGGTCCTATACTTCTATGGTTAAATTTATTCCTAGGAACCTGAGTCATTTTGTTTCTATTAAAAATGGAAAGTTTTCTCTTATTTCCTACTCAGGTTGTTCAATATTAGTGTACAGAAATATTACTAATTTTGTGCATTTATCTTGTATCCTGCCACTTTGTTCAACTCATTTATTAGTTTAAGTAGCTTTGTTGTAGCCTTTTCAGAGTTTACTAAATATAGGATCATGACATCTGCAAATAGTGAAAGTTCTACTGTTTCTTTTCCTATTAGGATGCCTTTTATTATTATTTTCTTGTCTAATTGCTCTAGTTAGATCTTCTAGCACAATGTTAAATAACAATGGTGACAGTGGGCATCCTCATCTTTTTCCTAATCTTAGAGGGAAAGCTTTGAACCTTTCCTCATTGAGTATGAGGGTTGCTGTGGGTTTTTCATATATGCCCTTTATCATATTGAGGAATTTTCCTTCTATTTCTAGCTTTCAAAGTGTTTTATCAAGAAAGGATACTGAAAAAAAAAAAAAAAGGAAAAGGTACTGGATTTTGTCAAATGCCTTTTCTGCCCCTATTGAGATGATTATGTGTTGGTTTTTTTTCCCTTCAATTTGTTAATGTGGTGATTTATGATAATTGATTTTCTTATGTTGAACCACCCTTGCATATCAGGAATAAATCCTGCTTGGTCATGGTTTACAAATCTTTTCATATGCTGTTGGATTCTATTTGCAAGTTTTTTGTTTAGAATTTTTATGTGTATGCTCATTAGAGAGATTGGTCTGTAATTTTCTTTTGTGTCTATCTGGCTTTGATATTAGGGTGATGGCTTCATAAAATGTGTACGGTAATATTTCCTCCTCTTCAATATTTTGGAAGAGTTTAAACAGGATTGGTGTTAATTCTTCCTGAAGTGCTTGGTAGAATTCACTTGTGAAGCCATCTGGTCATGGATTTTATTTTTTGGAGACTTTTGATGACAGAGTTAATCTCTTTAAATATGATTAGTTTATTGAGTTCTTGTTGTTCATAGGTTCTTTGTGCCTTTCTAGTAATTTTTTCTTTTCATCTAAGTTGTTTAGTTTGTTGGCATAGAGTTTCTCATAATATCCTCTTTAGGAGCCTTTTCACTTCTGTGGCGTCAGCTATAATTTCACCCCTTTCATTTCTGATTTTATGTGCCTGCATCTTCTCTCCATTTTTCTTTGTTAGTCTAGCTAGTAGATAGGAGTTTGTCAATTTTAATGATCTTCTCAAAGAACCAGCTTTTGGATTTGTTGATCTTCTCTATTTATTATTATTATTGTTCTCAGTTTCACTTATTTCTCCTCTAATCTTTATTATTTCTTTCCTTCTTGCTTTGGGAATGATTTGCTGGTCTTTTTCTAGTTTCTGCAGTTGTTCAGTGAGATCTTTGATTTTGGCTCTTTCTTTTTTTTTAAATATAGGTGTTCAGGGCTATAAATTTCCCTGTTAAGACTGACTTTGCTGTATCCCATCAGATTTTTCTTTAGGAGGTACCACATGGATTGAACCCAGAATCTTATACATGGGAAGCAAATGCTCAACCACTGAGCTATATCTGCTCCCTGCCATAAGTTTTTATAAGTTGTGTTCTCTTCATTCATCTCAATATATTTACTAATTTCACTTGTAATTTCTTCTTTGACCCTCTGATAACTTTGGAGCATGTTGTTCAGTCTTCACACATTTGCAAATTTACCTCTTTTCTGCCTATAATTGATTTCTAGTTTCATTCCACTATGATCTGAGAAAGTGCTTTTTAAAATTTCAATCCTTTTACATTTATTGAGGCCTGCATTGTAACTAACGTGCTCTATCCTGGAGAACGATCCATAGGCACTTGAGAAGAATGCATACACTCTTCTGAGAATGTATACAAACATCCCAATGAGTGTGGAGGTAACCTTCTGTATATGTCTGTTAGGTCTAGCTCATTTTTCATGTTGTGCAAGTTCTCTGTTTTCTTGTTGATCTTCTGAGTAGTTGCTCTAGCTAATGATGTAAGGGTTGTGTGGAAGTCTCCAATTAGTATTGTAGAGATGGCTCTTTCTCCCTTCAGTTTTGCCAGAGTTTGCCTCCTGTATTTTGTGGCACCCTGGTTAGGTGCAAAGATATTCATGATTTATTTCTTCCTGGTGGAGTGTCCCTTTATTAATATTAGTGGTATTCTGTACCACTTATAACATTTTTGCATTTAAAGTTTGTTTTGTCCAGTATTGGTATTGCTAATCCTGCTCTTTTTTGGTTACTATTTGCATGGAGCATCTTTTTCCAACCTTTCACTTTCAGCCAGTTTGTATCCCTGCCTTTAAGGTGAGTGTCCTGTAGGCTGCATAAGGATGGCTCATGTTTTTAAATGATTCTGCCACACTCTATGTTTTGATGGTTAGTTTAATCCATTCATATTCAATGATGTTACTGTAAATGCATTATTTCTTTCCACCATTTTATTATTTTATTTTCATGTCATATATTATTTTGTCTGTATTTTTACTCTTTTTGTTATCCTTTCTGCCATTTTTTCTATACTCTCCTCCAAGATTCTGTGTCCTGACATTTTCTTTCAAGTTCTAATGTTTCCTTTAATATTTTCTGCAAAGGTGGGTTCTTTTTCATGAACTCCCTTAGCTTCTGTTTGTTTGTGCATATTTTAAACACACCTTAATATTTGAAGAACTATTTTGTTGGATAAAGAATTCAGCTGGTAGTTTTTCTGTTTTAGAATCCTAATTGCATCATACCACCATCTTCTTGCCTCCATAGTTTCTGATGAGAAATCCACACTAAAGAGTGTCCCTTGCTCCTACACTTTGATTTATTGGACTTACTCCACTCAGCTAACATGGAGTTGAAGAAGGTCAACCACCACAACATGGAGCCTAGAGTGTCTACAACTGGAAGCGGGAGGAGAGCATCCAGTACCCATGTGGAATCTAAGCCCTCACTTGACATAGGTGTGCAATGGACACAACCAATCCAATGTCCACAGAGAAAATGTGGAATGGGTGTGGGAACGGTAGCCATGGTGGCTGCTGGGTGTGGGGAACGGGAGGAAGAGATGAGACGTGGAGGCGTTTTCAGGACGTGGAGTTGTCCTGGATAGTGCTTCACGGACAATTACGGGACATTGTAGATCCCCCCAGGGCCCACTGGATGGAACGTGAGAGAGTCTAGGCTATGATGTGGACCATTGACTATGGGGTGGAGTGATGCTCAGAGAAGAACTTACCAGGTGCAATGGATGTGTCATGATGATGGGAGAGAGTGTTGCTGTGGGGGGAGTGGGGGGCGGGGGCGGTGGGGTTGAATGGGATCTCATATATTTTAATGTAATTAAAAAAATAATAATAAATAAATAATTAAAAAAAGAGTTTCCCTTGTATCTATAATGATTTGCTTCTCCCTTGCTGCTCTCAGAATTTTCTCTTTATCTTTGATCTTCGACATTCTGAGTAGTATGTGTCTTGGAGTAGGTCTATTCAGATTTATTCTGATTGGGGTACTCTTTGCTTCTTGGACATGTAAGGTCATTTCTTTCATGATAGTTGGAAAATTTTTAGCTATTAATTCCTCAAATACTCTTTCTGTGCCTTTTCTCTTCTCCTCTTGGTCTGGAACTCCCATGACACATATATTGTTGTGTTTCATGTTATCCTTCAACTCCCTGAGCCCCTGCTCTTTTTTTCCATTTTTTTTCTTTTCATCTTCAGCTTTTCTGTCCTCTGTAACTCATATTTCTTATATCATTTCAAGTCTGCTGTTGTGTGCCTCTAATGTGTTTTTTTTAATCTCACTTATCATGTCTGTAATTCCCATGAGCTCTGTTATTTATTTTTTTTCAGGATTTTAAGTTCTGCTTTGTCTTCCCTCAGTGTCTTCTTGATGTCCTTTATCTCTAGCCATATTACCTTTGAACTCATTCATCTAATTTTGGAAATGTGTGTGCATCTCATTAATTAGTTGTCGTAAATCCTGCATCTCTTCTGGGGCTTTGGTATATTCCTTTTCTTGAGCCAGGTGTTCCATTTTCTTAGCTGGCTTGTATTTTTTTGCTGATAGACATCTGATTAGGGTAGTAAGCTTAATCAGATGCTTGATTTCTCAGTTCATAGAATTTTAATGGTGGGAGGGTGTTACTGCTTTTCGTTGATTCTTGGTTCAACCTCTTCTGGGTCTTTAGGATTGTCCCTATTATTTGCTTAAATCTGGACCCTGTACCCAGTAATGGGTTGAAGACCTGCTTCCCAGGGCCTTGAGGAGGGAGGCTGTAAAGAATGGAAAAAGCCCCTCTTATTTATATTTAATTTTATCATTTAAACTTCCCTGTTCTGCCAGATAATGGTGATCTTTGGAAGCCCTCTCAATTCAATGCCTGATTGGAATGTGTTTGCTGTAACCACTGACCCTGACCAGATCAATGTGATAGAGGATACTGCCTGGAGTCTAAGAAACTTTCTCAGAGGCAGTTCTTCAACAATTGCCAGCAGTTTCCTCCCTTTTCCTGGGCAGGAAATAAATCCACTCCCCTCTGTATCATCATCAACCAGTCCCAGTCTGTAGAGAGGGAGATTGATTTAGTCCCTTGAGGGCTCCTAAGGCAAACAATGGTTTCACCTCACCCGGCCTGGAAGAGTTCATGGTACACAGCAGAACAAATCTGTGGGTCAAAAGCTGAGTCAGCCTTAGGCTAGTCCTGAGGTCTGAGAATTCAAAAGTATCTATAGCACCACCCAGGACTACTCCAGTTCCCCAAAATGCCCCCACATCATATCTCTTCCTCCCACTCCTTACCCCCAGCAGCCACCATGGCCACTTTCTCCACACCAGTGCCACATTTTCTTTGATTACTAATCACAATAGTTCATGAATAGAATATCAGTAAGTCCAATCTAATCTATACTCTATTCCTCCATCCTGTGGACCTTAGAATGGTTGTGTCCACTCCACATCTATATCAAGAGGGGGCTTAGATTCCACACGGATGCTGGATGCAATTCTCCTGTTTTCAGTTGTAGGCACTCTTGGCTCCCTCGTGTGGTGGTTGACCTTCTTCAACTCCATGTCAGCTGAGTGGGGTAAACCCAATAAACCAGAATGTAGGAGTTGCAAGTCCTTTGAGGCTCAGGGCCTGGCTATCACATGGTCAGTCCAGAGATTCACATCCCCTGGGTATACATTAAACCCCAGCACCAACCACAGTTCGGGTAAAATTAACAGAAGACACTTGTGGACAAAGATCACATCTAAGTCCAGCTTCATCACACAGAAACACAAACTCGAAGGATTTCTTTATATATTCTAAATACTATTAATAAACCCTCATTGGATATATGGTTTCCAAATATTTTCTCCCATTGAGTATGTTGTCTTTCAATTTTCATGATGAAGTCCTTTGATCACAAACATTTTTAATTTTGAAGAGGTCCCATTTATTTATTTTTTTCTTTTGTAGGTTGTGTTTTGGGTGTAAAGTCTAAGAAACCAATGATTTCCTGAAGATGTTTCCTTATGTTTCCTTCTAGGAGTTTGATGGTTCTAACTCTTTTAATAAGGTCTTCAATCCATTTTGAGTTGAATTTTGTATATGGTGTGAGATAGGGGTGCCTCCCCTTTCGGCAAATGGGAGTCCATTTTATTTTTAGCACCATTTGTTGAAGAGACTATTCTTTCCTAATTGAGAGGTCACTGCCACCTTGTCAAAAATCAGTTTGCCGGTAATGTGAGGGTTGATTTCTGAGCTGTCAATTTTACACCCTTGGTCTCTATGTCTGTTTTTATGACAGTACCATGTTGTTTTGATTACTGTGGCCTTATACTCAGTTAGATCAGGAAGTGTGAGTCCTCCAAATTCATTCTTCTTTTTCAAGATGACTTAACTATTCAGGCAC
The DNA here is from genome assembly GCF_030445035.2 of Dasypus novemcinctus. Classification (NCBI taxonomy): domain Eukaryota; kingdom Metazoa; phylum Chordata; class Mammalia; order Cingulata; family Dasypodidae; genus Dasypus; species Dasypus novemcinctus. Next base: position 764,289 of record NC_080697.1, on the reverse strand, counting down.
CCTTAACCTTCCAGATAAATTTGATGACTGACTTTTACATTTCTGCAAAGAAGGTTGTTGAAATTTTGCTGGGATTGCATTGAATTTAAACATTTCTTTGGGTCATACTGATATTGTTATGATATTTAGTCTTCCAAGCCATACACATTGGATTTTCTTCCACTTATTTGTCTTTAATTTCTCTCAGTCATGTTTTCTGGTTTCTGTGTACAAGTCCTATATGCATCCTTCGTTAAGATTTATCCTTGATATTTGATTCTTTTAGTTGCTATTGAGAATGGAATTTTTTTCTTGATTTCTTCTTATGATTGTTCATTGCTTGTGTATAAAAATACTATTGATTTTGTGGAGTTGATCTTGTACCCTGTAACTTTGCTGAATTCATTTATTATCTCTCAGAGCTTTGTTGTGGGTTTTTCAGGATTTTCTATATATAGGATCACAGCATATATCTTAATTTCATTTCTGATTTCCTCTTTAACCCATTGGTTTTCTTAAACCAGTGTGTTGCTTAATCACCACACATTAATGAATTTTCCATTTCTATTTCCATTACTGATTTCTAACTTCACTCCACTGTGGTCAGACAATACATATTATATGATTTCAATATTTTTTAATTTATTGAGACTTGTTTTGTGACCCAGCATATGATAAAACCTGGAAATGATCCATGTACATGTGAGATGTATTTTTTTGGGGGGGAGCAGTGTTCCATATATGTCTGTAAGATCTATTTGGTTTAGTGTGTCATTCAAGTTCTGTACTTCCTTATTGATCTTCTGACTAGATGTTTTACTCATTATTGAGAGTGGTGTGTTAAAGTCTCCTACTATTAATGTAGAACTGTCAATTTCTCCCTTTAGATCTGTCAGTATTTGATCCATATATTTGGGTTCTGCTGTTAGGTGCATATATATTTATAATTGTTACATCTTCCTGTCAAACTGTCCCCTTGAGTAGTATATAATGACCATTTTTGTCCTCATTACTGTTTCTGACTCAAAATCTGTTTTACCCAATATTAGTGTATCCCCCCAGCTCTTTTGGTTACTACTTCCATGATATATTTTTTCCATTCTTTCACCCTTAACCTACTTATACCTTTGAATTTAAGATGAGTCTCTTACAGACAGCATATAGTTGGGTCATGCTTTTTTTAAAAGTAATTTATTGAAGTATGTCACTCACACACAAACATACATAAACAATCATTGTATAATAATAGTTGTGAACTTACAAAACAAACATACACAATATCATACAGGAGTCCCACAACCCACCTGATAGTCAACAACTTGCACTGCTGCCAAACCTCCTCAACTAATGATTAAAGATCATTGTCAAAATATCACTACTAACCAAAGTTTTTCCCCCAACCCTCCCTATTATTATCTTTATGTCATTTATATATGAACATACATAAACAATTAAGTGTATAGTAAAAGTTGTGAAATTACAAAGCAGACATGTATAACATCATACATCAACCCTCCACCAACGCTTTGCATTGTCATGAGATACTTGTTATAAATTATGAAAGAATATTGTCAAAAATCTTACTACTAATCATAGTCCTTATCTTACATTTGGTGTGTTTTCCCCCCAAGCCACCCTATTATTATTTTTAAATATATTTTTATAACAGAAATTTTAAACTTATAAAACAATCATGCACGTGTGCAGAATTGTCAAACAGCACCCTTCCATCCACACACTACACTGTGGTAGAACATTTGCTACAGATAAGATAATATCTGATTGTTATCATGTTCACAGTATAAATTTGGCTCACATTTTCCATACTGCGTCATTATCAACACAGTACATCTTTTGCATAGCTGCAAAAATATTATATTATTACTACTAACCACAGTCCATAGCTGTATTTTTCCCATACTTCTCCACATTTCCAACACCCTTCAGTAGCGATATATATTTCCTCAAGCTCACAAAGGACACTCTTGCATCTGTACCATCAACCACTGTTCCCATCCACCTCTTGGTTTACTGTGTTATTCATTTCCTAGATTATTCTCTAGCATTCTGTCAATTGGCATTTACATACTTAGACTACCATTTTCAGTCACATCCCCATTTATAAACTGTTACTCACTGTGTGTAACCAGCCACTCTATACATTTTCACACTTTTACAGTAAAGCTAATTAAAATTTCTACATACATTAAACATCAGTAGTTCGTTCTCCTTTTATCTCCTTTAAGAATCCACCACCTACCACCAGGTCCTGAAGATATTTTCCAATAATTTCTTCTAGAAGTTTTATGTTCTTGCTTTTATTTTTAGGCTTTTGATCCATTTTGAGTTAATTTTTGGATAAGGCATGAGATAAGGTTCCTTTTTCTTTCTTTCAGGTATGGATAGTCAATTCCTTCAGCACCATTTGTTGAATGAATTGCTCTGCCCATGCTGTGTGAGTTTGACAGGTTAGTCAAAAATCACTTGACCATACCTGTGAGGGTCTGTTTCTGAACTATAAATTTGATTCCATTGGTCTATTGGGTCTGTCTTTAGGCTAGTACCATGTTGTTTTCACCACTATAGCTAGATAATATGATTTAAGGTCTGGAGATAAGGGTTCACTTTTTCTTTTTATGATGATTCTGGCTACACAGGACCACTTACCCTTCTATATAAATTTGGTGATTTTATTTTCATTTTTTTCTTTAATGCTGGTGGAAATTTTGTCAAGATTACATTGAATCTATAAATCAATTTGAGTAGAATTGACATTGTAATAATATTTAGTCTTCCAAACCATGAGGATGGAATGTTCTTCCAGTTTTTTTTTTTTTAGGCCTTTTTTGATTTGTTTTAACATTGGGTTGCAGTTTCCTGAATACAAGTGCTTTACATCATTGGTTAAGTTTGTTCCTGACTATTTGAGTTTTATCTGTCATATTTTATTTTCATCACTCTTTTGACACTTTTACTTTTATTGATATAATCTTCATTTCTAGACTCTCTTCCAGACCTCTCTCTCCTGTCTTTTCTTTTCAGGCTCTAGCACACCCTTTATCATTTCCTGAAAATCTGGTCTCTTACTTAGAAATTCTCTCAGTTTCAGTTTGTCTGTGAATATTCTATTCTCACCCTAATTTTTAAAAGACAGTCTTGCTGGATATAAGATTCTAGGCTGGAAGTTTTTCTCTTGTAGTATCTTAAATATATCAGACCACTGTCTTCTTGCCTCCATGGTTTCTAGTGAGAAATCAGCACTTAATCTTGTTGGATATCCCTTATATGTTATGCATTGCTTTTCTCACACTGCTCTCAGAATTCTCTCTTTGTCTTTGGCATTTGATATTCTGATGAGTATGTGTCTCAGAGATGGTTTATTCAGATTTTTTTTTTGGATGGGTGTATGTTGTGCTTCTTGGTCATTGATATCTATGTTCTTCAATAGGGTTGGGGAATTTTCTACCATTATTTCTTCAAATATTTCTTCTCCTCCTTTTCCCTTCTCTTCTCCTTCTGGGATGCCCATGACATGTATGTTTGCATGCCTTTTGCTGTCATTTAGTTCCCTGAGACCTTGTTCAAAGTTTTCTTTTCTTCATCTGTTCTTTTTATGTTCACTTTCAGAGGCCATTTCTTCAAGCTCACCAATCCTTTCTTCTGTCTCCTCAAATCTGCTATTGTATGATTCCAAAGGTTTTTAAATTTCATTTATTGCAGCTTTCATTCCCATAAGATCTGCTATTTTTCTATGCATGCTTTCAAATTCTTCTTTGTGCTCATCCAGTGTCTTCTTAATACCCTTAATCTCTTTAGCCATCTCATTGAATTTATTAAGGAGATTTGTTTGCACATCTGCGATTAGTTGTCTTAACTCCTGTATGTCATCTGGAGGCTTATCTTTTTCTTTTAACTGAGCCATAGCTTCCTGTTTCTTGGTGTGGATTGTAATTTTTGGTTTGTGTCTTGACATCAGGCTTACTGGAGTATTTATTCTGTGTAGTTTTTCTCTTTAGTTTATGGCTTTCTGCCCTTTCTCCCTTGCTGTTTGTGCAGTAGGAGCCAAGCATGTAGTTTGTGCTGTAAGATGTAGAGGCTCAAGCTGCCCTCATTGTGCTAGGGACCAATGAAGCGTCTTCCAACTCTCTCCTTTGCAATTGGTAGGGACATAATCACAGTTGTGTGGAATAATCCAAATCATGCAGGCCTGGACTGTAGTTGCTGAGAGACTAATGAGGCTTCACATCTCTTTCTCCCCTACCTGGGGCAGGGATGGAGCTGCAGATGTGGGCAGCAATCTATGCAGTGTGGGTCCAAGATGACCACAGTTACACCAGTAGACTTCCGATTTTCAAACTGTGTCACCCAAAGTTACCAGTAGTTATCTGAATAACCTTCAGCATTGCCCATCAGGCTTCTCTATGACAGAGTTGGGCCTGAAACCTAGGCTAGGGCTGCAGGCTGATCTGGGTGAAAGAAACTGGTTCCTCCTGTCACTGTGATTTTTGATCAGCCCGGCTTCCCCTCATACCAGGTGCAGATTCAAGGTGGTGCTGCAGGGACAGTTACCAGACATTGTATGTCCTCCCATGGCCCACTGGGTGGACTGTGGAAGAGTGTGGGCTATGGTGTGGATCATTGACCATGAGGTGCAGCAGTGCTCAGAGATGTATTCACCAAATGCAATGAATGTCTCATGATGATGGAGGAGGTTGTTGTTATGGGGGGGGAGGAGTGGGGTGAGGGGGGTGGGGGGGTATATGCGTACCTCATATTTTTTTAATGTAACATTAAAAAATAAATAAAGACCAAAAAAACAATAAAATTGAAGGAAAAAAAAAAGACAATGGCTACCGGCCTCTTTCTGGCTTGGACAGAACTTTAGCTATTCTCAAGATTATACTTTAGTCCACTGAATTTACTCATCAGTAGCTCAAATTGGTGCTCAACCATCTGTTCCTCCCTCATTTTTGGGAAGTGGAGCTTTCAATACCAGCTGCAGAACAGCTCCCAAGGTGACTTGTGCCTCCAGTGGAGGATGGGAACCGGCCTCTCTGGCATGGAGTGCTCTATTTGTCTTTTCTGCAGGTGGGCAGTCTCCTCCTTCCATTTCTTCAAGAATGTTGCAGAATGATTTTCTGGCCTCCCTTCTAGAGCCCAGCCCCTGGCATGATGCAGGAGGATGCCCAGGCACTGTGGGAAGGAGGCAGCACTGCTGCTTGGCTCCCAGCTCAATGATCCTCTGACCAGGGTGAAGAGGGAATGCACCTGGGTCAGGCTTTTTATCCATTTTGCCCAATTTCTGCCTTTTGACTGGAGAGTTTGATCCATTTACATTTAAAGTTATTATTGATAACATAGGACTTTATTCTTTCATTTTCCTATTTAACCTCCATAAGTCTTACATCATATTGTTTTTCACTTCCATTAATACCTACTGTGGCAGTTTGAGATTATTTATGAATTTCAAAAGGAGAGAATATGTTCATAATCTGGTCTGTTCCTCTGGGTGTGATACCTTTTGTTTGTATTAGATTCAGTTGAGATGTCTTTGATTAAATTATGTTAAGATTAGGGCTTTGATTTGACCCCCTCAGTAGGATAATAACTCAGTTTAAGTTTCTGCCCTCTTGGTGGGCTCTATAAATGGGCATTCACTCAAGAAGATACACAGAAGATACACAGAACAAGAGAGAGAAAACTTTGTCAGTTTTGATCCTGGGGTCCCAGAGAGAGCAGACACATTCACCTGATAATTTGTAGCTGAAGAGCCCAGAGTCCTGAGCAGCTGAGAAGGCCTAGAAAGAAACAAGCTCTCCAGCTGAAGTTGGGAAGAAGCTGGGCCCAAGGAGATTTAAGAAGAAGAGGAAGATTGAACCCTCACAGAGATCAACTACGAACTTGCTTCAACATGTGGCAAGAGACTTTGGTGAGAAAGTACCTTGAGTTGGACTCTTTAGGGCCTTGTAACATGAACATTTTACCCCAAATAAACACCCTTTATAAAAGCCAAAAGATTTCTGGTACTTTACTTCAGCACCCCTTTGGATGACTAATACACCTACATTTATATTGATTTATCATTTCTATCTGGATGCATTTTTCATCTATTTTTCTTGTGGTTATCATAGGGTTAAAATATAAAATCTTAAATATGTAAAAATTATATTTGGTTTGATACCAACTTAACTTCAGTAGCATGCACATATAGTTTTCCTATACACCTTTTTCCTCCCCACCTTTTGTGTACTTATTACACTTATACCTTTGTATATTGTATGTCCAAAAACATAGATTCATCACATTTTAGCACCTGTAGGAAATAGCAAGTGAAGTTACATACCAAACAATACAATGCAGTAATACTGGTTTCTTTACCACAGGTTTTTCTTTATGCTTCTTCAAACCACTGTCACAGTCCTTTCCTTTCCGTCTATAGAACTTCCCATAGCATTGCTCACAGGGTTGGTCTAATGGTGATGAACCCCCACAGCTTTGGTTTATCTGAAAATGTTCAAATCTCTTCCTTATTTTTGAAAGACAGTCTTGCCAAATATAAAATTCTTGGCTGGCAGTTGTTTTCCTTCAGCACTTCATGTGTTTCAACCCATTGTCTTCTTGCCTCCATATTTTCTGATGAGAAATAGGCACTCAATCTAATTGGGACTCCTTAGTACATAACATGTTGCTTTTCTCTTGCAGATTTCAGAACTCTCTCCTTGTACTTTGCTTTCAACATTGTATTCAATAGTCAAGCAATCCTGACTAGTGTTCTCTGAGCTTCCTGGATATGTATAGTCACATCTTTTGCTAAGTTTGGGAAGTTCTCTGTCATTATTTCTCTGACTATTCATTTTGCTCCTTTCTCTCTCTTTTCTACTTCTGGGACTCTCAATATACATAGCACGATAGCTGTCTTAAACTTTTTTCACTTATTAGATATGTTTTTTTCTATTCCTCAGAATGACTCATTTCAAGTGTCTTATCTTCAAGTTCACTGGTTCTTCCTTCAGTCAGCTTCAATCTGCTCATGAAACCCTTGGGTATTTTTAATTTTATTGTGGTTTTCAACTGTATTAGTTCTACTGGTTCCTTTTTGTAATTTTATCTCTTTGCTTAGGATCTCATATTGCTCATTGATTGTTTCCCTGATATTCATTAGTTCTTTCTCTGTACTTTCCTTCACTTCCTTTAGCATTTTAGAGATCATTTTTTAAATGTTTTGTTCAGTATGTGCACATTCTCATTTTTTCATTGGTGTTTTCTGAATTTTTATCTTCCTCCTTTGGATGGGCCATTATTTCCTGTTTCTTTGATTGTCGCTTTTGTTGCACACTGTACATTTTAATATTTAAAAAATGTTAACTCTGGAATTTATTCCCTGAGATGTCTATTTCTTGGTTTTATAACTCTGACAGTCTGATATTATTTTATAAATCCAAAAAGAGAAAGATTATATTTTTAAACTAATTTCTTCCTGTGGGTGTGATACATTTGATTGCATTAAATTTGACTGAAGGGCTTTTGATTAGATTACTTGGTAAGATCACTTTAGGGATTTTTTTTTTTTGTTCCCCAGAGAAGCTATTATTTTATTGGGTATTATGCATTTAATATGGAGAAAACTGTATAAAAATGCTTTGGTGAACAAAAAAAATTAAGAATAATGCTGTTTCAAGAACTACCTTGGCAAATAAAAGTTAATAGACTAGCTAAAAATGAAAACAACACTGAAATCAATTTTACTTATATGATGGTGTTTAACCATTTAATCTACAATTAAGCTGAACAAAAATTTTATGCTCACTGCCTGAATACTGAAGAGACTTTTGTGTCTCTTTGTCAGTTAGCAGAAACATTTTTCCCTGGACAAATATACAGAAATAAGAGGATAAAAATCTTACCCACATGCAACTTCAATGCAGGGAAATTAATTTGATTAAAGATGATTTGAAGTGCTGAGCAAACATTTAGAAACTTGGAGCAGAAATTCCAGAAAATTCTAGCCCAAGTACAGGAAATACTAGATTGCAGTTCTCCTGTGTTAGAGAAAAGCATCCTTGGCAAGTTAGGCTAAGCACATCAAACACCATGCTCATTCTGCCTCAGTGGTAGTCCTCTTAAAAAGGCCAAGCAGGAGTGGAGTCTGTGGTTAAGAAAGAGAATTAGAGGACAATTTGTCTTGTCCTATATTTTGCAAATTCACCACAGAAACAGGGGTGGAGGGACTCTTTTTATTTTTTTTTTTTTAAGATTACAGATATTGAGAGAGAAAAAGCAGACTGAATGAATGCAACTCACAGATCCATTCAAAGGGAAAGAAAATAAGCTTATGTATTGTCTTAGCCTTATTAGTATGGGGTCATAGCCAAGCAAGAGAAGCAAATCCAGATGAGGAACTCAGTGACAAACTTAAAATCACAAAAATGAATGAGATTGGAGGGTCAATGACAACATTTTATAAAGAAACTGGGGACCAAGTTAGAATGCGATATGATGCTGTACATATTTCTTTGCACAGTGATGTTCTTTATGACTAAGTTACATTACAATGTGTGAATAACAAAGCATTGGGCACTCCAGTCATACTTAACTCACCCTTGCCACCCTAACACTTAAAGTATTATTTGCAATAACATTTCTTTAAAACAAAACAAAACCTGGATTATTTCAAGTGTGATGATTCTGCTAATTCAGGCATGCAAAGGTGTCAAAAACAACCTGAGCAAGATGAAGGTGACAGGGATGAAAGTGGCAGAGGAGGGGGGTGAGGGTGAGGGCCTAGTCCTCCCGGTCCCTGGGCAGTGTTTTCTCTCCTGTGAGTCTGGGGATGCCTGATGGGGAGAGGAGCCAGCCACAGTCACCAAAGCCCTGAGTGACCAGGAGTGGGTGCTCCCAGTGCTCAGGGCCACTTGGGCCCAGGCTAGCCATGCAGATGGGATGGGTAGACCTTCAACCTACCCAAGGTCCAGCTCCTTCCCCTGCCCAGGACACCTGGGATGGCCTGGCTAGCCCCACCTCCAGCCACCTGTAACACCTACCCACACCCTGGCTCCTAAGCAAACAGCTTCCTGACTACCCACTAGGCCACCACCAGGGCTTCTGATTGGACTACATCAGTAAGGCATGATACATGTTGAATTTCCAAGCCCTTGCTGGGTCTGATATAAAAGGAGACACAGGAAAAAGAAACTGCCATATGTTTTCCTGCCTCTTTGAGAGTGGACTAGAGGTTCACTTAAGCAGGAAGCCCCCAAAATGCTGGGCCCATGTTGCTGCTCAAGAAGAGATAAGCCCTCCACCAGGTTTGCCTACCTCTGCAGAAATGCAGAAACCTCAGCAGAAATCATTGGCCATCTTGCTTCAAAACATGGCAGCTGCATTGGTGAGAAAACACCTCCTATGATGCCTCAATTTGCACTTTTCAGTCTTGGAAGAGTGACCTTTTACCCCAAAAAATCCCCTTTATAAAAGCCAAGCCATTTCTGGTATTTTGTATTGGCAGCTCTTTAGCAAACTAAACAATAACCAGTGGTGTTAAGATAAAGATTTTCTTGAGGTTCAGCTCTCCTATCAAGGTCTGCCCAAGGTGAGTGCAGTGTGCAGGTTTTCTATGTCTTTCTGGGCCTCTGTCTTTTCCTGGGCTTTTCCTTGTTGTTTTTGTGTCCCCCTGTTTAAAGGAGTTTGGTTGTCCCCTCTGTTTCATAGGAGACGGACCTCCCTCTCCCAGGTATTGGAAGCAGGCAGGCCTTTGTCCCAGGCTCTCTGTCTCTATAGTTTTTACACTTCTTTGATTGTCTCAGGCTACTTTTGCCTGGAGAGCACACTTTGTGAGGCAGTCACCCCAACAGAGGACTTCCCCATGTCAGTCTTTCCCAGACAAAACAGAGCCAAGGACCCATTAAGCGGACAGAAACCAGCTCCAAATTCCCTAGGGTGGAGATCAGGAAGAGCTTCCAAAACCTCTCTGACAGCTCCCCAAAGCTGAGCTTTCCTGGCCTTCTCAGCAAATGCAGTCCTTTAGCTAGCTGTCCCCCACAGCCCTGAGGAAATGTTGCATCTTTAAATCTCCATGGCCTCTACCCCTGTTCAAGAAAGGGTGAAGCAACAGCTTCCCTCAAAGCTGGAACCCCAGCAATCCAAATTTGCTAATCAAAAGTCATGCTTACTGACTGGTTGTGCCCACCCATGTTTTGGGGAAGAGAATTTTTATGTCCCTTTCTCTCACCAGCAGCTATCCAGGGACTGAACCCCATAGCAGCCTTCTGTGAAAGTAGGGAATGGCACTAGTAACCACCATATAAGGAGAGAAATTTACTATTCTTTACTATAGTTTATCAGCCTGTTCCTTGCCTCTTCCCTGGATGCTGTACAGTGTTCCTCTGGCCCTTAGAGTTTGAAAATGGTTGTTTGAGCCCATTCCTGACTATTTAACAGTTGCTTTGGTGGAAGTATTGAGCCCTGGAGACCCCTACTTCACCATCTACCATGGAAGTCTCTACTGGCACATACAATGGGAATGAAAGCATCCAGGATTTCATTAGTCCCTTCAAAAGTTTTGATGTTATTCTTCAAAAAAAGCATATTAAAATCAGATATTGGGAAGTGGACTTGGCCCAGTGGTTAGGGTGCCATCTACCACATGGGAGGTCCACGGTTCAAACCCCAGGCCTCCTTGACCCATGTGGAGCTGGCTCATATGAAGTGCTCATGTGCACAAGGAGTGCCATGTCACACAGGGGTGTCCCCTGCATAGGGGACCCCCATGCACAAGGATTGTGTCCTGTAAGGAGAGCTGCCCAGTGCAAAAGAAAGCGCAGCCTGCCCAAGAATGGTGCTGCACACACGGAGAGCTGACAGAACAAGCTGACACAACAAAAAGAAACACAGAATCCTGTGCTGTTGACAACAACAGAAGCAGACAGAGAAGAAGATGCAGCAAATAGATACAGAGAACAGACACCGGGGGGGGGGGGGGGGGGAGGGGAGAGAAATAAATAAATAAATAAATCTTTAAAAAAATAAAATAAAATCAGATATGTTTACTTCTGTTTTTAGAATGTAATCTAGTAAAAAAGAGAGTTTTACTTTAAATTTACTTACTTTATAAGGGGGAATCTTATTTTTCTGCTTGGTATCTTGAACTTGTTTCTTTGATTCATTGATTTATACAAATATGTAATAAAAGACTCAGAATTCAAGTATGTTATAGGGCTTGCCAAATCTGTCTTCAAGTGGGTGATTCCTTACACAAATAAAGCATCAATTTACACATTTGTTGCTTCCTTTGAATTTGTACTGTTTATGGAACATAATGTAATAAAACAGCAAGTTTAAAGAAGAGATAATAAAATACCTGAAATACAAGAAGATGAGAATAATTCAAGGTGAACCCATAAAAATATTGATTGGATAATTGCACCATCTGTTTAAACTGGATTTTTTTTTTGCAAGTTCTTTGTTTTCATTGATGGAATTATTTATCTTGACTGAAGTTTTACTGAAATGAACTAAAAGTAGGTTTAAAAAGGTTTTTCAGATTATTGGAAAAACCCGAGAAAACTGAATTACTCCATTGTTTTCACAGCAAAAGTACCCTGTTTGATACTATGTGTTAAATGGTTTCTTAGCATTACTACAGTGTTGAAAAAAAACACATTTTTTAGTAAGTGGCATTTAAATTTATGAAAACAAATAAATATGAAAATAAGAACCCTGTCAGTAATATTCTTATTTAATTTTATTTCAATGATGGAAAAACACAGTAAACTGTCTTTAGACTAATATCTTGATTTTTTACTAAGCCCCGTTCTTCTTTTAAAAAAGTCTGAGCACTGAAAATAGCTATACCGTCACTAGAGATAAAACAGAGAGAAAAGTCAAGCATCTTGTCTACCTACATCTCTGTGGTCTAATTATCAAGGGAAACCAATTAGTCACTGCAATCCTTTTAAAGTGCACATGATGGTGTGGAGAATGTGGCCATGGTGGCTGCTAGGAGTAGGGAGTGGGAGGAAGAGATGTGATGTGGGGACATTTTTGGGGGTTGGAGTTGTCCTGGGTGGTCCTGCAGGGACAGTTACCAGACATTGTATGTCCTCCCATGGCCCACTGGGTGGACTGTGGGAGAGTGTGGGCTATGATGTGGACCATTGACCATGAGGTGCAGCAGTGCTCAGAGATGTATTCACCAAATGCAGTGAATGTCTCATGATGATAGAGGAGGTTGTTGTTATGGGGGGAGGAATGGCATGAGGGGGGTGAGGGGTATATGGGGACCTCATAATTTTTGAATGTAACATTAAACAAATAAATAAAGACAAAAAAATAAAGTGCACATGATTGAATCTTGGCTTTGTGACTTGGTTGCTAGAGGACTCTGGACAAGTCACAATAGCTTTAACATACAAGATTTTTTTTTTTTAATCCATAGAAAATTTTAATGTATAACAGGCACAAACAATCTTGGAGGTAAAGCTAGTTTTACCTTGGGCATTTAGTTTTGTTTTTTATTTTATTTTATTTTATTTATTCATTTTTAAAAAAATATTACACTCAAAAAATATGAGGTCCCCATTCACCCTCACCACCCCCACCCCAACACTCCCCCCACAATAACACTCTCCCCCATCATCATGACACATCCATTGCACCTGATGAGTACATCTCTGGGCATTGCTGTATCCCATGGCCTATGGTCCACACCATAGCCCACACTCTCCCACGTTCCATCCAGTGGGCCATGGGAGGACATACAATGTCTGACAATTGTCCCTGCAGCACCACTCAGGACAACTCCAAGTCCCGAAAATGCCTCCACATCTCATCTCTTCCTCCCATTCCCCTCACCCAGCAGCCACCATGGCCACTTTTCCAACCAAGCCAAGGCCCACAGAAAGGAGGAATACAGTAAGGATTAGAGTGGACTTAATGATATTCTATTCATGAACTATTGTGGTTAATAATCAAGAAAATGTGGCATTGGTGTGTAAAGATTTTTAAATTTCCCAAGATGAGAATGTTGTCTCCCACCAGACAAGGAATCAACAGCATGAAGCACCCACTTTCCTGGGGGTTGCCATATACAGAAGCCCTTGAAAAAGGCAGAAAGCACACTCCTCTCACTGGCATTTCATTCTCTCATCTGACCAAAATGTGTACACTTGTCTTGTAGCTCACACTTGTAACCTTCCCTTTAAGAAACACAAGCTTTTGTTATCGTGTTGGCTCTCAACAGATGGCACCATTTCATCATCACTCCCTATGAAACATATACAGAATTCATTATCCCTATTTTGCACCATGCTCTTTTTTGCTCATTCTCCACTAAATTAGTGGCCCCTCCCAAGTCATTTGCCCTCCAAGCAAAATATAAGGCTACACTTTAGGTAGTCTTATCTGGACTGGACTCTTTTCCCAGACTTAAGCTTTGTGATAGGCACCAAGAATGTACTTTGCTGCTACAGCCAGGTAATGACAAACTACTCTCTGCAAACTTAATAAATCTGTCCAATTAAACTCATCCTCTTCTCCATACTCCCATGATTTGCTCTGCCTCCTTGTCTCCTATCTCAATTGGTGGCCCCACTACCTACTCCATCATTTAGAAGACTACCCAGGAAAGTATTATTTCCAAAAAGTACAAGTAAATCAAACATCAGAAGTCACCTATAGTAAAAATATTACAGAGATAACATAAGCCTAAAATATTACTTTGATATATACCGGCTTTACTTTGAGGAGTGAAAAACAAAATTATATTTGATGTCAAACATATTAATGAAGTCTATATTTCCTGAAAAAGCAACCAAAATCTTAATACAATAAAAATTATAATAATGGTTTTTAGTTTAACATAAAGAATTCAAGGCTTAAAATAAGGAAAAGTAAGAATTTCCTTCATGAACCATTTCTGTAAAGATCTTTAAGGAAAATACTTTCCATTCCATTCTTGCATGCTATTAAATGTATGCCAATCAACTTAACTTTAAAAATGGAAATGACAGACATTTTTATCTGAACTTATGTTTTGGTCAACCACTATAGCCGTAATGAGTTTTATACCAGGGATTGTTTTAAAAGCTGTTGAGTAAACAAAAGTGAAAGCATAATCTTTGGACTATGATATGCTTCTTTCAACAGAAAACATATTAAAAAATCTGTTTTTCAATAGTTGGCAATTTTCTGACCCGACAAACTTTAAACAAATCAGATCCTATGATTTTGCGAGACCATTGGAAACAGAGGCCACCAAATAAGAGAGGGAGAGGGGGAGGAAGAGGGCCAGAGAAAAGGCACAAGTGACATCAGAAATGACAGCTAACATTTCCAGGAAGGGTAAAAAAATGTTTCCTAAATTTCAATCTTCTCTTGAAGACATCACCAAATAATAGCATAATTACACTGGTGTAACTTTCCATAAAATAATGTGCAACCATTAAAATATGTATGCATAAAATAATAAACCAAGTTAAAAGAGCAACACTGTATAGAAAAATTACCAATTACCTAAAATTTGATATATGAGCAGGAAGTTCACTGAAATAATATATTCAACGCAGGTTAACAGGAGTTTTCTGAGAAGTGGGATCTTAGCTGAGTTGAATATTCTTTTTCATACTTTTCTATATTGTTTGAATTTTTTTGTCAAGGTGCATGGATAACTGATATAGTCACAAACACAACAAAGCTCTTTACATTTAGAAAGAAATGATGTATGCATTTGTAAGAATATAGTAAGTGAAAAAAGTAAGAAAAAACCTTTCAGTATAATTATCAACAGATGAGTAGATGTACTGTACTAGTTCCCACTAACAGGGAAGAATGTGCTGATACCTGGAAGCCTGTGAGTGAACCCTCAAAAATACTGAGCTAAGCTGAAAAGACAGACACCAAACAGGACACACCATGCATTTCCATTTATAAGGAATTATATTTTGCAGGTAAAAGAAACTACAGTGATGTCTCAATGATTGCTTGAGATTGATTGTAAAGAAGGGCAAAGGAACATTTTGGGGGCTGCTGATAACACATGCTGATGGTTAAGTTCATCTGTCAACTTGGCTAGGCTATGAGGTCCAGCTGTTTGGTCAAACAAGAACTGGCCTGATTTATACTGAGAGGATATGGCATGGATTTAAATAATTAGTAAGTTGACTGCATCTGTGGTTGACTTAATCTACATCAATTTAGGAGATTGCTTTCAACAGTGAGAGAAGTCTCATCCAGTCAAATTAAGGCCTTAAAAGAAGTGATGATTTCAGGTGTCAGAAGGGAGACTTTCCATCTCTTCTTCAGTCAGTCACCTTCTCCTGTGGAATTCATCAAAAACCTTTGTCAGAGTTCCCAGCTCTTGGCCTGCTCTATGGAATTTGAACTTGTTCATTCCTACAATTGCATGAACCATTTCCTATTTTAAAAAACTCATAATATTTATATAATTGCATGATATATGTATATATATTGCCTGTTTTGTCTCCCTAGTGAACCTTGACCAACACAGAGGCTATAAAAACATTCCACATATTAATTATTGTGGTTCTGATTTATTTAATTAACAACCCAGTAAGCTATTTCCATTTATATAGAGTTCATAAGAATTCAGAAAACTGAAATTACAACTATGTGTGAACTCTACATGCATGCATGGAAACACACACAATGAAGTTTTAGCTTTTGGTCATTATATACTCTGTATTTTAAAAGAGAAAATATATTTTCTGATCATCATAATAAAGAAGCACTCCAAATAGCAACTTTATCTGCCACAGGCAAGTGGAGCATCATTAGACCTGCTGGGTCATGTGGCCAACATGACAGGCAGCTTGTACAGTGGTCTGATTCTGTTACACAGTCTTCTCTTCTTCTGGGACTCATTAAACACAACAACTTTTCTGGTCCCTCAGTAAGTGATCTGCAGCAGCTCACCCAAATGAGGACTACATTCCCTCAAGCTATAGGGGCCCACTAGGCACCACTCGTGCCTGCTTGTTGTTTTATTTGTTTGGTTGTTTTGTTTTTTCTTTTTTTTAATTAAGTACACTACTCATACACAAACATAAATAAACAGTAAGTGTAGAGTAACAGTTGTGAACTTACAAAAAAAACATACATAACATCATACAGGACTCTCATACCTCACCTTACCATCAAAAGCTTGCATTGTTGTAAAACTTTTTAAACTAATGACTAAAGAGCATCCTCAAGATATTACTACTAACCAAAGTATGTTTCTACTAACCACCCTATTGTTATTATTTTTATATCATTTTTACATGAACATACATAAACAATAATTGTATAGTAAAAGTTGTGCACTTAAAAAGCAAATATGCATAACATCAAACAGGGGTCCCATACATCAACCTTGCATTGCATTGTTGTGACAACAACATCTTGCATTGTTGTGAGATATTTGTTACAAATTATGAAAGAATATTATCAAAATCTTATTAATAACCATAGTCTTATCTTACATTTGGTGTATTTCCCCCCCAACCCACCCTATTACTATTTTTTAAATATACTTTTATGACAGAAGTTGTAAACTTAAAAATAATCATGCACATGTGCAGAAAATTCCCAAACAACACCCCTCCATCAACATACCACACTGTGGTGGAATATTTGTTACAGATTATCAGATAATATCATCAGATTATTACCAGGTCCACAGCATACATTTGGCACTCTTTTTCCATACTCACCCATTATCAACACAGTACATCTTTGGCATAGATGCAAGAATACTACATTATTATTCTTAACCACAGATCAGAGGTCACTCCAGTTGTACTTTTCCCGTGCTTCTTCACATTCTCACCACCCTGCAGTAGTGAGGTACAGTTACTCTAGCGCACAAAGAACCCTCTTGCATCTATACCATCACCCACAATTCTCATCTACCCCTGGGTTTGCTGTGCTATTCCATTATTCTTTTTATGTCACCAGGCATTTACATTCTTAGACCATCATTTTCAGGCACATTCCCCTTCATAAACCAGCTGTTAATCACTATAATGTGTTACCACCAACTCCATCAATTTCCATACCTTTACAGTAAAGTTAATTAAAACTTCTACATCTATTAAATATCAGTAGTCCATCTCAGTCCTCCTCTTATCTTCTTTAAGAATCCATCACCTAACACCATGTCTTGATGACATTTTCCTATATTTTCTTCTAGAAGCTTTATGATTCTTGCTTTTGTATTAGGTTTTTTATCCAATTTGAGGTATTTTTAAAAATAAGGTGTGAGATAGGGGTCCTCTTTCCTTCTTTTAGCTTTGGATATCCAGTTCTCTCAGCACCATTTGTTGAATGGACTGTTCTGCCCAGGCTGGGTGGGTTTGACAGGCTAGTCAAAAATCAACAAATAAACAAAAACCCCACCCTGCTGTGATCACACAAGGATACCCAATGGACATCAAGATTGGATATAATCTTGATTAATATACATTTTGTGTTCATTCAATATGAACACAAAATATCAAAGAAACACTAAATACTGAAATCAAGAGTATATTTGTGCAAATACATTACAAATTTTTATGCAACTTCTCAGTGCAGGAAGATAATTTCAAACAAGAGGATAAAGTAAATGAAGACTTCCAAGAAAAATCCTGACAGGTTATAAAGCTGTGTGCTTATTCTGCCTATCTCCTTGCTTTCAACAATGAAAGTTAATTTAGAAATGTGTTCAATTAATGTAAAACTTGAGCACTCAGGACAAATATACTTTTCAAATGTGAAAACAAAAAAGAAAAGATATGGGAAAAGGAGAAATCACTGGATGACACTATCAATGTTACGGGAAATAGAAAAAAATAAGGAAATTATAAACATAATTAACCTTTGAGGTGGAGGTAAAAAATGAATTAAATGCCTTCTGCGTTAAAGTTTTGAGAGACCATTTATTTTCAATGAATGCATCTAACTTCAAGCCACTGTCTTAGCTCTTATAAATTCTGATCATTTAAATACTGTAGAAATTTCATCTTAAGTGGTTTTAAGCAGCATGCAGTATTAATAATTGGTAGTAAAAAAAGAATAGTTCCAAGTTTTGATCTTCTAAAATGGATTCATGAAATATTAACAGTGCAATTTTTCCCAAATTGGAAGTAGGCTTGATAAATTTTCTTGAAAACAATAAAGGCCCAGAGGGTCCTGGGACAGACGTTCCAGTAAGATGATGGTTAAACATGGCAATTCTCTCAATTGAAAATGAGATAAGATAAGAAATATATTATAAAAATATTACTGAGAAGTGTGCTTAGGTTCAAGCCAGAAAAGTTGCATTATAATAAAATCTGGTTTAGGAATAAGTTAAATATTTAAACTTAAAACAATGTTGTGAGTTTGAGAACCTACTGTTTTTTTTTTTTTGTCTTTATTTTTTTTTAGTGTTACATTCAGAAGATATGAGGTCCCCATATACCCATACCCCCTTCACTCTACTCCTCCCATAACAACAACCTCCTCCATTATCATGGGACATTCATTGCACTTGGGGAATACATCTCTGAGCACTGCTGCACCACATGGTCAGTGGCCCACATTATAGTTTACACTCTCTCCCAGTCCACCCAGTGGGCCATGAGAGGACAGTCCAATAACTGTTCCTGCAGTACCATCTAGAAAAACTCTAAGTCCTGAAAAGGCCCCCACATCACATCTCTTCTTCCCACTCCCTACCCTCAGCAGCTACCATGGCCACTTTCTCCACATTAATGCTACATTTTCTTCAATTACTAATCACTAATAGTTCATGAATAGAATCTCAGTAAGTCCACTCTAATCCATATCAATTCCTCCATCCTGTGGACCCTGGAATGGTTGTGTCCACTCCACATCTATGAGAACCTACTCTTTACTCTTGTATTTTCCTACTTAGAAACTACTGGGGAAAAAAACAACCCCACCACAACATTAAAACAACGTACTAAAAATCTGTATACAGAGCAGCATCCTCCCCTCCCCTAGGGTTCAAGAAGTCCCGTGTCCCCGACTCATTCCCTGGACCGTCCCATCATTTTGGGGTTCAGTTCCCGCTGGTTTCCCTTTCTGTGAATTTGTGACCAGACTCTTTCCCACAGACAATCCTGAATGAGTAAAAAATTTGACAGCGTGCAAGAATGGGAGGCACAAGCCTCTCAATCATGTACATTTTTAATAAAATTAGTCCTGTAAATTATTAAACGAAAAAGTCAACCATAAAACGCTTGAAAATGGTCCAGAAAGTGGAAGGTTCTGTGATGGCTGTTTAAGGAAAGTGTTTCAGGAGGAGCCACGGGAAAGCTCCCTCAGCTCTCAGAGCCTTAAAAAGCGGCTTTTGACTCACTATCCACACGAGCCAGCTTGGTCCCAGAGGCGCGGGGGACAACGCGCTGAATAAACCTGTGGCCGCCGCACCGGGGGCGCCGCGCCAGCGGCCTGAACAGGCGAGTGCGGGGCCCCTGCGCCGCGCCCCCTCGAGGCCGTCCTGGGAATCGCTCAAATTCTCAACGCCAGGGTCTCTGCCCCTGGCGCTGCAGGTGCCCTGCTCAGGGCAAGCCTGCTAGCTGGGCTGCCCTTTCCCTGTGAACAGGGCCGGGAAAACAAGGAAACCTGCATGCATTTTAATCATTAAAACCCCCTCTTTAGCAGGACGGAATGCCAGGATAGACTTCAGATTTCCACAGGAAAGAAGTGCTGTCACCAAAACCCACGAGACACAAGTGACCTGCTTCTGCCACCAGATTTTCCATCAGATCTACAACGTCTTCCACACAGAGGACTTCAGTACAGTTTGGGATTCGACCATCCTGGATAAATTACTCTCCAACCTTGATTGCAATCAGGAACCTCCAGCAGTGAAGATGGAAGTGGAAAATCTGGCTTGTCCCTGTTTGGGAACTGTTTATCCAAATAATGTCGAGGGATTCATTCTCTATTTGAAATCAGAGGACTTCAGCTGCTGTGCCTGAATGTTATCAGAAGGGAAACTGAAGTGTGCTTTTCCACATTTAACATCCTCACTGCAAAATCAAGAAGTAAAGGAGAAAGTTACCATCAGGACTCTGTAATCTGCTCCTCTACTCCCAGAAAGCATCTGGCCTCACACTTCTGGATCAGCTGGAAACTAGCTGAAACGTAGGATAATATTAACAATATCTTGTATATTGAGAGTTACAAAAGCTCTTTAGGGTTTTTTTCCCCCTTCTGTAGGGTCTCCAGGGCTTTCTTTATATATAATTCTATCAATTTCCCCACTTTCATTGTGATGTTTTCAATCTCTCATTCACCACTAAATGTCACTCATGTTTCATTGCTGATTTCATGGGTTGGCTGAAGTTTGAGATTTTTGTGATCCCATTCATTGTAGAGTTACTGGCTGTGTAGTTGCATTCAACAGTTGAGAGATCAGATAACGACTGAAGGATATTATGATTAAGAGGATAACAAGTGCCCCTATATTTACGTCTCTGAAATAAGCTCCCCATGTACCATGACTCTTACCAATCAGATTCAGGAGGTATGTCAACTGATTTGGCTGCTTCCCTAGCATGGGCTTCTGCTGCCACTGCCTCTTGGTGAACCTCCTTTTGACTGTTTTTTACTAATAACACAGCACTGGGTGCCCATCAGTGTACACACACCTCCTTGGGAAATCAGAATATAATCTAATGCCAGTTGATTTTGTAGAGTCATTTTTTGGAGTTCTGTTTCTTCATCAGCTAGTGACCTGATTGCTTGCCCTAGGTGGGCAATAGATTTTCTAACTCTAAAACTATCTTTTCCAATAATCTTATGGTGTATCTTCCAACATAGGAGGTTGCTCCAGTGACAAGGAATTATACCAAAAACAGAAAACCCTGTGAGTATAGCCTGAGTTAATGGGTTTTTCTAGGTTTTTCAGCCACCAGAAATTTTTGCCCTAAGTGGAATAACTACTTATGTTATTAAAACTGTGGAGAAAAATGTATCTCTAAAGGAAATCTGGCTCCCACAGTCTACTCCTGACTCATGAAAGCAAAAGGAGTCTTGTCATATAGAAATTGAACATTTCCTATGCCCTGTGCCATTGTTATCTGCCTGGTTTCTAGTAAAACAGCACATTCCTTGGGTTAAAGAGGGCACATTTTAATTCCAGTCTCAGGCACTCTTTTTTTTTTTTAATATTTATTTATTTATTTAAAACCCCCCTCCCCCAGTTGTCTGTTCTCTGTGTCCACTTGCTGCGTCTTGTTTCTTTGTCCACTTCTGTTGTCGTCAGTGGCACGGAAAGTGTGGGCGGGGTCATTCCTGGGCAGGCTGCCCTTTCTTTCATGCTGGGCAGCTCTCCCCATGGGGCACACTCCTTGCACGTGGGGCTCCCCTACGCGGGGTACACCCCTGAGCGGTATGGCACTCCTTGCGGGCATCAGCACTGTGCATGGGCCAGCTCCACACGGGTCAAGGAGGCCCGGGGTTTGAACAGCGGTAGACAGACGCCCATGTGGTAGATGAACGCCCTAACCACTGGGCCAAGTCCGTTTCCCTCAGGCACTCTTAAGTCACAGCCCAGAGTCATTCCAAAAAGGAGATCTAGCTGACTGGGTATGATGTTTCCTGACAGGACAAGGTCTACAAGTGGAAGGGGGTGGTTATTAGAGGGCTACCTGTTTTGAGACTAGTGGGGGATGGGCACATCCCAGTAGTTACTTTTGTTCAAGGAAGGGGAATTGGGTAAAGAGAAGATAAAAGAAAGTCATGGCAAAGGTAGTGTATTGTTGGGGATGGGGATTGGGCATTGTGAAGGTCATAGACTGAATAACCGAATATTAGGCAGATGGGGAAAAGGAAGAGACAGGGAAGAAAGAAATCCAGAATGTTCTTGATCCATGATCTTGGAAATGATCTGCTTGGGTAAAAGCTGCCTACAACAGATGCTGTCTGCTACTAGAATCCTCATGTTCATTTTAGCCTGAGGCCTGAAATGTCAGTGAACTCCCAAGGGCTTGGAACATGTTTCAGTTTGTGACATGTGGAGCCAGGGGTCAATTCCCTGTAGGTTTACTGCTGGAGTGATGGTTGGTAAGACTTGATAAGGGTCTCTCCATCTAGGTCCTCAAACTGTCTTTCATTGATGTCTCTTCCAGTATACCAGTTCTCTAGGTTGAAGGTCATATATCATCTACTGTGGAGAAAACTTGGGAAAGGAGCCTGGATTTGTGAATGGTGGAACTGGGTACATGCAATTAGTCCCTTACAGTAATTGGCAATTTCAGACTGTAATAGATTGGTGTCTGGTACAGCAGGAGAAATAATGAGCTTCATGAGTCTTCCCATTATGACTTCAGAGGGTCCCGCTGGTGTTCTCTCAAGAGTCTAGGTTTTATGGTCATCAAGATTAAGAGAAGAATCTTAGGCCAAGGTAGAGAGAGATTCATATAAATTAGCCAATTTAAATTTTAAGATAGCATTCAGTCTTTTTACCTTTCTTGATGATTGAGGATGTTGGAGACAGTGTAGCTTTTGGTTAATGGGTGAGACCTTGCAAAGTTCCCTGATTACATTTCCAGTAAAGTGAGTGTCACTATCATTTGAGAGCATAGCCGGAATTTCATAGTAGTTGTTTTTTATTTTGTTTTGTTTCATTTTTGTTTTTAGTTGCTGTGACAAAGAAAGGCCTCTATCCATCCAGATATAGACATACAATAACAAGGACATGTTCATATCCCATAGACTGGGGGAGCTGCATTAGGTCCATTTAAAAATGTTCAATAGAGTCAAGAGTGCCTACAACTAAATGCAGGAGAATTGCATCCATCATCCATGTGGAATCTAAGCCCCCTCTTGATATAGATGTGGAGTGGACACAACCATTCCAGGGTCCACAGGATGGAGGAATAGAGTATGGATTATAGTGGACTTACTGAGATTCTATTCATGAACTATTGTGATTAATAATTGAAGAAAATGTAGCATTGATGTGGAGAAAGTGGCCATGGTTGCTGCTGAGGGTAGGGAGTGGGAAGAAGAGATGTGATGTGGGGGCCTTTTCAGGACTTAGAGTTTTTCTGGGTGGTACTGCAGGAACAGTTACTGGACTGTCCTCTCATGGCCCACTGGGTGGATTGGGGAGGAGTGTAAACTATAATGTGGACCACTGACCAGATGGTGCGGCAGTGCTCAGAGATGTATTCCCCAAGTGCAATGAATGTCCCATGATAATGGAGGAGGTTGTTGTTATGGGAGGAGTTGAGTGAGGGGGGTGTTGGTGTATGGGGACCTCATATCTTTTGAATGTAACATTAAAAAAAATAAAGACAAAAAATGCTACTATGGAAAAAAAAAAAAAAAAAGGGCCCTGTTGGTGGACATTTTGGCCCAGCCCCAGCTGTACCCTTTTACCAGGGTTGTTAGTTGACAGGTGGAACATGATTCATATACTTTCCTTGCTTCTTGAGTAAAGTCTGCTTTTGGTCTTGTTTTTATTTTTTTTAATTTTTTTTTATGAGGTTGAAGTTCTCACCTGTAATTGATTCAAGCACTTTCAGAGAAGCATCATCGTAGAACAATGCAGCTGACAAGGAAATGTGGTTGTTTCTGCAGCACATAGCATTTTTAAAGAATAGCTAAAATGATGACCAACACCATATTGTTATCTAATATTGGGCAGATCAGTATTAGGACACCTCATGGACAGTTAGGACAATGTCAAAGCTCTAGGATATATGATTTCTGAAATATTTCATTCATAACATTTTCCCATATGAATTTACTCAACAGAATGTTAGCAAATCCTCTTTAATTTGACAGTTTCCATGCAACTCATGACATATCAAATAAAACTATTTTTAGCACTTCTCTTTATATAAGGTGAAAGAACAAGTCCTTTGTGCTTTTCTAGGGACCCTCTGGATAACCCCAGAGGCAGACTGAAATAAAAAAAGATATTTGGGGCTTGACTTTGAGAAGGCAAAATGCCAAAATTTGTCAGGAGGTTTGAACAATTGTTTAAATCAGATAATATGTCACTAGTAAAGAATAGTTGGGTCCCTATTCAACCAAAGTGACAAAAAAATTTTCGAAGTAAATGTTGCAGGTAACATGATTGTAAACAAAAATGAAACCTTAATTCTTTCAAAAGTGAGATGACTTCTTCTCTTAATATGCTCAATGTAAATCACAAAATCTTTGCCTTCTGGGAAGATTACTCAAATGGTTAAGAAGTTCTACAACTTATTACCAACAGCTGAACACTTTTTTTTTTAAATTTTTTTTTATTGATTTTGTAAAAATATTACATTAAAAAAATATGAGGTCCCATTCAACCCCACCACCCCCACCGCACCCCTCCCCCCCAGCAACACTCACTCCCATCATCATGACACATCCATTGCATTTGGTAAGTACATCTCTGGGTATCTCTGCACCTCATGGTCATTGGTCCACATCATGGCCCACACTCTCCCACATTCCATCCAGGGGGCCCTGGGAGGATTTACAATGTCCGGTGATTGCCCCTGAAGCACCATCCAGGGCAACTCCAAGTCCCAAAGGCGCCTCCACATCTCATCTCTTCCTGCCATTCCCCATACCCATCAGCCACCATGTCCACTTTTCCCACTCCAATGCCACCTTTTCTCTGTGGACCTTGGATTGGTTGTGTCCGTTGCACCTCTATGTCAAGAGGAGGCTCAGATTCCGCATGGTTACTGGATGCAATCCTCCTGCTTTCAGTTGTAGGCACTCTAGGCTCCATGGTATGGTGGTTGTCCTTCTTCAACTCCATCTTAGCTGAGTGAGGTGAGTCCAATAAATCAGATTGTAGGAGCTGGAGTCTGTTGAGGCTCAGGGCCTGGCTATCATATTGTCAGTAAAAAGATTCAATCCCCTAAATATATCTTAAACCCCAATACCAACTACAATTCCAGTAAAGTAGCATGATAGTCTTATGAAAAGAGATCCCCTCTGGGTCCAGTTTCATCATGCAGAAACACCAGCTCCAAAGAAGGGCCATCTGACATGGCAGTGAACCCTATCTGCCATGACCATAGAACCTGTGGGTCCCTTTAGCCCTCAAAGGAACCAATACCTGGGGATTGTATCTACTTTATCTGTCTCTTAGACTCTGAACAGCTGACCACTAACCCAAGAAAAATTTCATCATTTTAACAAAGAGAAAACCAAATTCTAGTTTGGACAAATATACTCTTTGTTATGAACAATTTTATAAATAAACCTACAAATCTTAGGACCAACTATGACAAAGTTCATTTCCACCAGCCTTCCACCATTTCCACATCCTTTCAGGTTTTTTCGTACACTTTTCTGTTTCTCGTTCTGCAACAATCAGTCAACTTTTTCTTTTCTTTTTTCTTTTTTAACTTTAGGACTCAGTTTAGGGCCAAAAAAAAAGTTTTTCCTTAACAAAAGCACATCGTGCCTTACATATTTAAGTTCCCAAAAAGCTATTGGAAATTGTCTCAAAACTGACGTCCTAAAAACGTGCAAACTTTTAAAATAAAGTTTATTGGAGTAATAGCTCAACTTGGTGGGTTCCAGGGCTGCCTGGGCATCCTGTAGGCCCCAGTGGTTTGAGTGTGTGAGTGTCAGTTTAGGTGTCTGAATCTGAGTGTGTATGTGTGTCCCTGGGCATGTCTCTGTATGTTTTGGTTGTATAATCTGCCTGCATTTCTGTGTATCTGAGTTGCGTTTGTGAGTGTGTGAGATTCTGTGTCTGGGAGGGTATTGATCATGTGTGTGTGTTTTCCCATGTGGCTTTGTTTGGGTGTCTCAGGTGTGTTTGTGTGTCTGTATTTGTGCCAATGAATGTTTGTCAGTTGTGCATATCTGCATGTCTGTACCTATCTGTGTGTGTGTGTGTATTTGTGAATCTGTGCTCCTGCTGGAGTGCCTGTGTTTTGTATCTTTGCCTGTTAATTTGCCCCTTTGGGTATTCCTGTGCGTGTGCCCACTGTGTGAGTCTGCCCTGTGGGCTATTACTGGAGCCCTCAATGTGTGTACCTGTGTGTGTGTGTTTCCCTCAGGGTGTCTCTGCCCTGCTGCAGTGTGGGTCTGGGTGTGTTTCCGTGGGCCCCACACCTGTGCGCCCAGGTGTGTCTGGGGGTGATTGTATGCCCAGGTGCCCCTCAGGGCTCATCACTTCTGTATATTTCCCTGTGTGTTACTGTGCACCCTGGTAGTGGGCAGGTATGCAGGTCACCTCTCAAAGAGCCCCCAGTGGTGGGTGAAAGCAGGGGACGAGATGTCTTTCTGCCACCCTGGAGGGGCTGTACCCTTGCTGCCCCTGCTGCTCTCAGCAGTAGGTGTCCTCCAGGTGGTCCCACCTCAGGCCCAGGCCATGGGGGCTGGGAGAGCCCCCAGCAGCTGGAGAGGGTGTTAGTGAGTGGGAGGAGGATTCTGGGGAGGAATCTATGTCCCAGGACAGGGCTGGGCAAGTCCTGGGTCCCTCAGAAAGAATGACTGCATGAGCTTCCCCATGGAGGACTGTGAGGCAGGGCTTTGAGGCTCTTACTAGGAATGAGTGGGGCACCCTTGGGCAGGGCTGGTGGGTCCTGTGGGAGTCCTAGGCTCCCAGTGGGACTGCCCTGGTCTCACCCACCCACAGGAAACAGGCAGAGTCAAGCAGGGGCCAGGCCATCCCAGTTGGGTCTTGGTGTACTTGGCCATCGAAAGGGCATGCAGGGTCACTATGGGGGGGGGGGACGAGGAAAGGTGGAATCTGGTCCTAGGCTCATTTCATACCAGAGGTTGGGGAGAATTAGGGAGGAAAGTTCTAGAAAGTGATCTGCACAGGTTGAAACACAGAGGGAACTCACAATACAGGGGCGCTGATGTTGATGTTCATATTTTATTAACCCCCACCCAAGCCTGGTGCTCACCTGGGCAATTCAAAGGGATGGAGGACTTGGGGGATGGACAGTGACTGGACTTAGCTTAAAAGAACAAAAGTGGGTCTCTGTAGCCCTCAGAAGAACCAATACCTGGGGTTGTATTACTTTATCTGTCTCTGGGACTCTGCTGAGTTGTGCATAAGGGCAACCCCTCCCAGCTCTTTTTGGAGACTCATAGCCATATAAATTCATTTGTCCCTTCCATTTCCCCATTTTATTCGGGTCAAAAAGCATTTTCAACTCCTGGTATTATATGTAGATTGAGATATTCTGCTGGTCCGAGTTAACCTTTTTATTCAAGGTCATTTTCTAGTTACATCATCAACTGGTACTTGGTAGTAATCCCTTGGTGCCAGGGAGGCTCATCCCTGGGAGTCATGTCCCACACTGGGGGGAAGGCAAAACATTTACATGCTGAGTTTGGCAGGGTCTATGGTCATGACTCAGATGGACTTCAGTGCTATCTGAGTTGGCCCTACTTTGGACTTTGTGTTTCTGTGTGATGGAGCTGGACTTAGATGTGATCTTTGTCCACAAGTCTCTTCTGTTACTTCTACTGGAACTGTAGTTGTTGCTAGGGTTTAATGTATACCCAGGGTACCTGAATCTCTGGACTGACCATGTGATAGCCGGGCCCTGAGCCTCAATAGACTTCAGCTCCTACACTCTGGTTTATTGGACTTACCCCACTCAGCTAATATGGAGGTAAAGAAGGTCAATGACCACACCAGGGAGCCAAGGGTGCCTACAACTGAAAGCAGGAGAATTGCATCCAGCATCCATGTGGAATCTAAGCCCCATCTTGATATAGATGTGGAGTTGACACAACCATTCTAAGGTCCACAGGATGGAGGAATAGAGTATGGATTAGAGTGGACTTACTGATATTCTATTCATGAACTATTGTGATTAGTAATTAAAGAAAATGAGGCATTGGTGTGGAGAAAGTGGCCATGGTGGTTGCTGGAGGTAGGGAGTGGGAGGAAGAGATGTGGTGTGGGGGCATTCTCGGGACTTGGAGTTGTCCTGAGTGGTGCTGCAGGGACAGTTACTGGACATTGTATGTCCTCCCATGGCCCACTGGGTGGACTGTGGGAGAATGTGGGTTATGATGTGGACCATTGACCATGAGGTGCAGCGGTGTTCAGAGATGTATTCACCAAATGCAATGAATGCCTCGTGATGATTGAGGAGGTTGTTGTTATGGGGGAGGAGTGGGGTGAGGGGGTGGGGGGTATATGGGGACCTCATTTTTTTTTTAATGTAACATTAAAAAAATAAATAAAGACAAGAAAAAAAGAACAAAAGTGGTTGGGATCTTGGTGCTCCTGATCACCCCCACCCCAATTAACTCTTTCAAAACCCTCACCCCCATCACCACAGTGGGGATACTGAGGCAGCCAGGGCTTTGCCCACTTGGGAAGTCTGAGTTTATGGTCTTGTTGTTGACTACATCTGAGCAAACTTCTTTCTCCAAAGTTCACTCCACTTAATCTTGCCAGTGACTGTTTTGGGCAGCTCTGGGACAAACTTCACCTGTGTGAAGATAGAGCAAATCCACTGTGGCTTAGCCTGGCTGTCACTCCCTGACAATTTTCCACTCCCCTCCTTCACCCTGAACAACCCCCCAGGGAGGTTGACATCCTGTGCTGGCCTTAATGTGGTCCACTGGGTATTTCAGGTCCTCCTGACTCTCGGACATTGGACATAGCCACGTGGCTTTCTTTGACCAATGACATGGCATCTCTAGGCAGAAAAGGTCAGAGCCATTGTGATGGGGGCCCTCTTTCTCCATTTATCATAATACCCAGCAAGTACCTACATGGGGTTGCTCCTTTATATTGGTCCCAGGATGAGGGGATGTGGAGAAGAGGTCCCCAGAGAGCTATGGTGGACACGTGCATGAGCAAGAAATATGCCTCCAGTGTTATAGCCATAAAAGCCTTCAGGGCTGCTTGTCACCTGCCACATAACCCAGCCCATCCTAAGTAGTACACATCACCTATTCTCCACCCTATGAGGCAGCATAGCCTAGCATTAAAAGCATTAGCCTGGTTGACAGACACACCTGGATATGAGCTCCCTCTCTGCCTTTTATGACCTGTAATCTCAGGCAATTTACTTTGAGTGTCAGAGCCTCAGATTCCTGTCTGTAAAGTGGGATAGTTACACCATCTCAAGTTGTTGCAAGGATTACACAAAATAACAGTGCATGCAGAGAATTAAGGGCAGGGCTTGGCACACATTTTAAGTGTTCCTTAAGTGTTGTCCTGATAGCTATATAATAAGAAGTTACTTAACCTCTTTACACATTGGTTTCCTCATCTATAAAAAGGGTATAACAAGAGTTAAAAAGCTCATTGCTTTTTATGAGGGTTAACTGTGTTGTGGCATATAAGTACTCAGTAAGTGTGAGGCATATAGCTGCATGATATGCATTTAGACAATGCAGCAAAGAAGGGAATGCTACCTTTTTGTCATACATACCCTTTCAAAGATTTTTTTAAGTAGCATACTGTGTATAATATTTCACATCCTTAATCATATATTATAGAGATTTTTATGTCAAAAATTAAGATCTGCATCATCAATTTTTATTAAAGGCTAATATGCAATTTCATGAATTATTTAAATCAACTTTCTATCATTGGACATTTAGATCAGTGATTTTCAAAGTTCAGACTGTGGTCCATTAGTGGGTTGTGTATTTAACATTGTAGATGGCAATCACTGTTTAAAAATTAAAATAGACTAAAATATATCAGAATATATTGCATGTTTTAAGGATATGATTTTGTTAACTTTTGTCTGTTTATGTGTATATGCATGTATATTTGCTTATACATATATGCATGTTATATCTATTAATCATCTCTCTAGAATTGCTATATAAAATGCCTTTCTTACCACTAATCATGTTTTTAGAAGTTTTGAAGATGCTGAGTTTGATTTCTTTTTCAAAATTTGCAAGACTTAAATAACTTTCTTGGACGTATAACTTTGGGTGCTTGTCTGATTTTTTCTTGAGGTTAACTTGGCAGCAATAGATTCCTTTTGTATGTTTGACACAGGATACAGGTTTCCATAGAAGTCTGCTCTCCCCATCCCTGCCAAGCTGAATTGCCTCTTCTGTCACAGAAAAGGCTAATGCCATCAGTTAACTAGGCTTATAGCCGGCAGCCCTAGCAGACTTGTGGCAGCCAAGCCGGGTCAGACCCAATCCACCTGCCCAGCTTACCTTCCTGGGGTACTTGTATGGGCCTGTTACAGACTTTACATGTTGCTGCAGCTCCTTGGTGAGCTGGTCCCAGTCATGGGACAGGAATGGTGGGGTCAAGACAATACATGCCCTAACCACCTGCAGGATGCGAGTGGAGGCTCAGGGTGAGAGTCAATAATTTGTATAGATATGAAAAAGTAAATGTTATTGAATGACCAAAGCAGCAAGTTGATGCTGAGCCATGAAGTGGCTAAAGGCATGGTGGCTTTAGTAAAGGGCAGGACCAGCTTCAAACCCAATTTCCATTCCATGCCTTGCAAAGTTACTTAATCTGTCTTAACCTCAGTTCCTTCTCAGTGAAATGGGGACAATGAAATTTCTTTTCTTGTGTTTCTGTAAGAGACTCTATGAAATGATGCATGTAAGATGTCTGATTAGTTTCAACTTAAATTTTATTCCTCTCATGATTATATCACCATCATTCTTACTATTACTGTATGTATGGTTTTGTGTCTGGGGCCTGGTGGATATTTGATATGTGTTGGTAGCTTATTATTATAAGGGTCTTGTATATAGTAGGTGCTCAATAAATAGTTGTTGACTCAATACATGCATCCTCTGCAGTCAGATTGCTTAGATTTCCTTTCTGGCCCCTGCACTTATTAGCTGTGTGATTAGAGCAACTGCTTAATGTCTTTATTCATCTGTACCCTTATCTATAAAAAGGGTATTTATTTTTAAAATTGGATTGTTCACCTGTTAACTTAAAAGAAAAGGGTAGGAAAAGAGTTGTTTCATTCAGTTGTGGTGAGGGTTAACTGCATTGACACATAGTAAACACTCATTAAATATTAGCTGTCATCCTCCTGTTAATCAAAAGCATTTCAGTGGCTAAGACCAATAAAGAAGGATGGTCCAACAATGAGCCCTTGATACTAATTACTATGCTTGTGAGCCTGTGCACCTGAAATAAGAACTAGGCCTAGAGCTGCAGAGTGCCTAAGAGTTACCTTCTGAGAGTCTCATGTTGCTCAAATATGGCCACTCTTGAAGCCAAACTCAGCATGTAAATGCATTGCCTTCCCCACAGCATGGGACATGACTCCCAGAGATGAGCCTTCCTGGCACTGAGATGTTACTATCAATTACCAACTTATGATGTAACTAGAAAACAATCTTGAATAAAAGGACCAACTCAGACCAGCAGAATATTTCAGCCTACATGTAATTTCAGGTGTTAAAAATGCTTTTTGACCTTTAATAAAAGGGGAAATGGAAAGGACAAATTAATTTATATGGCTATGAGTCTCCAAAAAAGAGTCAGGAGGTCATCAGAAGGGTCACTTATGCATGCCTCAGGAGGGTTCCAGAGACAGCCAAAGTAGATACAAGCCCAGGTATTGTTTCTTCTGAGGGTTACAGAGACCCACAAGCTCTATGGTCATGGCAAATGGGAGTTCAGTGCCATGTCAGTTGGCCCTACTTTGGAGTTTGTGTTCCTGAGTGTGATGGAGTAGGACTCAGTTGCGATCTTTTTTCACACACCTCTTCTTTTACCAGACCTGTGGTTGGCACTGGGGTTTGGTGTATACTCAGGTGACCTGAACCTCTGGACTCTCCATGTGATAGCCAGGCCCTGAGCCTCAACAGACTTGCAACTCTTACCTTCTGGTTTATTAGGCTTACCCCAGCCATCTAACAGGAAGTGAAGAAGGTCAACCACCACACCAGGGAGCCAAGAGTGCCTACAACTGCAAGCAGGAGAATTGCATCCATCATCTAAGTGGAATCTAAGCCCCCTCTTGATATAGAGGTGGAGTAGACATAACCACCCCAGGGTCCACAGGATGGAGGAATAGAGTATGGATTAGAGTGGACTTATTGATATTCTATTCTGGAACTATTGTGATTAGTAATGGAGGAAAATGTAGCATTGATGTGGAGAGGGTGGCCAAGGTAGCTGCTGAGAGTAGGGAGAGGGAATAGGAGATGTGATATGGGGGCATTTTCAGGACTTGGAGTTTTCCTGGGTGGTACTGCAGGCACTGTTGCTGGACATTGTCTGTCCTGCCATGGCCTGCTGGTTGGCCTGGGGTAGAGTGTTGACTATAGTGTTGACCATTGTCCATGTTGTGCAGTGGTGCTCAGAACTGTGTTCCCAAGTGCAATGAATGTCCTGTGGTGATGGAGGAGGTTCTTGATACGGGAGGAGTGGGATGGTGGGTGGGGTGGGGGGTATATGGGGACCTCATAATTTTTGAATGTAACATTTAAAAAAAAGAGGTACATGAAAAAACATTTTGAAAACATTGAATCACATTCCTTTTGTGACTCTTTTCCAATTCTTCTGGTTATATTAAAGAGACTCTTGGATCTGTCCTAACATGTTTTTAATATCTCTGAAAGCCTTGCTCATCTCCCTTTCTTTCCCCAGGAAGAGGGTAGGCTTCAGGATAAGAGATTTTGGCAGGAAAAGATTTAACTGGAATTTAAGAAAATTGGTTTGTTCGTATCATTCTTATGGTGATATATGACTTGGATTTTTGTCAAGTGATACTGTTTCCCACGTAGGGCCATCAGGCAAACTTTTTAAAAAGTGTTTTCCAGTGAAATAGATGATCTAAAGAGAAAACTTAAGTAAATAGTAATATGGATGGTTATGGAAAGAGAAAAAGAATAGTGGAGGTGGATGTGAATGACTGAAAATTAAGAAAAAACACACCAGGTGTCCAACAATGCACCCCCTGATGTACCCCTGGAACTGCTGTGCAGTTCAGTGGACTGTATTTTGATACCATTGGTCCCTTGGAAGGAACTTTCTCGATGCCAAGCATGGCAGGTTGGGCATCAGAGTGGAACCTGGAAGTTGACCATAAACATCTGCCTCTTTTTCTCGGAGCCTGGACTTACTGGAGGTGGAGCCTCAGGGTCCCAGAGAAGCTTCCTGGAGGGAAATGTATCTCATCTCCCTCATAGACATGGTCAGACTTGACAAAGGCACTCAATTGAGTGCTTCAAGAAAATGCCATTGCTCTGGGCTGTGCCAGTTCAATTTCACCAGAATCTCTGGGGATGGACCCAAGCATTTTTGCTGTTTTTTTTTTAAGCTCCTCAGATATTGTCACTGTACAGTCAGGTTTGAGAATCACTAGTCTCTATATGCTTTTCTCTGTATTTATTTTCCCTTTGATTCAAGCTTAGAGTTGTGCCCCTGAGAATGAAGGCTAGGACCTGCATGTTTGCCTTTAGGCAGTAGTGTCACAAAAGGCCATTGAGGCCATGTTAACAGTGACATAAGGATCAGACATCTGCTCAATAGATGGTGCAACAGTGACCATGACTTTGGAGAAAGGGGATGGTTTTCAAAGTCTGAGCCCTCTTCCATGATCATTCTTGGAAGTGACGAATTTCCCCTTTAGGGCTACTATGAATCTGGAAAGGCTAGGGTTTGTTTTGATGAAAGTTTCAGCAGTTTTCTTTAGAGCTTGTCACAGTTTTCTGTGATTCTTGGGTTTCTCCCCTAAATTAAAGACTGAGGGCTTTGGGCTCAAAAGGCATGGATTTAACTCCTATGCTGGACCTGCCATTTATATGATATGGGGAAGACTCACAACGCTTCCATGCAGCAGTTTCTTCCTCTGTGAAGTGGAGATAGCAGCCCCTGGAGGATCGGTGAGGTTAGCGATTGGTCCAAACCCTGTGGTTGCTAAGTGAGTTGGTTCTCCCCATTAGCTGGCTCATAAGCACCAGATGGGTTAGTGCAGGAAGGGATGCAGGAATGCCTGATAATCTTTGGTGGTAGGGATGTGTCCATCAGAACAGCTTCACTGACTTGAAGCAATGAAGAAGTCATGGGATGCAGAGTTGTGTCCAACCCTCACCATGCCCACAGTTCTCTGCATGTATCTGGGGGCTGGAGGGGGGATGGGCTGCCCTTACCTCATGGTCCAAGAAGAGACCTATGGGCCTGATGGGTTTGATCCTGATGCCTACATTTCCTTCCTTGTGGGGTGGCAGGATGTTGCCCTTGTCATCAGTGATCTGGAGAAAAAAGCCTGTGAATCCCACCCTGCAGGGCTCCCCTCTCCCTCCTGCCCCACCCCACATGGCTCTCCCATTCCCTCCTCACCGTCTGGTCATTCCCTCATTCATTACTGTGGCCTCAGTGGGGACAATGGGATTGGGGGAATGGTGGAGGATGCCTGTCAGAAAAGACAAACTAGCAAGTCATTGAAGTCAGTAAATAGAGACATTCAAATCATGAGTCTAATTGTTTCATAGCAGATATGTACAGCAGGGGAAGCATAGGGAGATTGAGAGGTGAAGAATTTTCTTGTTTGTTTTTGTTTATTATTATTATTGTAGTAATGAAAATACTCTAATGATTGAGATGATGAATGAACAGCTATGTGAATATACCAAATTCCATTGATTGAAAAAAGACTACATCTAACAGTTGTAGGATTAAATCTTTATGTTTAATATCTTTATTGGTATTAGTTAGCAAACTACACCCTCTCCAAGTAACTCCACAGGCATGCAGGATAGCAAAACCATATCTAGAGTGAGTATATATATTTTCTTTTTGTCCTGCATTCAATAGCAGGGCTCTTAAAGAACAATTAATTCACCTCTTTGTGCTGAATTTCCTGGGAGCAGACTCTGCTTCTAGTAGTTTAGTGGGAATGACTGTTGTGTAGTCTGTCTTATGCTTTCCATGATCCATTTAACTGTTCCCATTAGAGAAAAATTCTGCTGAGTCTGGTAATGAGACATCAGTCAGTCTGTTAGCAGAAAGCTCTTGGTTCTGGGCTTCTCTGTTCTTGACTTATGTCACATAAAAGAATTTAAGGGCATGCCTTAAGGATAGGCAAGGGAGAAAAGAGTTTAAGAAAAAAGAAAATGAGAAAAGTACCTAGTCTGAGGCATGGAGTGTGGGCATGCTCCAGAGTGAGTTGTGTGTGTGTGATTTAAAAGTTTTGCTCTTCCCCTTCACAATGTTCGGGCAAGGTCCCTGCTGTTTGCTCTTCTGATTGGTTGTCCCACCTTTTGGTTCTCAGGAGCCAATGGTGAGGCCTTTCTTTATAGGGATCTGGGGCTCTCCCTTGACCCTGAACAGGATCTCATTCTAATCTTGTTCCAAATGGGATTCTTGTGGCTGGAGTCTTGCAGGATCTCTCCAGCTTTATTCTTGGCAGCACTCTTCCTTCAGCGAGTTTCCAGATGGGGTTTAATGGCCACATGTCTTATGACCATATTTTCTACCAGGTCTCATCTATGACTCATTTCCCTTTTCCCTAAACTAACCTGCCTCAAATTCAGGTCTTCTAGAGTACACCTTAACAAGAAGTGGCACACAATCATGTCTGGGAGTTTTCCATTCTGGTGTTTCATTAAATTCAGGTAGTACAGAGGCTAGGTTGAGTTAATCTATAGTTTTCAGAGTGGCATTTGGTTTGTTTAGTAAAATGCCTTGATATTTGCTAAAATGGGGTCCCACTTTTTGTTCTAGTATAGTAAGAATGTAATATAGGGTGAAAACTCACATGGGAGAGCCCAATGAGAATTTTGCTATCTGGAGAAGTTCACAGGTAGGAACTACAGCTAGTAAGCAAATAGGTGGTACTCAGGTACAGAGGTGAGCTGCTTTGATATGTAAACAATTGACCTGATGTTCTTTCCAAATATCTGTACTCTTAAGTTCTTAAGTCTTACACAAATCTCTACTCTTGTGTGCCAGGTTTCAGGACTGGGAAGATGGACATGTTAAAATCTGACAAGCAAGGTCAGATTAGGTCCCAGCTGAGAAACTTTTTTTTCTTTCTCAAGCACAGATAGCTCATCATTTACAACTACTGATTCAGTTGTTCCTCTAGAGTTTAGAAAGCTACATAGGTGAACACAGATTCATTAAATGGCATAGAACATGTCTCCTTAATAATAATAAAAAGAAGAGAAAAAAGGTTTAGTAATATTCATACCCCAAAAAACCTAACTCATATTCTTTTTTTACCTTTAGAATTAATATAGTACCAACTTTGCTTTTGCTACAAAAACATTAAAATATTTTTAACAGTAGTCCATAAAATAGTTATATTTTTCCCATGTACCACCACATTCTTAACACCTTGAAGTGGAATATTCCTGTATTTATATTATTAAGTGCAATCCTCATCTACTTCCAAAATCATTGCTATACATTCCCAACATTTTCCTCCATCTATTCTCCAGCTAACACTAATCTTCTTAGACCACTCATTTCAGCTACAATCACATCCATAAACCAAAAGTGTCTGTTACATTCATTATAATGTTACTATCATTTCCAACCAATACATATTTACATTTGACCTTATAAACATACTACATACATCCAGTATCTTCACTCCCTTCTTATCCCATTCCATCTCTGACCAACCTTCAATTCGTAGTGCAACTCCATAAGTCTATACATTGTAATATTCCTCCTTCTGAGCATGCCCTGTTCCTTTCAATATATCTTCAAGGTTACTCCATGTTTTCATGTGCTTTCCCAGTTGATTTTTTCTTAGAGCTGAATGATATTCCATCATATGAATACACCACATCTTGTTTATCCATTCATCAGTTGGAGGACACTTAGGTTGTTTCGCTCTTTTAGCAGTTGTGGATAATGCCATATGAATATCAAAGTGCAAATATCTGTTCAAGTCATTGCTTTCAGTTCTTCTGAATGTATTCCTAGTAGTGGGACTGCTGGATAATATGACATTTCTATTTGTTTCCTGATGAGCTACCAGATCACCTTCCACATAGGTTGAACCATTTTATACTCCCATCAACAGTGAAGGAATGTTCCTATTTCTCCACATCTTCTGTGACACTTGTAGTTTTTACTGTAATTTTTCTGTTCTTTTTTTAAAAACTGGTGTTTTTTGTTCTTTTGCATTGAAAATAATACACAATTCATACCTTATGCTTTTGGCTCATCAGTTATAGTTCAACTGTATTTTCTTTCCCACTGTGTAAATGGAAAAAATATTGTAATGCTATCAGCACTTTTAAAAAAATCCAGTTATCATGTTTAACCCGTCCTTACATTTCATAGTATCTAGCAGGAACTTAAAAACATTTGCTGAATGTATCATGAAAAACACAGAAGACATTACACCTATAGAGTAAGACTGTGGACTAATGAGAAGGTCCTCTTGACCTTGCTCACTTCCTGGTATTGTCTGCTGATCTCTCAGTGAGAAATGAGATGCTCTGACAGGCTGTGGCACTTCCTCATGAACCTCCTCATCACTTAATCTTTTGACTTTGACACAAATATCTTCTTCAGTACCCAGAGGCAAACTAGTTATTGTGCTCTCACAAGCCACATAATCAGTTGATCTTCTACATGGTTCAGGTGGGCCAGGAAATTCTAAAGTCTGGGTGTTTTCTGATTTTTAACCTTTTCAGCCTGCACCATTTGATCAACTCCAAAAGGAAAAGTCCAGGGAAAAGCTAAAGAAGAATCAGCTAGTTGATTTATACCTTCTGAGTAGGAAGCTGAAGAATTCAATATCTGGGGAAAAATTGTTTGTTACACTTTCCAAGACTTTAAGGAGACAAAACTATGTAGCTTTTACACTTTCTCTGGGACTCTTGGTGAACAGGAATGATTCTTTCTCCCATACTGTACTCTGAAGACAAAGGAAAAATGCTTCCATCTCAAGAAGTAAAATTGCCATTGGAATTTTTTTCTTGTCCAGTATCTAGATCCTTTTCTGGTTGGCTGTTGGATGTATTCCATAAAATACTTGATTTCATGAACTCTGAGCAGGGGTTGGCAAATTTAAGTATTTACATGTAGCTGGCAAGAGCTAGAACACCAATAATATTTTCTGTGTTAATTGATAGAGTGGCTGTGTAAGCATATTCTAAAAGGGATAGAAAGTCAGTCACTGTAACATGATGTAAAGCCAACACATTCTTGTTCTCATCCTCAGCCAGCCCCACAAGCTTGGTGCAAAAGAAATCATTGCAAGCCACTAAAATCACTTTATGTGCCCAGAAGATTTTGTCCAGGACACATATAGTGATATTACCAAAATGTCCATCGTTTTGCAGCATATTTAGGTTTCCAAGCATTTCCTGGCTGTGGGAAGAGGAGCTATGAATAGATGTTTTCACTCCTATCTTCTTCCTCTTCTACAGATGCTCCTCAAAATGCAATGAGTCAGAAGTGTCCTGTGGCAGTGGTTCAGGGCCCTTAGGCCTACTGCTGCTGCTCTTCCTTTTGCTGGGTTGAGCATAATCCAAGGGAGGGCGGGGCCCATAGCTCCCTTCTGGTCCCCCCAGGAGCAGAGGCCCTATCTCATGCCACTGCACAGAGGCTTCTGCAGGGCCTTGGCTGGGGCATGGTGGCACATCCACGTGGGGATTGTGCACAATGGGTGGTGGTGGTGCAGTCCAGCTGGCCATAGGGCTTGAGGGGGAGGAGTGAGTTACCAGCCCAAGCTGGAGGTGGATTTGCCCAGTCACAGGCAGCATGCAGTTAGAGTAGCACGTGGTCCTGGCAGAGCCCAGTGGCAAAGAGGAAGGAAAAAGAGGGGAAAGTAGGGGAGGTTGGTGAGAGGGAGCTGCTGCTGCATGTTTGGGCCCCACACCACTACTCTTCTGTTCTTTTAATAATGGCCATAATAATTGTTGGAAAATGAATTTTATGTGCATTTCCCTAGTAGCTAGTGATGTTGAGCAAATTTTCATGTATTTTTGGTGATTTGTATTTCCACTTTGGAGAGTTTTTTGTTCAATTATTTTATCCATTTTTAAAATGAGTTTGCTTGTCATTTTGTTGATAAATTGCGTGATCCCTTTATTTAGCATGGAGATAAATCCCTCATTAGGATAGCATTTCACAAGATTTTTTGTCATTGAGCAGGCTGCCTTTTTACTTTCTTGACAAAGTCTTTTGAAGAACAGAAGTATTTAATTTTGAAGCAGTCCCATTCGTCTAGTTTTTCTCTTGTTGCTTGTGCTTTGGGTGTAATTCCAAGAAACCATCACTAGCCACAAAATTTGAAGGTGTTTCCCTACATTTTCTTCTAGGAGTTTTATTTTTTAATTTTATTTTTAGTTTTTTTTTTTATAGTTAGGTCCTTGATCCATTTTGTATTGTTTGTATAAGATGTGAAATAAGGGTCCTCTTTTTTTTAGATATGGATATTCAGTTTCCCAGTACCATTTAATAAATAGGCAATTATGACCTATTTGAGTGTGTTCAACATTCTTGTCAAAAATCACTTGACCATAGATTTGTGTATTTATTTATGAACTCTTGATTTATTCCATTGGTCAATCTGTCTTTGTGCAAGTACCATGGCATTTCTACCACTGAAAGTTAGATAATATGCTTTAAAGTTTGGAAGTGGGAGTCCCTAACTTCATTCTTTTTTTTTATTTTTAAGATATTTTGGCTATTTGGGGGCTTTACATTTGTACATAAATTTGATAATTGGCTTCTCCAATTCTACAAAGAAGAATATTGGAAAATTCATTAGGATTGCATTAAATCTGTAGATCAGTTCAAATCAAATTGACATCTTAATGATATTTAGTCTTCCAAACCATGAACACAGAATATCCTTTTATTTAGATCATCCTTAGTTTCTCTTAGCAATGTTTTATCATTTTCTAAATACAGGTCATTTATGTCCTTGGTTAAATTTATTCCTAAATATTTGATTCTTTAATCAATATTGTAAATCAATTTTTTTCTGACTGCCTCCTCAGATTACTCATTAATAGTACATTGAAAACTATTGATTTTTGCATATAGATCTTGTATCCTGCCCCTTTGCTGATATTGTATATAAGTTCTAATAGTTTTGTTGTGGATTCTTTGGACTTTCTAATGATAGGATCATATCAGCAGCAAATAAAATTTTACTTCTTGTTTCATATTTGGATTCTATTTACTTCTTTTTCTTGCCTAATTGCTCTAGCAAGGACTTTTAGCACCATATTGAATAACAGTGGGGAAAATGGGCATTCTTGTGGAAAAGCTTTCAGTATTTCACTATTGAATACCATGTTACCTGTAGGTTTTTCATATATGCACTTTACCATGTTGAAAAATTTCCTTCTATTTCTACCTTTTGAAGTGTTTTTAGCAAGGAAAGGTGCTGTATTTTGTCAAATGCATTTTTCTGCACCAAATAAGAAGATAATGCATTAATTCTTTTTAAATTTATTGTTGTGGTTTACTACACTGATTGATTTTCTTATGTTGAAGCACCTTGCATACCCATTATAAAGCCCTCTTGATAGTGATGTAACATATCTTACAGGTGTTTTTTGGATTTCGTGAAATTTTTTTTTTTTAGGATTTTTGCATCTATTTTCATTAAAAAACACGGCTCTAATTTTCTTTTTTCATAATATCTTTACATAGTCTTGGTATTAGGACAATGTTAGCTTCATTGAGTGAGTTGGGGAGCATTACTTCTTGTTTAGTTTTTTGGAAGCATTTGAGCAATATTTGTATTAGATCATCTTTAAATGATTGGTAGAATTCATCTATGAAGCCATCTTTTCTCAGACTTTTCATTTTGGGGATTTTTTTTTAACAAATCAGTTTTATTCATTCATATTTATAAAGTATCAGTCTATCCAAAGTGTACATCAATGGTATTGTGTTGTGCATACATCACACCAATCACTCCCAGAGATTTTCATTATTTTGATAATAATAATAAAAAAAAAAACCCAACCAAGCAAACATAACTAATTACCTTTCAGTCTGTCTGTGTTTCCCCTGACATACATAGCTGCAATTGTTTCCTTCTCTCCAGTTATTTATATTTTGTAAAAACAATCATAAATGCAATGTCGCCCATATTCATATTTTACATGAGGTTTCATTATGTTATACAGTCACATTTACATTTTTTAGCTTTCCTTCTAGTAATATAAATGTCCTTAGGCCTTCTCTTTCAACCACTGTCATTTTGGGAATAATTTTGAAGACTGCTTCAATTTCATTTTTTTATTTGGTTTGTTGAGGTCTTCTATTTTTTTTAGATTCAGTGTGGCTTGTTCAGGTTTTGAAGAAATTTGTCCATTTCATCAACATTGTCTAGTTGATTGACATACAGTTTTTGATAGTGATAGTATCTTCTTATAATCTCTTTTTTTTCTGCTGGGTCAGGGATAATGTAACCCTATGTCAGCACTATCTTTGATAGTGATAGTATCTTCTTATAATCTGCTTTATTTCTGCTGGGTCAGGGATAATGTCACCCTTCTCATTTCTGATTTTATTTATTTTTTATTTGTTAATCTAGCTAAGGGTTTATTGATTTTGTTGTTCTTTTCCAAGAAACAACTTTTGGTTCTGTTCATTTTCTCTATTGTTTTTAATTCTCCATTTCATTTATTTCTGCTCTAATTTTTGTTATTTCTTTCCTTCTGTTTGTTTTGGGATTGATTTCCTATTCTTTTTCTCATTCCTCCAGGTGTCCAGTTAGGTCTTTTATTTTAGCTCTTTCTTCTTTTTGTAAGTGAGCATTGAGAGCTATAAATTTCTCTCCTACCATTCCCTTTTCTGGAACCCCTAAGTTTTGGCATGTTGTGTTTTCATTTTCATTTGTCTTGAAGTATTTACTGATTTCTTTTGCAATTTCTTCTTTAAACTATTGATAATTTAAGAGTATATTGTTTACTGTCCATATATCTGTAAATTTTCCTGTTTAACATCTCTTATTCATTTCCAACATTTTTCCACTATGATCAGAGAAAGTGCTTTGCATAACTTCAATGTTTTAAAATTTATGGAGATATGACTTATGTCCCAATATATCATCTATTTTGGAGAAAGATCCATAAGCACTTTAGTAGAGTATATATCCTGCTGTTTTGTAGTATAATGTTCTATAAATATCTATTAGACCTAGTTCATTTATCATATTAGGCTAGCTTTTGGTTCCCTTAATTATCTTCTGTTCAGATGTTCTACCTAATGCTGACTGGCAGTGTTGAAGTCTAAGAATTATTATAGAGACATTTGTTTCCCCCTTCAGTTTTGTTAGTGTATTTCTCATATATTTTGGACATCTATTGTAGGTGGATTAATATTTATTATTGTTATTTTTCTTGGTGAATTATTCCTTTTATTAATATATTATACCCTATTTCATCTCTTATAATAGTTTTCCAATTAAAATCTATTTTATCTGACATTAGTATCACTATACCCTCTCTTTTTTATTGCTATTAGCATGGAATATCTTATTTCAACCTTTCACATTCAGCCTGATTATACCCTGGCATCTAAGGATGGCTTATTATAAAAATCAATTCTATCAGTCTATGTCTTTTTTTTTTGGCCAGGTTATAGAATATGCACAACTTTAGTCACATGTTAATGCCAAATCACTTACAAAATGGATGCAGCAATATACAATCTCAGGTAGTTTCAGTTATTCCATATTCCCACGAACTCTTGTTTTGAAAAACTTATAATTTACAAATTTGTCAGATATGAGATAATCATACTGTTTTGCATTTTTATATTACTGAATTGCAACATTTATATTACTGAAATGAAACATTTAAAAAATCACAATCATGTGATTGTGGTTATTTTCATTTCATTTTGTTTTGTGGATGGTAAAATGTTTATTCAGATCTTTCCCATTTTTATTCTAGGTTTTTTCCTTAATAATTGTAATAGTTCTTTTTATCTTATGTTTTTAAAATGGCAAGTTCCACATGCTGTAAAATCAAGCATATTATGTGAATGGAATCTTACAGTATGTGATATTTTGGAATAGCATTTTTTGTCTCAGCATAATTCCATGGAGATTCTTCCAAGTTATTGTATGTATCAATAGTTTTTATCCAGTTTATTATTGAGTTGTATTCTATGGAATGGAAGTATGCAACACAAGTATAGTTTGTTTAACCATTATCCTTTTAAAGAACATCTAGTTTGTTTATAGTTTTTGGCTAATACAAATAAGGCTACAACTAACATGAGTACAGGTTTCTATGTGAACATAGAATGTTTTAATTTTTCTGAGATAAATTCCGCAAGAGTGTGATTGCTGGGACATATGATAGCTGCAAGTTTAGGTTTTTTAAAAAGAAATTGCCAAACTATTTTCCAGAGCAGCCATCCTATTTGACATTCCTACCACCAGTGTATGAGTGATCTTATGGAGGTGTTTTGTTTTTTTACCATTTTTAAAAAAGTTTATAGAAGTATATCATTCATACATAAACATAAATAAACATATAGTAATAGCTGTGAACTTACAGAATAAACATATATAACATCATACAAGACTCCCATACCTCACCCTACCAATCTATGTATTTTAATTGTGGATTTCAATCTATTAAAATTTAGTGTTACTTCTATAAAAGCATTACTTATTTTGTACATTTTATCCTTTTGCTTTCTGTTGTAGTATCTTACTATTATCTGTCTTTTAACCCTTTTAGTTTCTCTTACTTATGTTCTTCATTTTTACACTCTTTTCCACGGCTTTCTTCCTTGTCTTTTCCTTTCAGGTTGTAACACAGTCTTTGATATCTCTTATAGATTTGATCTCTTGGTAACATACTCTCAGTTTTTGATTGTTTGTAAAAGCTTTAAACTCACCTTCATTTCTGAAGGATAGTTTTCCAAGTAATGAATTTTTGGTTGGCAGTTTTTTTTTTCTTTTTGTACTTTAAACATTTTGTATCTTCTTATCTCCATAGTCTCTGAAGACAGAAAAGCACTTACCTTTATTAGGCTCCTTTGTAAGTTATACTTTTCTTTCTCTTGCTGCTCTCAAAATCCTCTTTTTATGTTTGGCCTATGACAATCTGAATAGTAGGTGTCTTACAGCAGGTTTATTAGGATTTATGCACTTTGGGGAGCATTGTCCATCCTGAATATTGATATTGTTCCTTCAGTTTCTGATTGGGGACCCTATTCCTGAGCCCAACAATTATGCAAGATTTGTAATTATCCAATTTATTTCAGCCCCCTTGTTCATTCAGTTTCTAGTTTTGGCCAGTTATTTGAACTGTCTGATTCCCCAGGACACAAGCAACATTGTGAGGGTTACTACTGCCTAAAATTCAGCATGATCTTCATCCTTTTTCTAGTAAAATTTGCTTTCACCTAAGATTACAATTACTTTTGGTAATGGTTGGATATCTGTCCAATTTGTTGTGATGGTTCCAAATATAGATTTGAAAAGATTTTCTACATTTCCGGTGTCCTCTCTGTAGGTAGGGACTCAATCTTTCCAATTATATAGGTCTGTTATTGAAAATGGAATATAGGTACTCAGATAGCACCTTGGTTGTCCTTATTCATTCAATCCTGCACGTAATTGTAAAAGAGAGAATTGACACTGACTTTGCTCTTCCAAGGTAGAGGCACCCTGACAAAAAGTCTCATTCCTCTGGATGTAGGCTAGGGAGGTAATTTCTGGGGGAT
The DNA here is from genome assembly GCF_030445035.2 of Dasypus novemcinctus. Taxonomy (NCBI): domain Eukaryota; kingdom Metazoa; phylum Chordata; class Mammalia; order Cingulata; family Dasypodidae; genus Dasypus; species Dasypus novemcinctus. The sequence continues at coordinate 719,744 of NC_080697.1, read as the reverse complement.
CTAATGGTAATTCGGGCTCATTTCTATCCCTCTTATATGGCAGCGGAGGTGATATTGGATCTGTGACAATCTCAAGTACCAATGTATTAGAAACGATGGTATCTAAAACATCAAAAATAAAACATCATCAGTGCAGATCGAATCAGAGAGGGTTTTTCTGACTTTTATTCACTCATCCTTACAGCTATTTAACTCCTGCTTTGATTTAGAGGTTTGATTAATTCCTTTCCTGGTTGATGTGGTGCACCCTTGCCATTTTTTACTTTCAAGTGTTGGGGATATAGGTCCTGACTAACTTGGCAGTGCACCATGTCTGAAACAAACTCTCTCAAGACTTTTATTTTAGACTAACTCCATAAAATATTGAATAGGAGGAATCTCATCACATTTACTTAAACTTCTTTAGAATAGATCCAATGCAGGACAGTACTGTACTCTAAGGACACTAGTGCTGGTCATTTCTGTTCATCCTCTAATGCATATTGAGGCCAGATTCACTTACAAAGACAGATAATTCTCTTTTTTGTCATTGGTTCACACCCAAATTGTCCTCAATTTTAATAATGCAGCCTATTAGGTTGCTTTATTTTTCCTTTAGAATTCTGGTTATTTCTGCTTTCCATAGTTTGGCTAAACAAGTTCCAAGAACCAATGTTAGTAACACCTCCTGTATAAGTAACGCCTCCCCAAAACCAAACATGACAAATTTCCACTTCAGCTTCGGCCAGAGCTATTGTGCTGCTGAAAAGGACAGGACAACATGCAAATAAATATTTTGTCATTTTCTTTTATAATTCACTCTTCCGAATACACAGAGAAAAGAAACTGTTTCCCTTCATGCCTTGTCTCCTTTAGGGATCCTAGATACCCAGGGCAAGAAACTCATGTTCCAAACCTCAGAATAAAATACTCTGGCAGCTACAGAGTGAGAGTCCATGAAAATCTAATCCTTGGGGATAATCAAGCCGTGTGCTTATCATGAGGACACTAGTCCATCTTGGTTGCCAATTGAAGGTGACCAGAATGGCCCACAGATCATCACATGGCACAGCAGAATATGAAGACACACTAGGCTAGGAAGGAAAAGTGGTTTTATCAGAAGGTGGATTACAGGAGATCTAATCGATCTCAAATATTCCTCCCTATTGAGGGATTTTATATTCCTCCCTATTGAGGGATTTTATATAGATTTTGAAACAAAGAAATTTAATTATTGAGTTGAGATCTCTGGGATGGGGCTCAGGAGTTTCTCTAGTGTTCTGCTCTCATTAACATCAAGATAAATATCATGCCTGGTAATTAAGTTTCATGGTGATAAGGGTAAAAGAATGAGTAAGCCTTCCATGTTTACATCATATATTTTTCTTTACAAAGAAGAAATAAAAAGTCTGCTTAATCTCAAATCAAGCACAAAGACAGACTATTTGCTTTCCTACTGAAACTTTATTTCTATACTAAGGTGCTTGGTAGGCTACACATAGATTTTATTTTACTAATGCTACAGAAATTAGGCTGAAAACACATAAGACTACATTAGAAAACTACGAAAAGGGAGAAATTGAATACCTAAAATGCATGTAACCAAAATAATAAAGTGTAATTTTTTAATTTCAGAGGGGTGAATTATAAAAGAAAATGACAAAATATTTATTTGCATGTAAATACCTATACCTAAAATGGAAATGGAAATGCATTGAAATCTCGCTGGCTGGAGGCGAGATGCTCACCTCAGTTCTCTGTGTCTTCCCTTTCCCCACAGCGGGCTTGCCGGGCCCTTGCCTGTCCACGCCCCCTACTCTCCAGGCTGCCGGCAGTGCAGAAACACACCAGCACACCAGCAGGCACCCCAAGGGATCAGGAGGGCATGTCCACCAGGGGCGGGCACGCACGTCCAGGAGCCGCGCGCCGGGCCACACGGGCACTCCGGGCAGGCCCGTCGCGCGCCTCGACCCCCAGCGCCCGGCCGTGTTCCAGGCCCGCCCCTCAGAATGGTCTTCACGAGGCTGGTCAGCGGAAGCTGGAGCACCAGCTTTCCAGACGCTCCCACGGGCCAGGCTCCCGCCAAGCCAGCAGCTCCTCCCAGAGTCCCCGTGCCCCAGGGGAGCCTGAGGGGCCGTGCCCCAGGGCCGCGAAGAGTGTCCTCTACGAGGACCTTCTGGTGTCCTCCTCTGAGGAGAGTGACTGTGGGTGAGAGCCCGCAGGGCAGGGCAGTCCCAGCCTCCCACCTCATGAGACTTTGACCTGACCGAAGGCCTGAGGCGGGGTGGAAGCCGGGAGCTGCCCATTCCGCCGGGGCTGTGGAGAAAGGCCTTCCCCAGCTCTTGTCGGTGTGCTCGTGCTGGAAGCCGGGAACTAGCTGGCAAGGGAACGCTGACGCGGCCCACACCCCTCGTGGAGACTGACATGGCCTTTTCAATGGGACTCCTCAAACTGAGCATCGCCCCTTTCTTTCCCAGAAAGCCCTACCGTCCAGGGGTAAGGACTGACTCGGAGCCCCTTTCTGTGCGGGGACAGGGAATGGGGCAAGACTTTGGCTAAGGCAGCCCCCACGGGAACTCTGGCCTTTCTGAATCTCGACCCTGAGAAGAGAGGTTTTGGCTCTCCGGAAGCCTTTCAAGGGAGGGCACTGAGTATGTGGCACACACTCTGCCCCTTGGGTTCCCCGAGGCCGCTGTGCATGTGTTTCTAACATAGCATTCAGTGTGAATAAAGTTTAACATATTATGCTACGTGGTGCGTGTTTCTGAATCCAAGCCGGAGGGGGTCATGGGGATCATTTCAACAGCTGTTCATCAAATGGTCTTTCCCCGAGGGAGAAGAGGAGGTTGAGGAGGCCCTGGTGTCCATGTCCCCTTGGCTGGTTCGATATACTGATGCTCAGAACCTGTCCAGACATGGGGCCGCCAAGTGGGCACATTTCTGACTAGCCTCAGTTACTATTTCTGTGCATGAAAGTGGGCCCAGAAGTGCATGTAGACATACTCCCATTTGGCTTCCATTGGGATCACCTGGTGGGCATCAACCATTTTTGCCTCCTTCGGCCCCCTGCAGAGGTTCAGGTTCACTGAATTTCTGCTCTCTTGGTCCGTGATGCGGGGGCGGGCTGTTTGGGTGGGGCACAGGGTTCAGGGCTAGGGCCTAGGGCTACGGGTGAGGGAGAGGGTCCACAGGTTCCTTGTAAAGGTCCTTCAATGCCTAGAAGGCGCCTAGAGTCCACAGTCTTGGTTCAAGCTACGATGATTTCACAGATGACTGGGCGACTTGATTGGACAGGACAGGGGGCCCCATGACGTGGGGCCTGGCGGAGTATAAAGGCCTGCCTGGGACGGAGACTTCCCTTACTCTCCCACCCTCCCCGGCCCTGGAAGCAGCCTTGCTTTCATGGGACCAGGACCGGCATACACCTCCCCGAGACCTGCTGCTAGACCACAGGATCACCGCTGGACTTCTGGTGGGTTTCCCTGGGGGACCTCAGCTTACCTCGCACGCAACTAGGGGAGAGGAGAAAGGCACCATAGCGGGGCTCAGGGGGATGCCGTGATTGTTCTTTCTGCTTCATGGTGCTTCTTCGGGCTTTGGGGTGGGCAGAAGGGTCTGGGGAGGGGGCGGGAATCCCCACCCCAATCAGAAGAGAAGGTGATTGCGGGCCTTTTTTCTCTCTCGACGTGAAAGAGAGCTCACCTTTCTTGTGCTTCAGGGATTCCAAACATCGAGGCCCGACGGAGAGGGACCCGGAAGCACCAAGGACATGAGGCGGGTAGCGGGTCTCGACACCCGGCCTCAGCCCCACAGGCCCCCTAAAGCCACCTCCGTGAAAGAGCTACAGGGGGTAGCCCTGGGCAAGCGGGCTCCCCCGGCTGAGGTGGAGGAGAGCAGGGTAAGTGGAGGCTGGGACCTGGCGGGAGCAAGGGGGCCTGTGGGCCAAGGAGAGACATTTTAAACGGGAAACGCTTGGGCCAGGAAACCCCCTTTCTCCTGCCTGGCTAAGGCTGGCCTAGAGAGGTGCAGAAACGGGGAACCGGAGCCTCGGAGTTGCAACCGCAACCCCAATTGTCGTGTCCACCCAGGTGGTCACCCCGGTGTCCCCGTCCGATATTGCCTGTGGGCAGGGCCAGCATAGTTCATCTTGACATCCTCACACCTCACCCGGCACCCGAGGAAGACTGCCGCCACTCCCTACTCAACACTCACCTCGACCCTCCTGTCCTTCTGCTGCCCTTTGAAAGCGGCCTGCCCGGCCCTGAGCTCTCACCATCCTCTTCCTTTGCCCACAGGTCAAATGCAAGGACTGTGGGGCCTTTGGGCACATGGCAAGAAACCTGAGGTGCCCCATGAAGCGCTGGGGCCAGACGCTGACCCTCTGGCCGTTGGGCTCCCATCAGAAGGAGAAGGAGAACCTGGCACCGTGCACACCCACGCAGCTCCAGACCCCGGGTTCCTCTCACGGGACGGCCCGAGTGGAGGGGCCGAGACACAGGTGAGGCCAGGGCTGGCTGCCTGACCCGTGCTTGGGCTGGGCCCCCCTAGGAGATGGGGTGTGTGGCCCTCCATGTCTGCACACCCCTCTTGAGGCATGGGCTGGGAGACTGGAGAGAAACAGACTCTACGTTTGAGCTCATCCAGGGCTCGCCACACGGCAGCTCTGCCTAGTCCTGACCCTCCCCAAAGGGGAGGGCCGGCCAGGACGCCACAGAGAACCGTGCCCCCGAGGGGGCAGGCGGACAAGCCATAGGTTCTGCCCTCAGTGGGTATGCCACATCCTGCAAGACTCCCTGGGGTTGGGGATGGATCAGAGAGGAGGGGAGGAGCAGTCTTGGCCCGGCTACCCGCGCCCTCCAGCTGGGACCCCAAAAACCCTGACCAGGATCGCAACCCAGGGACCTGCCACCCGAGCCAGCTCGCAGGGTTGGGGCCGTCCAGCTGAACGTCATTTGTTTTTTGCAGGCATGAGGAGAAGCCAGGGATCCTTGGAGAGCAGAAAGTCAGCGGCAGGCCCCAGAGGAAGGAGCCGCAGAATGGCAGGGACTGGAGAGAACCTGGCGACTCCATCCGGGTAAGTCGCGCTCCCTCCCGGGCCTCAGCTCTAACGCTCTTCCGGGGGGTGGCTCGAGTGGCTTCCCTTGCACAGCCCAGCCTGGGTCCGGTTTCGGAGTGTCCCACGCTCCCCTTCTGGATGGGGCGCCTCCGGTTCATTTGCCTCCTTTCCGAGGCCATTCTTGCCCGGGTTCCTCTGCCTCTGCGTGAGGCCGTGCCTGCAAGCCCACAACCTGGGAGCAGGGGCGTTTCCATACGTGGGCGATAGGGATTTTGTCCGACTCCTTCCCAAAGGGGGAATGCTACAGGCCAGAAAGGAATCTTGGGGTGTGTGGGCAAATGCTCAGATGGACGCTCCCAACGCCTTAGCCAGGCCACAGCTTTTGAAAGCCCGCTGGCCGGCACGCTCCCTGGAAGAGGCCACCATCGGGCTTGGGTCGACTTAATGTGAGAAAGGACAATCTTGGGAAATGCTCTATTTTCTAGTGGGGTGGGCAAAACCTGTCAGGAAAGCATCTCCTGGAACCGTAGGCCCGCCATGCCTCTGTGTGTGTCTGTTTGAAATCTCGCTGGCTGGAGACGAGACGCTCACCTCAGTTCTCTGTGTCTTCCCTTTCCCCGCAGCGGGCTTGCCGGCCCTTGCCTGTCCACGCCCCTCCGAGGAGACCGGAAGTGGTGTCTCTGCCCACAGGGCGGCCCCCCGTCCACTTGCCTGCCCAGAGGTCCAGCCTCCCTGCCGGGGTCACGGTGAGAGTCCCCGGTCGGAGGGTGCCCCTTCCCCACGGGCAGCCCGAGGCACCGAAAGTGGAAGAGCCCAGCGCCCCCCAGCTGGCCTCCAAGGGCCTAGGCCAGCCGACAAGGAGCGGGCCCGACGGGGCCTCGTCTGCGGGGTCCCAGCACGCTGCGGGAGCCCTCAGCCCACGCCAAGCCCTCCAACTGCGGGCACATGGCCCGGGGCCCCGGGCGGACTCACGAGGCAGCCCACAGCCCGCCACCCAGCGTCTGGGCCAGGAGCGAAAGCTCGTCCTCCTGGCACCAAACAAGAGGGCTGCCCAGATCCCCCTCCAGGCCTGCCAGAACCCCCCGAAGAAGCCGAGACGCAGCCCCTTCCGGGGCCCCCGGCTGAGGGCTCGCGGCCCCAGTCTGGGGGCGCCCCCTACTCTCCAGGCTGCCGGCAGTGCGGACACACCAGCACACCAGCAGGCACCCCAAGGGATCAGGATGGCATGTCCACCAGTGGCGGGCACGCACGTCCAGGCGCCGCGCGCCGGGCCACACGGGCACTCCGGGCAGGCCCGTCGCGCGCCTCGACCCCCAGCGCCCCGCCGTGTTCCAGGCCCGCCCCTCAGAATGGTCTTCACGAGGCTGGTCAGCGGAAGCTGGAGCACCAGCTTTCCAGACGCTCCCACGGGCCAGGCTCCCGCCAAGCCAGCAGCTCCTCGCCAGAGTCCCCGTGCCCCAGGGGAGCCTGAGGGGCCGTGCCCCAGGGCCGCGAAGAGTGTCCTCTACGAGGACCTTCTGGTGTCCTCCTCTGAGGAGAGTGACTGTGGGTGAGAGCCCGCAGGGCAGGGCAGTCCCAGCCTCCCACCTCATGAGACTTTGACCTGACCGAAGGCCTGAGGCGGGGTGGAAGCCGGGAGCTGCCCATTCCGCCGGGGCTGTGGAGAAAGGCCTTCCCCAGCTCTTGTCGGTGTGCTCGTGCTGGAAGCCGGGAACTAGCTGGCAAGGGAACGCTGACGCGGCCCACACCCCTTGTGGAGACACACATGTCCTTGTCATTGGGACTCCTCAAACTGAACATGGCTCTTTCTTTCCCAGAAGAAATGGCTCTCAGCAACTGTTCCAAAGCACTTAGTATGTGGCATGCACTTTGCCCCTTGTGTTCCCCGAGGTCACTGTGCATATGTTTCTAACATGGCATTCAGTGTGAATAAAGTTTAACGTATTATGGTATATGTTGCAGGTGTTCTGAATGGAAGCCAGAGGTTGTCATGGGGATCACTTCAGCAGTTTTTCATGAAATGGCCTTTCCCCGAGGGAGAAGAAGAGGCACAGAATCCTTTCAGACATGTGGCCTCAAAGTGTGCATTTTTCTAACTAAGCACATCTTTAGTAAAACTGACATAAGACACATGTGTAGGAAGGTCAAATCTGAGTCCATCTGCATCATTCTCAGGAGAAGAAATCCCAATTTAGGGCCCCCTGATATGCACAGATCTCCAAATCCATCTAAAGTGACCATATACCCTGTTTCTATCTCTAGCCTTTAGGTGACCCAGCATTGAGAGTGTTATCTGTCTGTGTGTGTCCTGTTTAATTGTGCATAAGCATGATCCCACTTATGACCTCCCAACTGTTCTTAGAAGACCCTATGCCATATAAACTTATTTGATTCTTCCATTTTACCCTTTTATTCAGGGTCACAAAGCAATTTTCATAACTTGATCCTACAGGTAGACTGTGATATTTCTGCTTGTCTGAGTTTACCCTTTTATTCAAGGTCTCTTTCTGGTTTCATCACCAGTTAGTGATTGGTAGTAATCCCTTGGCACCAGGGAAGCTCATTCTCAGGATTCATGTCCCACACTGTGGGGAAGGTAATGCACTGATCTTGATTTAGAGACTGGCTACATGTGAGCAACATGGAGGCTCTCAGGAGGTAACTCTTAGGCACCCTGCAACTGTAGGCGTAGTTTATATTTCAGGCACACAGACTCATAATTGTAGTCATTTAGTATCAAGGGCTCATTATTGCACCATCCTTTCTTGTTGTTCTTTGCCATTTCACTTGGGAGATTACTGTCATTCCACTGCAGAATATGATAGAGCTCCACTGGATAGGAACTTAGCACTCCCTTGGTTGATGTTTGTAACTGTAACTTCTATAAACATACCCAAAATATATCAGAACAGTTTTATGTCCCCTCTACACATGCCCTGGAGAACTCCCCAACACTCATGTGTCCCCCATCAATAACACCCCACACTAGTGTTACTTCTTTGCCAAAGCTGTACCTCTCTGTGGTCCAAAACTTCTTCAACAATGAAGCTTAATATATTGCCAAATTCAATCGACAGGAAATTGAAATATAGTGATAGGTTTAAATTTTAGAAATAGAATACATAATAATTTAGAAATACAAACATAAAGTAAAAATAAATTGGTGTATTTATAAAATGAAAAATATTATAAAGCTTTTTTAAAATCATTTTGCCTTTCTTCACTGTCATAGGTGTTGCCCTGTACGTACAGTGGCAAGGCACTTTTTTCATTTCTTCCTCACTGTCTACATCCTTTTTTTTCCCTATTTTTTAAAATTTTGTCTTCAAAAATGTTTTAGATCACAGTAATTCACATACACAATATAGGGGACTCCCATATGTCCAACATTTTCAAACCCTTTTCCCCTTTCCCCAGCAATGATCTTTTTACATGTTCATGCTATGTTTGCTGCAGCTGATGTACAGATTTTGAAGCATAGATATCAAATATGATTCCATTTTGGTTTACATTATGGTTTATATTTTAGACTACAAATTTCTAAATTTTTTAGCTTCCTTATATTTTACATTATAATTTACATTTTTGCTGATAGACTTTTATATACTTTTGGTGTAAGTTAACATGTCCTATATCCATCATCGCTTGATCTAGTGGAGTATTTCCATTGCTGCCCAGTTGTCCTGCTTCCATCTATTCTATAACTCTCTCCCCATTCCCTCAGGGCCCACAGTGACAACCAATCTTCACTACTTGAGGGACTAGATTTTCAGATACTGTAATGATGCTGAGGGCTTGATATACTATACTGCCTTAACTAATTGGGAGCCACTGATTCTCTAGATAGAAAAAATTGCCTCTATTTGGGAACATCAGGTCTCCCCAGGATGTGGGTACACATTCACACTCATTTTATGGGTCTCCACACAGCGATATAACTCACTGTGACAAAATCAGCACTCACAGACTCTAGAAGCTTGCCCCTGCACCAGATGACCCTCCCTTAAGCACCTTAAACATGTAATCCTTCCTTATTATATTTTCTAAAGAGTTTTATCAACATTATAGCTTCAAACATATACCTAACATTCTCCCATATTCAACTGTTCCCCCAAACCCTCCCCCCAGTTCCTTGGGCCATCTGATCCATCCTCCCAACCCTAGCCCCACTCAAGCCCACCAAGTCCTATCCAAATGTGTCCCTATGTCCCCATCTTATCCCTTCCCTGTACAAATAATTATCTCCAACTTATCAAATACTTCACCCATGTAGGCATCAGCTTGCAACCTTCCTCTCCCTCCCCCACATTCCTTTTAGCCTATCTTCCATTCTCTAAGTCCCTGAGACAGCTCAGTTTGTTTTTCATATCAGAGAGGTCATGTGTATTTGTCCTTCCATATCTGGCTTGCTTCACTCAATGTAAGGTCTTCAAGATTCATCCATGTTATCACATGTGCTTGTTCTGTATTCCTTCTTATAGCTGAGTAATATTTCATTCTATGTATATTCCACAGTTAATTTATCCATTCATCTGTTGATGGGCATTGGGCTCATTCCAACTTTTGGCAATAGTGAATAATGCTGCTATGATCATTGGTGTGCATATATTGGCCTATGTCCTTATCTTCAGTTCTTCTGGGTATATACCCATCAGTGGAATTGTTGGGTCATATGGCAAATCTACTGCTAACTTTTGAGAAACTGCCAAACTGTCCTCCAGAATGGCTGGATCCTTCTGCATTCCCACCAGCAGTGGATAAGTGTTCCCATTCCTCCACATCCTCTCTAGCACTTGTAGTCTTCTGTTTGTTTTTTTTATATATATATATAGTTTTATATGCATTTCCCTAATAGCTAGTGATTTTTAGCATTTTTTCATGTGCTTTTTATCCATTTTTATTTCTTCTTTGGAGAAGCATCTGTTCAAATCTTTTTCCCATTTGTAAAATGGGCTGTTTGTCTTTTTTTCTTTTCAAGATATAGGAGTTCTTTATATATGCAGGATATAAGGCTCCTATCAGATATATGGTTACCAAATATTTTCTCCCATTGTGTAGGCTCTCTTTTCACTTTCTTGACAAACTCCTTTGAGGTGCAAAAGGCTTTAATTTTGAGGAAGTCCCATTTATCTATTTGTTCTTTGCTGCTCATGCTTTGGGTGTGAAGTTCATGAAGCCATTTCCTATTACAAGGTCCTGTAGATGCTTCCCTACATTGTTTTCCAAAGTCTTTATAATCTTGCCTCTTACATTTAGGTCTTTGATCCATCTTGAGTTTATTTTTCTATAAGGTGTGACATGGTAATCTTCTTTCCTTCTTTTGCATATGGATATCAAATTCTCTAGGCACCATTTGTTGAAGAAGCTATTCTCTCCCATTTGAGTGGTTCTGGTGACTTGTCAAACATCAGATGAGTGTATATATGAGGATCTATATCAGAACTCTCAATTCGGTTCCTTTGGTCAGTATGCCCATCCTTGTGCCAATATCATGCCATTTTCACTACTGTAGTTTGTACTATGTTTTGAATTCTGGTACTATAATTCCTCCAGTTTCATTTTTATTTTTCAGTATGTCTTTGGCTATTCAGGGTTTCTTTCCTTTCCAAATCAATTTCATAGTTAGTTTTTCTAGTTCATTAAAAAATGATGTGATGCCTTTCATTGGGATTACATTGAATCTGTGGATCACTTTTGGTAGGATAAACATCTTAATATTTAGTCTTCCTAGCCATGAACAGCACCCACTGATTCTTAAGAGGGTTGTTTTACTTTACCAAAGTGCTGCTGATGCATTTTCATACAGTACTGAAAGAGCAATCCTTGAAGAAGAAATACCAATCATAAATGTTTATGCAAGTAACCAGGGTGCTCCAAAATACATGAGAAAAACACTGGCAAAATTGAATGGAGAAACAGATATTTTTCCAGTCATAGTTGGAGGCATCAATATACCACTTTCATCATTGGAAAGAGCATATGAATAAAAGGATCACTAAGGAACCATGAATAAAATGATCATTGAACTAGAGTAGCAAACATACAGTATATAAAATATTACACCTTATACAGTGAGATATTCATTCTTCTTAATTGCCAATGGGTCTTTCTCCAAGAGAGACAATATGTTGGGTCACAAAACATATCTCACATAAAGTTCTAATGGATACTGAATCAACTTTTCTTTACATAAACCCTCTCTTCTGAAAGAAGTTCCTTGGAGCTAAAGTCAAATCTGTAGTTGCACATCAAAAATATGAACCAAAGAAAAATTTTGTCCTAACTGATCTAAATGTCTTTTGGACATTTTCACTGAAAAGGACTGTTTTTTGTTTTGTGATTTTTCTCTAATTATTTTGCTGTACAGAGATTTCTTATTCAAATTTATGGAAACTATTTGATTTGCTCCTAATGGAGAGCTTACTCCATATTTCCTTCCCTGAATATACTGAACTTGATTTTTATGATCTCTGCAAACTGAACTAGATATAGTGGAAATAGAAATTACCTGTAACTGCCCTAAGCTTTCTGAGGTGCTTTCGTCTTTAACAGTTAGTTCCTACATTGATAACATTAAATTTTAAAAAATGGTGAACCAATAATGATACAAATAGATGTATTTAAGCCCTTTCCCAAACTTACCCAATATCCATTAAAATTTGAAGCTATTAAAAGTCTCACTACTATAGCTGAGAATCCACTCCCTCAAGGTCTAATTATACTAGCCCATGTCATATATAGATTCTACTGGTTAAGAAATCAAATTCATGAATCTAATGTTCATACAAGATCTTAGGCCAATCAAAAAAATGATGACCAATCATTATATGGTTATTTCAACCTAAATATCCTTCTATCAAAAGTTCCTCCAGATTCACAGTGGTTCACATTTTAAGACTTATGTTCTGTATGTTTAGCATCCCTGTGGACCCCATAGACAATATTCATTCATTTTCACCTAAAGCTACTCTCACTCAGTACACTTGGACTAAAATCTCTGAAATTTTAATGTGGCAAGCCTTTGTTTTTCTCAAGATATAAACACACTGAAATTTTCTGAAGTCTTAACACTTTTGAAGTATGTGAATAATTTCCTGCTATGCTCATTAACAAAAGAGGTCTACATAAAAGAGTTCATTTGTGTGTTGCCACAGTTAGCACAAAAGGAGTATAAAGTGCCCAATGAAAGTTGAAACTTTTTAAATAAACTTATTAGTTGCGTCATTACAAGAGTGCCACAGGGATCCACTTGTCTTTTGAGGGAATAAGATTGATTCAGGAATTTCCTTGACTCTCCACTAAAAGGCAATTGTTTGCATTTTGAATCTGGCTGGTTATTTCAGGTTTTAAGTTCCAAACTTTTCATTAGTTACAGAACCCCTTTCTGACTTAACCAAAACAATGATACCTGAGCCTTTGCTGTGGGAAGAAAAACAGGGACCGATCTTAAGGAAACTAAAGTTATTATTACAAGCACTACTCACATTAGGTCTACCAAATTATTCCAAATTCTTCACCTTGTTTAGTCATGATAGAGATAACCAAGCTTTAGGAATGTTAACCCAAGAACACAGGGGAAAGCTAAGCCTATTGCCTTCAAATTGGCATAGCTACCTGTGCACACCCAAATTGCTTAAAGGCTATATCAGCCACTGCCAAATTAATAAAAAACTAAGTAGATTTAACTCTGAGAAATGGTATCTGTCTGCTAATCTCATGTTTTTCAAAGCCTTCTGAACTCTGAGCCGACCAAACACTTTTACTCCAGCACACCAACCTCTTATAAGATTATCCTACTTTCATCTCCTAAGAGTTACCTGAAGCAATGCAATATTATCAACCCTGCTACTCTGCTTCATTTAACTGGTGAGGAGGAAACTCATTACTGAGAAAAGCTAACTTTTCACATCCTTCTTCTTGATTATACAGGACTCCTCTCTAACAAACCAAACTTCATTCTATTCTTAAATGGTTCTTACAATAGGAATTTTGATGAGAAGTTCCAGGATTATGTTGTCATGACCTGATATGATATGATTAACAGGTAGCCTTCCCAGTTTTCCTCTATTCAAAAGACTGATTTTTTTTTTTTACTGCTTTTACTAAAGCATCTTTCTACCTAAAAGGAAATCTGTTAATTTTTTTACTGACAACAGATATGCTTTAGGCGTAGGCCATGATATTTGAATTTTATAGAAACAAAATTGGTTCCTACTTATGTTGGTATACCAATCAAACATGGACATAATGTGAATCATCACCTTTCTGATATTTTAACTCATTCTATAAATGATCTTGGATCACTATAAGATCCAAGCTCAAGTGCACAAAGTTAAATTATGAATAAAATCTAACTACTCACATTCTTCCATTGATTGAATATCAAGGAGTCCAAAGAAGGGTTATTGAGTTATTGAGGACCTGACTATTGTTTTATAATAAGCAAATTAGCCTTCTGACACTGATGTATTAACATATGGCATTACAACACATTTGTATGTGGGTATTATTTTTTTGAGTTTTACATGTAATTAAAGCTTATTTTTGAAATATTTATTTTTTTGAATAATATGCAACAGAATCTAGGAGATTTATACATATGTAGTAGGCACTCTTTGTGAACTACCTATTTCCCCTAAGCTCACCCAAAATTGCATCTGTATCTTCACTGGATAGTATATTTACAAGTTAGTGGCTTTTATCCTCCCCTAAACTCACATAAAATTACACCTGTACCTTCGCTAGATAGTTTACTTATGAGTTAGTGACTTTTATTCTCAAGTACCTTTGTCTATCTGTCTGAGGACTTTCTCAGGTTGATGGAGCATGCTTGGGAATGTATAGCCTCTAGAGCAACCCTCAACCAATGATGAACTTGACTTTTTTAAAATTTTCTTATTTTATTTTAAATGTTACATTCAAAAAATATGAGGTCCGCATATACCCCCATCCCACCCACCCCAACCCTAGCTTTCTTAACCCTTTGGGGAAAAGGCAATTGTGAGATTTGTTCTCAGAATCTATCAGAGGTTCATAATGGGATACAGCTGCAGTTACCCAAAGTGCTTTAGTTTGCTAAAGGCTACTAAGGCACTGTAGAAGAAATGGGTTGACTTTTACAATGGGGATTTAGTACCTAGTAAACTTGCAGTTCCAAGGATATGGCAATGCTCAAATCAAGGCTTTATCAGGAGACTATTTCTCCTGAGTTGCAGCTATGGGCTATCAGTCACAGGGTAGCATCTATGTTCTCTGTCCTCTCCTCCAGACCTTGTTGCTCTAATCTTCTGTCTTTGGCGGCTCCTCTCAGCATCTGTGTTTTATTGATTTCAGCTATTAGCTACCTGGGGTTTTCTTTCTCAGCTTCTTGGAGTTTCTCTTTGTTTCTGTAGCTTCCTCTCTCCTATTTAAAAAGGAATCCAGCAAAAGGATGAAGACTTACCCTGGAGATGCCCCACTGAAGCAATCCAATCAAATGGTCCTCAGCTGAATCCAATAGGTTCAAAAATAGTCACATGCTCACAAGAATGGACCAAATTCAGAACACACTTTTCCGGGGTCCACAAAAGACTCAAACTACCACAATTGTCATTGTCCTTTCCTGTGTCACTTCCCCATGTCCACACCATCCTTCTTTTGATCATGCCCCCCCAAAATGTCTGTACCACAGTGATTGACACCTATATCCTGGAGGTACCAAAAGTAGTACCCTATCTAATACATATAGAGATGCTTATGAAATTATATATAAGCATTTTCACCTAACTGATAATTGTGAACTATGCACAAATTGAAGTGGCTTCCCCAATCAAAAGAGTTTTCCATCTGACATATCTATGCTACTATTTTCCTTTGGAAGAAATACCCCCCCCCCCCCAAAAGGTCTCCTGATAAATAGTGATTAATTAGATGGATACCATGATTGGTTCATGGAGAGAACGCAACCCACACATGTCTAAACAATCTTTCCCTAGGAATTTTCTAACTGATGTGATGAGAAGAATACCTTTGCACTTTCAGAGTGATTAATATCTGAGCCCATCGGTGAACTCAGCCTTGTCCCTCACTGCACAGAGAAACTTATTCATGGTGGGAAAAAATACAGTTAGTTTTAAAAATGAGACCGAGAGTTGAAGGAAAGGATAACCTTCATGGCATTTGAATCTCTAGACCAGTTATTCTTAAACTAGTTCTGCTCTTTCCTAAACAATCTCCATGCATTCTCTTCCAATAGTTTTGTTCTATAGGATTATTTATCCCTAATAACTTTGTATGAGCAGCAAGAATGAGATTCTGATAATTCATTATCAAGGAAACATATTACAGATGTTTAATTCTGGAGGGGAGAGGGTTGGAATGTAAGTAAAGGTGTGAAGTAGGACTGTCACTTTCTGTATACTGTATTTCTCATTTCTGGGATGTCTATTTTGGGTTTTTTGGCAGTTTAAAATCTCTCCAGAATTTTTCACCCCTTCTGCAATTATATAAATTATCCTACTGACACATTTATGTAGATATCAATGTTATTTTACAGTTATTTGGCAGCTAGTTCTAATATCTGGGTTGTTGGTATTGAATGATTTTTCTTTTGCTTATGGGTCAGATTTTCCTGTTTCTTCACATATATATTAATTTTATGTATCAATTATTTTGAAAGTACGCTGTAGAGAATAGACTCTTGTAAGTTTTGCTGAAGAGAATTTTCTTCATGTATGCATTTAAATTGCCAGTTTTATTGGGAAGGTTCTATTTGATTTTACCTGTGGTCTTAGGGCAAATGCATTAGGTAGGACTTAGCCTTTACTAATACAAAGCATGCTTTCCATTGTTACAATGGAAAAATTGAACTGTTCTCAAATAATCTCTAACATAGTGAGATTTTCATCTACAAGCACTGTCTATCCTGTGATTAGCAACTGCTGAAATTTCTGCCCTTCAGGTTTAGGTTAAAGCAACTGTTTCCTCTTTGATTCCTTACAGTCTCACATGCACATGTGCAATGCTTGTGTCAAAGTAGGATTTGAAGGGACTCTATATGTACTTTTTGGGTCTTTTCCCAAGTTGACTCTCTCTTTTCAAGAAATTTTCCTGCGTCTTCTATCCACTCTAGTCCAAAGTCCTTATTTGTATGCTCAGGCCATTAAGACTTGTCTTTCTATTTTAGTTCCTGTCTTTTAAATCACCCTACCATGTGCATGCTGACATTGGAAGGCAACTAGACAAGTATTTGTCAAAATGTGGTCCTAGGACCAGCATAACTGGGAACTTGCTAAACATGCATATTTTGGGTCCCTACTCCAGTCCTTTTGAATCAGAACAGGAGGAGGAGTCCAGCAAACTATTTTAATAAGAGCTTCAGTGATTCTGATGGAAAGCAACATTTGACAACTTCCTCAGGTTAAATCCATAAATATGTGACCCAACCAAGAGTGGTTCCATCTTTCAAGGAACAAATCTCTTTCTCTTACTTTCTGATTGCTTTTTAGTCTCTTCAAAATTTTGTTGCTGTAGGTTAACTTTTTTTTTAGTAGAGCTGATAATTGTTATTTTCAAGAAAGGTTAGTCTGATATAAGTTATTCATACATTACTAGGCCAGAATTTGTAAGTTTACTTTTACAATATGTAGTATACTCTATATTTGTTTGATTTATTTACAAGAATATATATTTTTATAATTTAAAAACATAAATTTAAAGTATTAAACAAAATTTAAATAAAATATTTATAAATCTCTGGCAGCACCTATATTTTTATAGTACATAGTGAGGCAGGCTAGTTTAGGGAAGATGAGAGAAGATGTCCTGTCACAGCAGAAAACAGGGCCAGAAGAGAACATGTCCATGGCCATTAGACCCTATTCAAAAGCCTCCTAAGGGATCCTGTGAGACTCTGGTTATGATATCCCACTTGAAACTCTTTCTGGGTTCAAGGAGAACCCCCCAAATAATCCCAAACATTCCTCCTTATTGGGCCTCTGAGAGTTAGCAGGCAGGAATCATAAGGCAAACAATCAGAACAGCAAATAGCTGGGGCCCCTCCTCAACACTATGGAGGAGGAGTAAAAGACTTAAAAAGCCTAACCTGTGACCCCGTGCATTTGACTCATCATGTAGCATGCCTGCAGTCTGTGTCTAGGACTGTGCACTCTTTTCTTGTTTCTCAATTCACTCTTTACTCCTTTGCCTACCCCATGGTGTGTCCTTAAATTCTTTTCTGCAACATAAACCAAGAACCTAGAGGCCCAGAGCCAAGATCCTTCAACTACCATATTTAGTGAGCCAAACCAGGAGACAAAGAAGCAAGTAGTGCTCCCTGACCCCTGCCAAAGACTGGTGAATTTTTAATTAAATCCAGTCTGTGCATTCCTTTGTCTGCCAGAGACTCTCATTGTGGACTGGACCCAGAGGTCCTTCCTTACTCAGCCCCTAGGAGGCCCCTGAGGCTGTTTGCCTATAAGCCACATATTCAGGATTTGGAGCACTTGGCTTTTTAATATGCCTCTTACTGTCAGGTTAAACTACAAATTCAGTCCCTGCCAATGGTCTCTCTCACGACTAACCTTACTAAGACCTCTGCAATCATAGGCAAATATAAAGTTTTCAAGCCAGCCCCTTGTCTAGGAAGAATTATATGGATTGGCAACTTTGATCTGGAACGTAGATCTGGACATCTCTCAAGACCTAGTTTGCCCTGGTTGTGCCTAGGAGCATGATCTCTGTGGTTTCTGGGATGCCAGGAACCAGAGAAGCAACCCCAATTGCCCCCCCCCCCCAGACTTATGTAGCTTGGTTTTTTTGATTTAGGGGGCAAATGTTCAGTCAGGCCAGGATCTGGGATTCCAGATCAGCTGACAGACATTTTCTCCTTATTCCCTAGAAAAATGGGTGGCTTCTCTCGTATTTCAGTAGATCCCCATTGGTATATCTGGTCAGGAATTAGTGCAACCTGCCTACTGGTGATCTTAAAGAAAGAGGCTAATCTTTTCTGGCCATATCACATGTTCACATTATGGCCAAGCATGGTTTTCTAATGTGATAGCGAATTCCAGTTAAACATGTATAAGAGAAAAAAAAGGACAGACAGATTTGAGGACTAGAGACCATGCAGTCATATCTTCTTAAAGGGATGAGGAAATGCATTACCAAACAGATCAGTTATAAGCTCAGGGAAATTAGTCATAGGCAGAACCTAGAAACCACGTCAGTTTTGCTCAGATCTTCATAAAAAGTTGAAAACTTTTTCTTTTGCCCCCAAACTTCCATTAACTCCCGTTTAGAGGCAGCCTTTTCAGTTTTCAACAATAAACACCATGCCGCCAAGATGGAAAAGTTAAGGAGCAATGGACACATGGTCTGGAACAAGTTCACCCTTTAACTGCTGCTGTTAAAGTCACCATCACCTCAGGGTCCCCTGAATCCAGGCTCCATGGCAGTAGGGTCTTAGCACTAAAACTGCCTCACCACTGGGACAGGGCCTTTCCCCAGGTGAGGATGGAAAGTGTCTGAAGCCCTGCATGAACCATCAGCAAGAAGAAATTAACAAACTTCTTGTTAATTTCTTGTAATTAACATGGAATTCAATTACTCAGTCCTGTCCTATAATCTGAACATCTCTAGGCTTGGTTGTACCTAATAATGGTAGTGAATGGGGAATCAAGATCTGCACCATTTACTAAACCTCTCCTCATAAGCAATCAATTAAGATTAGAAGTTCCTGGAAAATCTTTTCCCTCAACTACTAGAAAAGTGGGGACTCTTAGCAACATCGATACAAATAAAATCATTTTGGTTGCTGGGTTAAATGAATGTGCACAATATGTTTTGAAGTAAAAACTTACTAGAAACTTTAACTGAATTAAGATCATTATTTAGATGCCTTTTATTATAAATCAGCAAAAGTTGAAATTGCTTTAACTGGGTAGATACAGCCTAGACCTACTATTGTGATGGTACTCAGACTAATTTACCTTTGTTTATGGTTACTTCAGGTCTTACTTCACCCTTGTGTATGCTTGCTATAGTAATGGTAATTCTAAACTGAGTTTGCATTAGTTTATGGTTATTTCATGGCTGACTACCCTTAGTTTGTACATGCTCACCATTATGATGGTAACTACTCTTCTCCCATTTGTAGCAAAGCAACTTCTGCCCCCTATGGCTCAGGGTAAGGCAAATTTAAGACACCCAGCTCTCATTTTTCCAAAGGTGTTAATAACCCTGTTTTGGCTTATGTTTAAATAGGTGTGGGCTTTAGTTTACCTACATTGGGAAATAACCCAAAGGGATCCCACAAACTTTGAGTAAATCCCTGTGTGGTGGGAGTCCTTGGCTCCCAGGGTTGGATGCCCAATCTTCAAGTGCAGCAGACAGCAAAGCCCTGTTTTCACTGAGGACTGGGGACTGGGAAACCTCCCACCTTGAGCATCAGAAAATCTGAAAGCAGTAGGTTGTGAGAAAGACAACACTTTTCCTTGAGACTTCAGCAACCTCTGTGAGTATATGCTGGAATTAGTGTTGCTCATCCAAGATCTGTCAAAGTCAAAATGTGAAATAAGCAAGGCTCTGAAGTAAAGGAAAATGTTGTTGTATTTCAAAGTATTGAAACAGCTTGGTTTTAAACCAATAACAGAAAATGAAATTCTTATGAAAAACTGCATGGTTACAGTACATATTAGAATAATCAGAAATAACCTTCAAATAGATCTTTTGAATGTTATTTTACAGTTAAACTTATTTCGTAAGAGAATGACAATTATAAGTAATATCAGTGAGTTACTTAGAAATCTATTTGCCTCTTCTTGTGTGCTCAGTGTATATCTTAATACATCAGGATGGTAATATCAAAGTAATAAATGAAAAGTATTAGAAGAGCTCTATTAAAATTGTTAAAAATTAAATAAGTACTTACTAGGCCAGGCAATTAAGAATGATAATTTATCCTGTACTTCCTCAATTTAAAACTTTTAGCAGCCTTAAAATAAGGTAGTTGATAACCCTATTATGAAATTTCAGTATGTAAAGGGAAGGTCCTTGAAAGCAATGGAAATATCTTTTCTAATTATGATTAAAACAATTTAACAATTTTAATATATTCCAAACCTAGAAGACAGTATGCTCTTAAGATTATCCACAGTTTTCGAATTTTATTAAAGAAAAATGTTTTTGCCTCCTTGGGAGGAAGGAAAAATAACATTTCTCTCCATAGACTAATTGTTTCAATTTTAATTAGCTTGGGTGTAAACTCCCTTGGTTTATTGAATATCAGTTAAATAAATTAATAGTATATGTATAAAATCTTCAGGATGAAAACTGAAATTTTGTGTTTAATGAAATACAAATCTGTCTTAAAGTAAAATGACTTGTTTTCACAAAACAGAATGTAGAATATAACACAAGATACTGAAATGGACAAAGGTAAACTTTACTGTTGCTATTTGTAATTTAGTAAGCTAATTTAAATGTATAGTAACTAGTCTATATGGTTATGGTTAATTATAAGAAGTTTGCAAAAGTATTGTCAAAACTATAGTACTTAAATGGTTAATTCTAGGAAGCTGTTATTAATTAGAAACCTAATCTGACTGATGATAATGAAAAGTAGCTTCATAACAGAGAAACCTGTCAGAAGCCTCCTCAATCTGCATGCTAAAGTGGTTTTAAGGGAAGATAATCTTGATTCCATTGGGAATCTTGTTTTCATAAAATAATATAGAAAGTCATTTTTTCCTGTACTGCTAAAGTAAAATAGCTTTTAATTAATGTAATCATGGTAAAGGTGTAGAAGTAACATGTAAAATACTAAAATAATCAAGTTCATGCAACATGTTATAGATGTCATTGAATGAATTTAGAAAGTGTATAAAATTTAAGAGATAAAGTTCAGTATTATCAAATGCTCTGGTGAATTTAAACCAGGTCTCACTACTCTGCATGGTGTCTCTCCATTTGAGTTATCAGGTAGATTGTTCTCTACAACCCCTAAAAGGATTAAAGTATCTATTGCATATCTGAACATATTCCTGAAGTATGTTGCAGTTTTGGACTCCTGCAGCAGCTGTCAATGACTTGATATGTTCAGATTTACACCGGGTATTGCCTCCAGGCTGGCTCTGTTTCATGGTGCTAAAGAGTGCTATGCACCAGGCTGGTGAAACACTGAAGGTTTTCTCTGAGGGCCAACAGTGTTGCAGCATGCTGGCTGTGTGAAGAACATACCAAGTAGAGCAAAAATTACCGGAGTTATATGAGTAGAACTTAAACAGACACAATAGACATTATTGCCTGCTCCCAAGAATAGACAATTTGTATGGTATTGCATCCTGGAGCTTAGATCTCTTAACTGCAGCTCATTAAAAAGGAACTTATGTATTGATTAGTGCATTGATTAGTATTAAGCACTGTACCTGTATGGCTGATGAATATGATGATTTTTTTAATATTCTAGATCATAGACAGAGGGATATTGAATATGTTAAAAGTTGTGGTGACTAAAATTCATTTTCTAAATAATTAATGAATGTGCCCATAAGATAAAGGAACAGGCCTATTAAGCACCAGTTTTATTTTGCTTGCCATTGCTTATCTTTATGGGTTTACACCTAGGGAACTTCCTCTCTTCATACCTCTGCTAGTTCTCTGAGACATAAGCACCATTGTGGGAACTAGGGTTGGCAGTTTATACAAACTCAGCAAGTCTACCACAATCTCTCCCTAGAGTTAACCAACAGCATAAAACCACTCAAGGAAGAATGCTGTTTCACATCAATTTCAGGAAGATGCAGTCTCTGTAGTCACCTGGCCTTTCTCACTCTCACGGTCATGGCTGGCTCCCTTTTTGGACTTGACTAATACCATTTTCTTTATCCTTTTAAGTAGGACAATGTATCTTAAATTCTAACTAAATTTATTTCTTCTAGAATCAATGTCTTCCAGAACAAGGCATTAGTCTTGTAGAGATTGCATCCAGCTCCAACCCCAGTGTCGGGTCGGTCTTCCTTCAACCTCATTAGAATAGGCAGAGAGGTTTACACTCTGTCAGGCAGGAACTACTCCCCCTAAACAGCAGGAAGGAGCTACAGAAGAATGACCTTTGCCCTTCAGCTCCTCCTTAAGAATAAGGGTGTAAATTCTTTAAGGGGGAGTTGAGTCCAATTAATATAAGGAATATGAGGGATGATGACCTGGCACAGCAGAGAACATGGCCAGCAGACAACATGATCTTGTGACCCCACCTGGAAACCTCCTGAGGGATCCTATGAGACTTTGACCATGAAATCCCATTTAAAACACTTTCTGGGATCAAGCAGAAACCTATTTACCCCCCAAAAGGGCCTCCTCATTGGGCCCATGAAAGCTATCTGGCAGGAATCATTAGGCAACCAATCAGAACAGCAAAGAGCTGGGGCCGTTCTCTAACATTATGAAGGGGGAGAAGTAAAACTCTAAAATGGCCTAGCCTAGAGACCCCATGTATGGAACTCATCCTTTAGCACACCTGCGGTCCATTTCTAGGACTGTGTACACTTTCCTTGTTTCTTCATAAACTCTTTAATCCTTTGGTTACCCTATGATGTGGCCTTAAATTGTTTTATGCAACATAAGACAAGAACCTAGATGCCCAGACCCCAAAGCCTTCCACTAACAATAGTCTGAAAATCTCTAAATTGTATGCTTGAGAGTATAGAACATGATTATATCCTCATTATTATATCTCTATGGCAACTGTAACCATAGCATCAAGCCTATGACAGTGATGGTAATTGAACTTGTGCAGAATTGGTAGGAACACAGTTTGGCAACTTCCTGGACCTCATTTCAGAAATTCCTAGAGACTTCCTTTACACTATAGCAGAGGAAAACTGCAATTGGTGACCAGATAAAAATGATCTGCCTGCTAAGAACAGCAATATTTCCAGCATTTAAACCTCTTTTTGGAAGGTGGCTATTTTTGACTCCCATTGGCTAGATTCCTATCAGCTTTGGTTCATCAGTCCTAAGCTGTTAACCTTACCTGCTCACATTCCACAAATGTTCCTCAATAAGATGTAGGGACTCCCTTCTTTGGAAATAAATGACTTCAAGTTTCACAGTATTCCTATGCTATCAAACCTAAGGAAAAGAGTGAAAGTTCACTTAAAAATCTTTCCAGTCTCCTCATTCCCTGCCCCCAGTCAAATTATCGGTGTTTTACATATTAAGCAACATGGTAATGGAGAGTGCTTCTCTAAATATAATGTGTACATAAGTGCCTGGGAATTTTTTTAAAATTTGAATTCTGATTGAATAAATTTAAATGAGTTCTCAGATATTTCATTTCTAACAAGCTCCCATGTGATGCTCTTGCTACTTGTCCAAAGACCACTATTTGAGCAGCAAAAGCCTAGATAATATGTTTCCTTTCCCTGTTTTATGGTATAGATGTCAGTTTTCCAAGTCACTGGAAAAAGTCAGTATTGTACCAACTGCAAGGATTACTGACCTCTTCATTTATTAGAATGACTGACAACAAGGGACAGATTTAGTTCTATTCCAATTGTTGTTACTGTGTATTTATCCATTGAGCAACACAGAAAAGAACTCCACTAGCTAATACAGCATTATTACATTTGTGATGAAAATCAGGTGCACATTTTTGGTGGCTCTGCCTTGCCATTTTTTTTTTTTTCTGAATTCTTTGAAGTCTGAAATGACTCTGTGCATTTTGGGCCAAGGGACAGATTGTGGAATCATAGGCAGAATTGGGGCAATCCAACTGCTGTCCTTGTGCAATTTGGCATCCAGTATCTGTGCAAAGGCATTTATATATTTTTGAAATACACTGAAGCAAAGGGGCTTTCCAAGATACTGAACATATTCTATATCTTCATTTATATCTCGATTTTGATGCAAACAAATGTAAACACACATCATCCAGCTTTACACATAAGCAACAATCCATCAAGATGTAAAATTAAGATTTGTAATTTTTACTATATCTAAGTTATGCCACAATTCAAAATTGAAAAATAAACTGGCATGAGAATGGTGCTCATGCACCTTAAGATAGTTGTTACCTCTGGAAAGGAAGATAAGAAAGTAAGCTCTGTTTTATCTGTATCTATTGAAGAAAGTGTTAATGCAGATAAGACAAATTGTTAATAGCTTGTTTCACCTCACTGGTTTCTGTACATTTGAAGTGCTGCATAATTAAATAATTTTAATATTTACAAAAACTGAAGCCTGCAAAGATGAATTACATGTGCACTCCCCAGCTCCCAATAATACTAAATAAACAAATAACAACAACAACAACATACTTGGAGGTTACTGAACCTTTCTTTAGGTTTTCCTTTGGGACTGCATTGCTGTTTGACTAGGAATTTTGCTACCCTGACCCAGTTCTCCCATAGGCTTCAGTAAATACATGCTCTCTCTTTGATGCACCTGTGATGTGATGTTCTTTACACATGGTGAGTTGTGCCCTCTTCCACCTTAATCATGCCATCTCAGCTATGCCTCCATTATGACTTTCATCATAAAAGTATTCTTTTTGCATCCTCAGTTTTACAACAATTAAGGGTTATATCTTAAAATAAATTTGAAGGCAACCTGCATTAGGTTCAAATTTCAGAGCCACTAGGGAAAGGGTTTCTCAGAGTAGCACTCTACTTAAACTCACTTTGTTAGATTCCTGGACCTACCATTTAATTTACTAGTTGCATACTCTGGCAAGTTAGTTTCTAAGCCTCACTTCCCTTACCTGTATGATGAGAATGATAAAAGTATTTACATACTTGGGTTTATGTGAAGATTTAAGTTTGCTGGCTTTTTCATACTTGTGCTTGATAATCACTACTATTTATTATTTAGTTATTAATGCTGGGTTGGATATTACTTTAAATATTTCTTATATAATGATTTAAATATGCAGTGGCTACATTACTAAATCAGTAGCTGGCCATCAAGCCATAAAAGGAAAACATTTTCAATTCTGATTCACGTAGCAAATTTTGCCAAAATTTTGCAGCAGGTACATAGACAGAAAAAAATTGCTACCTATCTTCAAGTAAACAACCTATTTTTATCTTTTAAGAAAGACCTCAGACTGCTAAACTGAATCTCCAGTGACTAATAACAGTAATTTCAGCCTGTCTTGAGGAGAAGGTTCCCTTTGGACATTGGTGTTGCTGGGGCAGCCTCGTATGTTGACATGCCTGGCTTGCTATTGAGGCTTGATAGTCAAGGCACAACAGTCTACTGAAAGCCTTGGAAGGCAGAAGCAAGAAAATCCATTCCCTAAAGAAATTATTTTAATGACTTTTCAGTTAGTTTTTTTTTTTTCTTCTTTTAAGTCCAAAGACTGATTTTATACATCTGAAATTCAATTTCCTCCATTTTCTTGTTCCTCAGAGAGGGCATTTTCTCTGGCAAATCCCTGACATGCTACTCATACCTGGAATGGGTGAAAGGAGCTAATTATAAGAAGAGTGGATTTCATATGTGGAACTTTCCTTATACTTCAGGAACTGTTATAGCAGTTCTGCAGTAATGTAATCTTTGAACATTTTTGCAGTCTCCAGTCATAAACATCACAGATCTCTTGTGCCCTCTAGCACTTCTATTAAGCCAAAAACACTTTGGTACCTATCACAGGCTGCCTTTCAAAAAAGTGGGAATTACACTGACCTTTTCTGCTGTCTTTCACCTGCAAATTGTTAACCAACCTCTGAACTCTGTTTCCTGAATGACATTGTCCCAATTTCAATCCACAGCATTCTTGCCCAAATTACTGCAAACACCACATGACTGGTATAACTGCAATGCTTGCTCCACTCTTTTTCCAAAATACTTTCCAAAATTTAACTTGATGATATTAATCAGGTTGAAAATCCTTCAATGCTTTGAGAATTAGGACAACAGAAATGTTTAAAAGAATGGCCCACAACAGACCTCATCTCAATTCTAAAACCAATTGCAAGTTCAGTCATGTGTTAGTTTGCCAAGTTTGCTATAGAAAAATGTTATAGGCTCATTGGCTTAAAAAAATAGGAATATATTTTCTCAAAGATTTGGATATTAGAATTCCAAAATCAAGGTAAAATATGGTCATGCCTTACCCAAAGTCTGTGATTTCAGGTGGCGGCTTGTGGGAAATCAATCTCTTCCTCCATCTCATGGAAAAATCTCTTTTGTTTCCATCTCTGGTTTCTACAATTACAGTGTCCAATTTCCATTGCTCATACTGTTTCCAGTCACATTGGTTTAAGCTCACCACGATTCAGTTTGGTCTTACCTGAACCAATAAGAATTTCAAAGATATTACTTCCAAATGATTTTGTATGCATCACAGAAATGATCATTAGGAATTGAAGAAGTCTTTGTGGGAGAAAGATTTAATCCAATACAGGGTTATCACCTCTACCATGAACAGTTGTGATAATTCACTAGAAGGAGTCAGAGTTCATGGAAACATGTTATACACATGATTAGGGTTTTTAAAAAAAAAATAGTCTATTTTTTAAAAGATACATAGATCACAAAAAATGTTACTTTAAAAAATATAAGAGGTTCCCACATACCCTATATGCCACACCCCCAGTCCTCCCATATCAACAACCTGTTTCATCATTGTGGCACATTCATTGCATTTAGTGAATACATTTTGGAGCACTGCTGTACCACATGGGTTATAGTTTACAAAGTAGTACACACTCTCCCCCAGGATATTCAGTGGGTTATTGCAGGATATATAATGTTCAAAATCTGAACCTGTAATATCATTTAGGACAACTCCAAGTCCCAAAAACGCCCCCCACATCTATCTCTTCTTCCCTCTCCTTGCCCTCAGCAACTGCCATGGCCACTGTCTCCACATCAGTGATACAATTTCTTCAATTGCTAGAGTCACAATAGTTTTACAGTAGAATACCAGTAAGTTCACTCTAATCCATATTTTATTCCTCCATCCTGTGGACCATGAGTTAGTGATGTCCACTCCACCTCTGTTTTGAGAGGGAGCTTAGATCCCACATGGTTGAATGGATGTGATTCTCCTGCTTGGAGTTTTAGGCACTCTCAGTTCCCTTGTGTGGTGGTCCACCATCTTCACTTCCCTGTTAGCTGACTTGTGCAAGGCCAACAAACTGGAGAGTAGGATCTGCAAGTCTGCTGAGGCTCAGGGACTAACTGATACATGGCCAGTCCAGAGATTGAAGTCCCTTGGTAATACACAGACCCCAGAATCAACCACAGGTTCAGTAAAAGTGACAAAAGAGGCATGTGTAGAAAGGTCACATCTGAGTCTAACTTCATCACACTCAGGGACAAAAATTCCAAGGTAGGGGCCACTGATAAGGCACTGTACTCTAGAGCCAACTGCCATTATCATTGAAACTGGGTGTCTCCATAACCCTCAGGAACACCAGTACCTGGGGTTGCATCTACTTTGGCTGTCTCTGAGATCCTGATAAGTTGCATAAGCATGACCCCTCTGATGACCTCCTTATTCTTTTTTGAAGAATCTTAACCATATAAACTCATTTGTCTTTATCATTTTCCCCTTTTACTCAAGGTCTTTTTGTAGTTGCATCACCAGTTAATGATTGGTAGTAATTCCTCAGTGCCAGGGAGGCTCAACCTTGGGAGTCATGTCCCCTGCTGGGGGGAATATAATGTATTTCCATGCTGAGTTTGGCTTAGAGAGTGGTCACATTTGAGCAAAACAGAGGCTTTCAGGAGGTAACTCTTAGGCACCCTGCAGCTCTAGACCTAGTTCAAGTTTTCAGGCACACAGACTTATAAGAATAGTCATTATCAAGAGCTCATCATTAGACTCTCCTTCTGATTGATCTTTGCTGTTGCTCTTGGGGAATTGTTGCTGTTCCACTGGGGAATGTGCCAGAGCACCCCTGGCTAACAATTCAACACTCTCTCAGTTGTAATTTGTAACTGTAACTACTATGAAAATACCATACTTACCATGCTTAATTTTAAGTTATTATTATTACATATTTTAAAATATGTACATATTTTAAAAATATGTACAAATCATTTTCTGACCAGTATATTCTATATCCTTTAAGACATACACACATACCCACACTCACATAGTATGATATATACAGATGGTAGCCAGGTTTTTTTGGTAGTGTGATTCAAAATTAAAAAGAAAAGGAAACCTGAGTGTCAAACAAAATTCATTTCTAACCCTGGATTAGAAATCACATAAGCATGTGCCTTATGTCCCACTTGAATGAAACTTGCCTGAAGATGGTGGCTCTGCTTTATCTTGGAAGCCCCCCTGAATGATTGAGATGATATCATTTATAAAACTATCACTCAATATATACACTTTCTATCCATTCATACATTTAATAAGCACATGCACTCTGCTTTATATTGGTCTTGACACAGACTACCAGGTAAAATCTGATATGGGTATCTTTTGGGAGAATAACAGAGACACAGAAGGGCCCTGTTAAGTCATGTTCCCTGAGTAAACACACCAAGAACCATCTGTCTACAGATCTAAAACCTTCACCTCCCATTTCATCTGTTTACCTGGTGTAACAACAAATGAACAAGAAGAACAAATCACTCCCAGTACTCTGGCTCATCCTAAGTGGGTGTCTGGTTGCACTGATGGCCTAACACTCAACATACCATGGACATCAGTATTCCAAAATCAGCTATCATCCCCAGAATAGGATTTTCATTTCTTGCCTTCTACCCAGGCAAGGTATATCAATTTGTGAACAGTAAAGTACAGCCAAAGTCATGACTTGCTGATTCTTCCTACGGCACTAAGCTGGATTGGGCTGGCTCCTGGCAGAAGTAAGACTTTTAAAAATAATTCAGATCTGATTTATTGTCAAAAAGATCACATTTCAGTTATTTTATATTATATACATGCAAATAGAGTTAGCAATTTCATACAGTAATTTCATTCACAAAAGTTTGATATTCAAAATATATAACATATTATATATTCATACAACTAACAAGTGAAGAAATTTTCTTTGTTCTTTTTCAACAATGAAAGCATTTTATGCATTGTTAATTGTAAATGCTTCATTTCTAACTGCTCCTTTTACAAAATATTTGAAAAGGGCTTAAAGTAATTGAATCATTGGGCTCTTCAGTTGATGTCAGAAGATTTTA
This sequence comes from Dasypus novemcinctus, assembly GCF_030445035.2. NCBI lineage: Eukaryota > Metazoa > Chordata > Mammalia > Cingulata > Dasypodidae > Dasypus > Dasypus novemcinctus. Next base: position 690,571 of record NC_080697.1, on the reverse strand, counting down.
TTCACTATCTTCCATTTGCCACCTTCTTCTTTATAATGTATTCAATAGCCAGACTAAAAATGAGGGTGAATGCGGTTCCTCAAAACAAAGCCAATGGGCTATTTGGAGACTCAAATTAGGGATACTAGAAAATGGTCATATAGTTCCCAAGTCTACATGGTGAGCAAGACTAAGTTCTTGGTAGTGGAACACCTGGACCTCCCTCCATCCTTCTGAAAAGACATAAAGGGTGATTTCATGGTTACCCTATATGTCAGATGTTTAAATCAAGAACATCTTTTTAACAGAACAATTAAGATAAATGGGAATCATAATGTCCATGTTTAACTAGAACTAATCAAAAAAGAAAGAATTTCTAAGCAGGATTGATTCAATAAAACAATCTTTTTTACTGTAGTAAAATAAAAAGATGAAACTGACAACATTTCTAGAAAACTGAAGAGTTGACTGTAGATTTAGCCTACAGCTGCTTAAAGGAATATTAAAAGAAATGGATTCACCAAAACTGATTGGCTAGCAACACACCAGATTTATTGAAAGATAAATTGCTTGAGAAGGGAAATCACAAAATGAAGTGGCTAGTACATTACATTGACTTACAAAGACAAGGGATTTTCAAAGGGGAAGTTACAATATTGGTTGACATTTAAATTCCTTATTACAAAGAAAGCTATTGCAAATCAGGGAATGATTACTGGTTGGTTATTATAACGTACTTGTCAATTTCAGATTTGTTATCTCTACTGGACAGAAACCAGCTTATTATTATTGCTTATACTGCAAGGTTAGCAGGTCATATTTTACTTTTTCAGTATGCCCTTGTTACTGAGGAATGGGCTATCTGTCCAGTGCATACAGAAGTCAACAACATGACACCATGAATTTGAAAAAAGAAAGCCTATTATGTTTATTTGTTCATTTTAGAAGTTGATAAAGATTTTATTTTAACCTAATAACTATAAAATATTAGTTTTAAAGACTCAATATTTGTGTTTTCAAAGTGAATCTCTAGATACAATTTTATTTTAATAAACACTCTACAATTAAAACACAGCTTTTGCTTATAAAAGATGCACATTGTGCATTTTAAAGCACTAATATTTTAAGGTAATGTGCTTAGCAAAAAGATCACTTCTAAAAATCAGGAAACATAGATTCTAGACCTGCCTCTGCCAATAAAACTTATAGCAATAAAGTAATACTATTAGACATATTATACTTGGTGTGGCAGGAACTGCTTTAAGCACTTTACATATATTTACTTATTTAAGCAGTTGTGTAGTTAAATAACTTCCAGCTACTTGATCTTTTTTTATTTTATTTTTAATTGTATTTTTGAAGATACATAGATGACAAAAAAATGTTACTTTAAAAAAATAAGAGTTTCCCATATAGCTCACATGCCACCCCACTCCACTCCTCCCACATAAACAACCTCTTTCATCATTGTGGCACATTCATTGCTTTTGGTGAATACATTCTGGAGCATGGCTGTGCCGCATGGATAATCGTGTTGGTGTTCAAAAATGGGAAGAGTTTTTTCCAGTGAGACTCAGATGCATGAAGAAAGCACACGTAACTAGAAAATTACCTTGAATTAAAGGCTCAACATGGACCAGCAGAATATCCCTGTCTACATAAAATAACAGGAGTTAGAAAAGCTGTTTGACCTAAAGTAAGGGGGAAATGGAAAGGACAAATGAGTTTATATGGCTATGAGTCTCTAAAAAAGAGTCTGGAGGTTGTCAGAAGGATTGCCTTTATGCACACCTGAGCAGAGTCTCAGAGACAGATAAAGCAGATACAACCCCAGGTACTGGTTCTTTTGAGGGTTAAAGATTCCCACAGGTTCTATGGTCATGGCAGATGGAGTTCACTGCTATGTCAGTTGACCCTTCTTTGGAGTTGGTGTTTCTGCGTGATGGAGCTGGACTCAGATGTGATCTCTTTTCACAAGCCTTTCATGCTACTTTACTGGAACTGTAGCTGGTGCTGGGGTTTAAGATATATCTAGGGGATTTGAATCTCTGCACTGACAATATGATAGCCAAGCCCTGAGCCTCAACAGACTTCAGCTTCTACACTCTGATTTATTGGACTTACCCCACTCAGCTAACATGGAGTTGAAGAATGTCAACCACCACACCATGGAGCCTAGAGTGCCTACAACTGAAAGCAGGAGGATTGCATCCAGTATCCATGTGGTATCTAAGCCCCCTCTTGACATAGATGTGGAATGGACACAACCAAGTCAAAGTCCACAGGAAGGAGGAATACAGTAAGGATTAGAGTGGACTTAATGATATTCTATGCATGAACTATTGTGGTTAATAATCGAGAAAATGTGGCATTGGTGTGGAAAAAGTGGCCATGGTGGTTGCTGGGTGCAGGGAATGGGAGGAAAAGATGAGATGTGGAGGCATTTTAGGGACTTGAAGTTGTCCTGGGTGGTGCTTCAGGGACAATTGCCAGACATTGTATGTCCTCCCATGGCCCTCTGGATGGAATGTGGGAGAGTGTGGGCTATGGTGTGGACCACGACCATGGGGTGCTGCGAGGCCCAGAGATGTACTCACTAGATACAATGGATGTGTCATGATGATGGGGGAGAGTGTTACTGTGGGGGGAGTGGTGGGGTCGGGGCGGTGGGGGTGAATGGAGACCTCATATTTTTTGAATGTAATATTTTTTAAAAAACGAATAAATAAAATAAAAAAAAAGAAAGCACATGCTTGCACACAGTTGTATGCTTAAAGAAGAAATGTTCTTATTCGTTTTTCTACCAGTATATATTTCTCTTGTTTCTCACCTTGATGCAGAATTAATAATAAAATCATAACTCCTGAATCTGTTTTCCTGGTTATTCATATACATGTTTAATCTAGTATAGCTCATGATTAAATGTCTCATTTTTTGTTTCAAGCAAGCTATGTTCCAAATGTTAAAATTGCTTTCATCCTCTTGTATACTCAATAAATTTTCCTGGGTACTACAAGACTTCCAAGGCTTCCTATGATGTTGCTGTTACACTGTAGACTTTTCTGACAGCCAGGATTAGTTATCTCAGGTGGGATAGCTTACAGAGGACCTTACAGAGGCAGCCTGGTTAACCATGTTTCCCCCTTTATTGTTTTTTGGTGAGTTAAAAACATAATAAATATATCATCTTTTGATGGTTTCTTTACAAATTTGAAACAAAGATAAAGAATGACTGCAATCACTAATAAAATGAAAACAAATTGTACCCAATTGTGTATATTAAGATGTGGAAGCCAATTAGAAGGGGAGAAGAATTGCAACACAAACATAATCACATTAATATATCTTTGACTATGCTTGTGGCAATTATGAGACAAATAGGTTTGTCATAAGGCAAACTCATGTGATGTATTCTGAGAAAAAGCGGTATTAAGGTTATGCTGGACAGTTTACCAGGTTTCATTCAATAAATCTTGTAAAAGGAGGTTTACACAAATCTGAGAAAAGTTACAATTTTATGACAACTTAATTCACACAATTAAAGCTTCTTGTCATTGTCCTATCCACTTAAGAGCAGCTTCTAAAGCATTTAATCTAGACATAATTTCACTATCTAAATTCATTTGAATCAATAGTTTATTTACTACAGTGTTCATAAATGAATCTATTTCTTCAGCAGTTTGAATTGAAGTAGTTAGAGCAACAGCAGTAGTAGCAGCCAGTGCTGCAATGGAAATTATTGCAGCTATTAAGGTGTCAAGAAAACATTTGGCTCATAATTTTTCAAAAGCTTCAGCAAACAGAGAAAGTCCAATTCATCCAGGATGATGGTCATCTTCATCCGCTTGTGTACTCAATAAATTTTTCTAGGTACTACATGACTTACAAGGCTTTCTGTGATGTTGCCATTACACTGTAGACTTTTCTAACAGATGGGAGTTTGGAGACCCTTCTCAGAGAGGTCCATGATATGGCTTTATGTTTCAGACTGGCAGCCAGTGGGTTCCTGTAGAAGTGGAAACTCAAGCATACCCCCATCTCCACATAATGAGAGAGGCAGGTCCCTGCCATTCAGTGCCCAAGTTAGGATCTTTATACCAAACCAGTGGATGTGAATGAGGATGTGAGGGGCTAGGAAAATCCTTTTCTACTGCATAATGGGAATGAGCATCACAATTTAGAAATTTTAAAGTGTATAAGAATTTTTGTAATTGGTCCCATATGGAGAGATCCTTATTTTCCCTTTTTTGTTTTTTAAGATATGTGTTTAGATAATGGTGAGAACATTCTACAATAGTTTTTCCCTGTGGATTATGAGGAATGCCAGTAATATGTTGAATATTCTAATCCTGTAAAAAAAAAATTTGAAGAGCTTGTGAAGTGTAAGCAGGACCATTATTAGTTTTTAAAGTGTGGGAATGACCCATGATGGAGAAAGTTTAAAGAAGGTAAGAGTGTACATGAGAAGAGCATTCTCCATTGTATAAAGAAGCAAAAAGTAATGTGAGAATGAATCAATAATAGCATGAATATACTTCATTCTAATGAAAGCAGGTTAGTGAGTCATAATCATCTGCCATAATTCATTAGGTTGTAAACTGCATGGGTTAATAACTCTCACAGGTTGTGGTGAAGCCACAAGTTGGCAATCAGCACAGTTGTGGGCCATTTGTTCAGCTTGAACTAAGGACAAATGAAACTGTTTCATCAAAGCGCTGACATTCTGGTGAAAGAAATCATGAGGTAAATGAGCCCATTGAAAAACAAGTACAGAAGTCATGACTAAGCAGCCAGCCTCGGCATTTCCCTCTGTTAATGGTCTTGGTAAAGAAGTGTGAGAATAGATGTAATATAAACAGGGTTAATTTGAGTAGGAAACCTAGAGGTGAATGAGAATTGTGGTTGATGGTACAGATGCAAGAGTGTCCTTTGTTAGCTAGAACAAATATATATCACTACTGCAAGGTGTTGGGAATGTGGAGAAGCATGGGAAAAATACATCTGGAGTGACCTATGGACTGTGGTTAGTAGTAATAATATAACATTCTTGCATCTATGCAAGAGAAGTACTGTGTTAAAACTGAGGCAGTATCAAAAATATGAGCCAAATGTACACTATGGATATGGTAATAATCAGATGATATTATTTTATCTGTAGCAAATGACACACCACATTGTGATGTGTTGATAGAGGGGTGTTGTTTGGAAATTCTGCATGTGTGCATGATTGTTTTATACATTTACAACTTCTGCCATAAAAAATATTTTTAAAAAATAATAATAGAGTGGGCTGGGGGAAAACACACCAAATGTAAGATAAGAACTATGATTAGTAGTAAGATTTTGACATTGTTCTTTCATAGTTTGCAACAAACGTCTCAATGCAATACAAGGTATTGGTGGAGGGTTGATGTATTTGACACCTGTATGACATTATGCATGTTTGCTTTGTACATTCACAGCTTTTACTATACACTTAATTGTTTATGTATGTTCATGTATAAATGATATAAAGATAATAATAATCAGAATGGTTAGGGGAAAATATTTTGTTTAGTAGTAATATTTTGACAATGCTCTTTAAGCATTAGTTAAAAAGGTTTGAAAACAATGCAAGTCATTGGTGGTAGGGTGAGATGTTATATATGTTTGTTTGATGTTATATTTGTTTTGTAAGTTCATGACTATTATACACTTATTGTTTATGTATGTTTATGTATGAGTGATGTATTTCAATAAATTTTTTAAAAAGTTAAAAAAATAGAAGATTGCAGGGTAAGAAAAAGGGTGTGTAAAACTTTGTCATCTGAAGGTTTAATAAGTGCAGGTCGAATAGTGTGAACCATGTAGACAGTACAAGCAGAATCACTAACAATATTTAGAGACTGTGAAGAAAAATATTGTAAGGATGCAATGATCACAATGAGTTCAGTCTTTTGTGTGGATGAATAGTCCTGCAAAGTAAATAATTGCCAGCCTTGTGGTGTTTTCCAGTTAATAGCACCTTTAGTGGCTTTTGCAGATCCATAGACAAAAACAGAGCGAGCATGAGGAATTGGCTGATGAGAAATAATAGTAGGGAGAGTAAAGTGTAAGGCACGTAGGTGTTGGAGAAATTTATCCACAGGAAGGGAGAAGTTAACATTTCCACAGAAATCTTTTAAAGGAATTTGAAAGTCATGAGAATGTTTTAGCAATGCATTGAACTGTGAGGTGATAAAGGGAATGAATAACAATGAAGGTTCCTTTCCACTTACTTGTAAGCAGTGATTCCATCCCTTTATGATTAAGGAGGTAATAAATTCAATGTATGGAGCAAGTGATTTCTTTGGGGTATGGGATAAATAAACCCAGAATACAAAGTGCTGGAGTCAACTGGCCTATCAATCCTGTTGGAGAATGTGGTATAAAAAGACAGAAAAAATGTATCAGGAAGTCAAGGTTAAGATGATGTAAATACCTTTGTGAGATGGCTTGTGACACTAAGTCCAATTCAGCTTTAGCTTAATTAGTTAGCACACATTTGGAAGTCATATTTGTATCTTCCTTAAAAGTGCTAAACAGATGTTGTAGTTGATATGTAGGAATACCTAATGTGGGTCTTATCCAGTTTATGAATCCTAAAATATGTTGCAAATCATTTAAAGTAATTTCAGATGGAATGGTTAATTTAAAGGCTGATATCCATACATTTCTGCTGGTTAAATAATAACCTAAATACTGGAATGGTTTGACTCTGACTTTTTTCTTGAGCAATAAGTATCCCATTAATCTGGATGATGTGAAGGACTTCATGTAAAAGAACTTATAAACTTCTTTTCTATATCAGCTGTGAGTAAAATATCATCCATATAATGATAGAGAATAACTTCTGGATATTTTTCATGAGTAGGCTGTAAAATTTGATGAAGTAGGTATTGACAAATGGTAGGACTATTAATCATACCTTGAGGGAGCATAGTCCATTGATATCTCTGCATGGGGGAAACATTGTTAATAGCTGGCAAGGAAAAGGCAAACCAAGGGTGGTCTTGCACAGCTAAGGGAATAGTAAAGAAACAATCTTTCAAGTCAATAATAATTAGAGGCCAGTTTTGGGGGATAAAGTGGGGTTAGAGAGACCTGGTTGTAAGGCTCCCATGGGTTGAATAATTTTGTTAATTTTTCTAAGATCATGAATAAGTTTCCATTTTCCAGATTTCTTTGGAATAACAAAAACAGGAGTGTTGCAGGGACAGTGGAACACTTCTGGGCAAGCAAAGCCTAATTATTCTTTCACCAGTTGATGTTCATGATAAAATTACTCCTTTGATAAAGACCACTGATCAACCCATATTGGCTTGTTAGAGATACTTGTAAGGGGCAGAGGAGTTGAACGATCAGTGACCACCATAAAAAATGTGGAATAGTGATTTTGGCATTCCATTGGGATAGTAAGTCTCCTCCCCATAAATTAATAGGGATGGGGACAGCATAAGGTTGAAATTGCTGTCCCTCTGGCTTAGTTACCTGTAACAGCATAAAACTTGCTGTGTATGTGTTGAGCCTCAAATTCCTTGCAAATGAAAGAAACAGGATTATTTAAGCCAGGCAATTGACCAAAAGGGCTCTGAAATTCCTGATACATCAGCTTCCATGTTAACTAACCCAGGAAACACTATTCTATTTATGGGTATTGTTAGCATAGGTTTATTTGGCTGTGTAGTTTTTGAGTCCAGAATTTTTGAGCACTGCCAAAGCCCCCAGCTCAATCTTTAGATTCTGATTTGATAAGAGGTATAGGAAACAGGAAAACTCACATGATACCCTGGCCCTTTGGAAAAATATGAAACACAATGGAACTAAGCATACTTTCTATTTCTCCTGTATAATTATTATCAATATGCCCATTAATAGGAGCACTGGATCATCCTACAAGAAGGCCAAAAGTATTTTTGGGTAGAGGGCCCCAAACTCCTGTTGGAACCAATTCAATCTTATTCTGTTCTTTTAAAATTATTTTCTGGGTGGAGCAAAGGTCAAGTCTGGCACTTCCTCAGGTGCTTGCTTTAAGGTCAGAGATTGAAGACCGGGCATTTCCCAAAATACCTGAGGTTTGCTCTGTTATATTTTGGGAGTGGTGGGAGCCATACTCCTCTGGGCATTTCCCAATAGGAGTCACCCTTGACTGTCAAAACTGGATTTGCAATGATTAGCTCAATGCTTTCCTTTTTTACATTTAAGACAGACTTGAGCAGACAAGTGTTCAGAGGGAGAAGAATTCCACATTTAAAGCAAGTGACAGTGGTATTAATAAGAGCAGCAAGAAATTTGCTTTACTGATCTCAGTACTCACATTTTGACAAAGCTTCATATAATCTCCTATGGCAACTGTGGTGGATTTGATAGGACAATCAACATTAGCATTTTCATAAGCCAATTGCATAAACAATGTATTAGCAGACTGAGTATTGTCTATTTGACTATCAATTGCCCCTTTAAACTGATCTATGAAATCCATATAATTTTCTTGGGCACCATGTCTAATGGAGGTGAAAGATTTCTGAGGGCAGTTACCTTCTGATACAGGCTTCCATGCCTTTTGAGCAATGACAGAACATTGAGTGAACAACCTCTGATCTGCTTCAGCCTTAGTCTGAGGACTGGCAAATTGGCCTATACCAAGAAGAGCTTCAAGAGTAATGGGAATCTGGTGATTAAGATTTTGAATATGCTGCTGTTCAGCTTGTTCATGATATTCAGTTGGCCAAATGCTGTATTGAGTCAGTGTAATGAGAATGTGGACTAATATTTTCCAGTCTACTGGTATCACATCATGAGCATTTGCCAAGGCTCTGAGGAGTCCCTCCATATAGGAGGGGTGCATTGAATTGTCTTTCATACTCCTTTTAAATTCTTTAAAAATATTATAAGGAAGGGGCTCATGAATAGGCTTTTGTTGAGGATTTAATACCACTGGATACAAATTGGCTGATATATCCCCCCCTTTTAAGTCTTCTTTTAAACATTTTTGCATCTGGGGAACAAAATTATGATCACATTATGATCACAGAGATGTCTCTTTCAAGTATATAGGCTTTAGGAGGTAATTTTTTGGAAGACTCAGGGGCCAAAGGCCCCAGTAAAGTCTCACATGGTTCAGGATCTGAATCAAATTACACTAGCACAAGGACAGATTTAATTAAACTCCATAGAGCTAAATGATCAACAGTAATGTGTTCTCCAGTTTCATGATGATAGATCAACTTCTCACCCACCTTTTTCCAGTCTTGCAAATCTAAGGTCCCCTCACTGGGAAACCAAGGACAATAATCAAAGAAACATTGAAAAAAAGACACAAGTTGTTCTTTGCTACCTTAGCTCTGGCAGCTTTGATTAGCTGCAGCAAAACCTTAAGAAATTTTGACTGTTCCTTAGATAACTGTTTTCCTATAGTTACGATGAGTCATGGACATGAATTGTCTTGTTTCCCTTACCACAAATGTATAACCATGGTCAGTATCCCTCCTTTTCCTCATCACTGTCAGGTCTCAGGTCAGGCAGCACTTGGGTTTCAAAAGTGGGAAGAATCTTGTCCAGCAAACCTCAGATGCAGGAAGAAAGCACACCCATACACAAAGTTGCATGCTTAAAGAAGCTTTCTTACTAGTTTTTCTCCAAGGATATATATATATATCCAAGGATATATATATATATGTATATATATATATATATATATATATATATAGTTTCTCTCCTTGATGCAGAATTAACAATGAAATCATAACTCATGAATTTATTTCCTAGTTATTCATATACATGTTTAACCTAGTAGAGCTCATGGTTAAACGTCTCACTGTGTGTTTCAAGCAGGCTATGTTCCAAATATTACAGTTGCTTTCATCCCCTTGTGTACTCAATAAGAATTCCTGGGTATATTGTGGTTTATAAGCTCCCCCAGTATATTCAGTGGGTTATGGCAGGATATATAATGTCCAGTATCTGTCCATGCAATATAATTTAGGACAACTCCAAATCCAGAAAATGCACCCACATCACTTTTCTTCTGCCCTCAGCAACTACCGTAGTCACTTTCTCCACATCAATGCTACAATTTTTTCCATTACTAGTCACAATGGTTCTATAGGAGAATACGAGTAAGTCCACTCTAATCCATATTATATTTCTCCATCCTGTGGACCCTGGGATGGTGATATCCACTATCCCTCTATATCAAGAGGTGGTTTAGATCCCACATGGTTGATGGAGGCAATTCTCTTGCTTGCAGTTGTAGGCACTCTCGGTTCCCTGGTGTTGTGGTGGTTGACCATATTTGCCCCATGTAAGCCCAATGAATGAGAGAGTAGGAGTTGCAACTCTGCTAAGGCTCAGGGCCCAGCTAGCACATGCCCAGTCCAGGAATTCAAGTCTCCTGAGTATACACCAATCCCACGGCCAACCACAGGTTCAATAAAAGAGACGGAAGAGGCATGTGTGGAAAGGTCACATCTGAGTCCAATTCCCTCACATTCAGGTACACAAATTCCAAATTGGGACCAATGACAAGGCACTGAATTCCAGAGCTATCTGCCATAACCATAGAACTTGTGTGTATCCATAGTCCTCAGGAGCACCAGTACGTGAGGTTATATATACTTTGGCTGTTTCTGGGATCCTGCTGAAGCATACATAAGTACTACCCATTTGATGACCTCCCAACTCTATTTTAGACTCTTAGCCATTTAACTCATTTGTCTTTACCATTTCCCCCTTTTTATCAAGGTCTTTTCCTAGTTGCATCACCAGTTAGCGATTGGTAGTAATCCCTCAGTGCCAGGGTCGCTCATCCCCTGGAGTCATGCCCATGCTGGGGGGAAGTTAGTGCATTTACATGCTGAGTTTGGCTTAGAGAGTGGTCACATTTAAGCAACATGGAGACTCTCAGGAGGTAGCTCATGAGTTTTTGAAGATGTAAAGTAGTCATTACAATTCAGAGCCCATTCTTTGTGCATATGGTTGGTCTTTAAGATTCCCATTGTCCACGGAGACTGTTTCCAATTTGGTTCTTGTACATCAGACTGAGATCGTGTAGACAGCTAATAGGCAATGGTTTTACTCCAGAATGGTGAATCTGCAGTTTTATACCCAGTAACTTAGCAGAAGAATAAATAGCAAGAAAAATATCATAAGATCAATTGCATTGGAGCTTTAATTAAACTTCTGGATGCTGAATTTTCCAGATTTTAGGGAGCATGCACTCTTCTGGATTTACATAGTGGAGGGGTACATCTGTGGGAATTAAAGGGTGGTTAAAAGTATATTTGTCCCTGCAGCACTGCAGGGACAATTACCAGACATTGTAGATCCTCCCAAGGCCCACTGGATGGAACGTGGGAGAGTATGGGCTATGATGTGGACCATTGACCATGAGGTGCAGCGATGCCCAGAGATGTATTCAACAAATACAATGGATGTGTCATGATGATGGGGGAGAGTGTTGCCGTGGGGGGAGTGGTGTGGTGGGGTTGGTGGGGGTGAATGGGGACCTCATATTTTTTGAATGTAATATTTTTTAAAAATGACTAAAAAAAATGAAATAAAAAGAAACATTAAAAAAAAGTATATTGGTGAATAATCAACTCCCAATGTGTTCCTAGGGCTCTGGCTATTTCCTGGATTACTTGAGCAATAAGTCTCCTTCTTTATCACTCTGTATGGAACATGCCAGCCCAAACTTGGGAAGACTTTATTTTAACAGGATATTCTTTATATATGAAGACTTATTGGTCCTACAAAGAAATGTTTCTACCCATTCATGAAGGGGTCTACAAACATTAGTAGATATTCGTAATTTCCTTTGGCTTTTGGTGTGATGTTAAAATCTATTTGACAGTCCTTCCCTACTTCAATTCCTCTTGTCTGGGCTGAGGCCCAAAATTTCTCTTACTTTTGGCCCAAATTAAGCAGTTCTGGACTACCTTTTGATTTATCCAACTATGAAATTTCATAGCCTTTGATATGTGGCCTCCCTTCCTCAATGAGATCCTTGATGTAACTGCAATAATCACTCCATTAAATGCTCAGTTCTACTGTTATATCTTGATCTTATAAATGCACTCTTTTTGGTGACCTTATATGGCTTTTCATAGTTTATGGAGCTTATACAAAACCCTCACTCACTAGTCTTCTCTATATCTTTTCTCAAATATTGTGGCTCAAATGAGTTTAAGTTCATGATAGTGCTTATTAGGTCCTGGTTCAGTGAGGTTCAGAGATAGACAAATATTCAAGCAGAGAAGTTTATTACATCCCTGGCATGGTGAGGATCTGAAGTGAGACTTCAGCCCATCCACCCAGGTTGGGATTGCTTCTTTTGAGTGGGGATAAGTTGTTGAGTTTATAGAAGGGTTGCAGAGATGTGCTGCACAGATATGTGGTGGAAAATTACTGACTTTTGTCCTATTGGAATGAAGTCTTGGGAAGGGGGAGATGGATGTGTTTCAATGTTAAACAGGATGTTTGATAATCTTGTGATATACTTATGGTTGGTTTTGAGATTAGTACATCCTGTTAAATTAGGGGTGGGGTTGGGGATTTTGAGCTATCTGTCATTAGGGCAGGGGAGACTCACCAGCAAGGACCAGGGAGGTGGGTGTGCTATTTTGCCAAAAGGGGCTGACATCTCCAACTCTTTTTGATGTGGAGAGGGAGAGCTGGAATGTAGGAAGCAAATGTCTGGTTATTTCCTCCTGTTGTGTGACATTGTGGATGATGGTACCACTTCTCCTCTGTCTAGGTGTAGGTGCAGTGTTCTTGATAATTTGGAGTTAGGGATGTGTAGGTGACTTATCTCATCAGCACAACAGTGTTTACATGGACTTTAGGCTGTGTGTGGTTTTTTGGATGAAATTGCAGAAGGTTCTGAAGAGATAATGGTCATAGATTAATAGAGCAATTACTGTGATGATAAAGAGAACAAAAGGAATGAAAAGAGACATGACCAATGGTGCCCAACCTCCTCTGGAATTGAGAATTTTCAAGTTTTGGTTTACTTTTTGGATTTCATTGATAACTGTTTGGACTTGTCTTGAGCAGTTGATGTAGAAGAAACACTCTTTTCCAAGTTGTAACTTTGAGCAGCTGTTAAAGCAATGAATGTCTTCCTATTCTGCAGGACTACTTTGGCTAGGGACTGTTGCTATGCATCCAGCACCCTTAAACCTGCAGATATTTCTTCTCTGAATTTGGTGAGGTTTGTGGTTATCTTAGGCTTTGATAGTTTTATGAGCACTATGGTGAGTGTAAGAACATAAAGGCCTGAGTAGGAATTCTAATATAGAGATTAGGAACGTCAAGAAGCTCTCTTGATTTTCCCAAAACACTCACTTTGAATTAATATGATATCCTCTCTATATCCAATATAATTTTTCAGATTTTGAGGCCTTCTATTTTCTATATCCTAAATGTTGAGGATGATAGAAATTAAAGTCAGGCAATAAGTGTGCACCTCATTATTTCTGTGCAATGGGAACAAATATTCTGGGAGACAGAAGGAATTTATCTAAATGTACTATAACTTCTGTTTTCTCAGCTATGGCCAGTTTTGCTTGGAAGACAGCAAAGGCACTTAGACACAGGTCTTTTAATGTAATACTCTATTTTATTTGTGGGGACCATAGAAGGAACTAAAATAGCAGAAAGTGATCATTCACTTTTTGCTCATATTGATTGGCAAAACAACAAATTAAGCAACCCCTTATGTTTCTGTGTCAGGCAAACATCAAAGCCTACCCCAGAATCATATCTGTTGTTAGTGTAAAGATTAACAGTTTCCTTTTTAGGTAGTAAACCTGCTTGAGTCAAAGCATAGAGTTCAGTCTTTTGGTCAGCAGAAAGTTGGGAAGGCTACCTTGTAATCAGATCATGTTGGGTGGTGACAACATAAACTGCTTGGTACTTCCCATCATAATTCCTATTGTAAGAACCATCAAAAATAGAATGACATCTGGTTATTAGAGAGGCATCCTGTGAAATCAAGAAGGGTCACTGATTTTGAAGTTAGCCTTTCACAGTCATGGATTTCCTTTCATCAGATAAAGGAAGCAGAGTAGCAAGGTTGAGAAAATTCCATTGCTGCAGGTGAATAGGAGTTAACAGTAGGATAATCTCATAAGAAGTTAGTATTCTAGAACAAAGTATTTGGTCAGCTCAGAGTTTAGAAGTTTGTGAAGAGCATGTGAGTTTTGCAGACCAGATATTATTTCTCAGAGTTGTCTACTTAATCTTTACCTAATTGGGCAGCTGCTGGTACAGTCTTTAAGGAATTTGGGTATGCATAACAGTGACATCAATTTACAGGCTATGAAAGGCAATAGGCTTAGATTTCCCATGTATTTGTGGGTTAATATTCCTAAAGCTTGATTACCACTTTCATGAATAAGTAGGGTTAAAAGTTTGGAATAGTTTGGTTTTCCTAATAGCGGTGGTGCTTGTAATATCTGTTTTAGTTCTCTGAAGACATATCCACATATCCGTGGTTATCTTCCCATGGCAAAGTCTCAGGTGTGTTTGTTTTGGTTAATTCACTAATTAACCAGTCACTAATGAAAAGTTATGGGCTCAAGGCCTGCTCTAACCAGCCAAACGCAAAATCCAATCAGTTGCCATTACTGGAGAGTCAATGAAATTCCTGAGTCAATTTTGTTCTTTCTGTTGACAATTGAATTTCTGAAGTGTTCTTGTCATGTCCTAAATAATGGCCAGTTTCTTTGAAAATTTACAATATTTGTCTGAATATTTTGTGCCCATTTTCTGCTAACTGTGATAATGCAGAGTTTCTTTTTTAGGCTTCTTTTGTTAGTAAAGATAACAGGAAATAATTTGCATACTTCAGAAGTGTTGGGACTTCAGGGAATTGCAGTGTTCTTAAATCTTGGCAAAAATAAAGGTTTGCCTCAGTAATACTTTGGGGCATTACAATCCAAGAGTTCTACTAATTATTTTAGGGGAAAGTAAATAAATATTGTCTATGTGGATCCACAAGGATGCTAAATATGCAGAACTTAAATCTATAAATGTAAACCATTGTGAATCTGGAGAAATCTTTGATAGAAGAATATTTAGGTTTGTAATAACCAGGTAATGAGGGATTACCATTTTGTTGATTGGCCTAAGATCTTGGACATAACATTTACCTTTACCACTGGATTTCTTAACCAGTAGAATCTACATAGTTCATTCTATGATTAGACCTTGAGAGAACAGATTCTCAGCTATAGAAGTGAGATTTTTTTTTTTAAGATTTATTTATTTATTTAATTTCCCCCCCTCCCCTGGTTGTCTGTTCTTGGTGTCTATTTGCTGCGTCTTGTTTCTTTGTCTGCTTTTGTTTCTTTGTCCGCTTCTGTTGTCCTCAGCGGCACAGGAAGTGTGGGCGGCGCCATTCCTGGGCAGGCTGCACTTTCTTTTTCACGCTGGGCGGCTCTCCTCACGGGCACACTCCTTGCACGTGGGGACTCCCCCACGCGGGGGACACCCTTGCGTGGCACGGCACTCCTTGCGCGCATCAGCACTGCGCATGGCCAGCTCCACACGGGTCAAGGAGGCCCGGGGTTTGAACCGCGGACCTCCCATATGGTAGACGGATGCCCTAACCACTGGGCCAAAGTCCGTTTCCCAGAAGTGAGATTTTTAAGGGCTTCAACTTTTATTGGATATTGGGTAAGTTTGTGAAAGGTCTTAGGTGCATCTATTTGCATCATTATTGGTTCATCACTCATTATTCTAACGTTATCTGTGTAAGATGTAACTCTTAAGGACTCAGGAACTTCAAAAAGTTTGGGATTGCCACAAGAAATTTCTGTCTCTTCCTCATCTAGTGCAGTTTGCAGAATGCATCAAATGAAAATTTTTTTGTGAGCTATGCAACTTCAAAAAATACAATAAAAATAAATAAATGCTCAATATCTGGAGCTAGCTGAAACACCTGTTTGGGGGCTCCAGGAGACCAGAAAGGGTCCTGCAACATACTTAAGGGAATGGAAGGAGGATACTGCCTATCTACACAGAAGACTCAAAAGTAGAGCACTCCATGCCATGGAGGCTAGTGCCCAACATCCACTGGAGGCAAAACCTGCCTCAGAAGCCATTCTGTGGCTGGAACTGAAAACTCCACTTCCCAAAAATAAGGAAGGAAGAGACAGTAGGACAACAACTTCAGCTACTGATGAATGTATTCAGCTGGCAAAATTGTAATCCTGAGAACAGCTAAAGTTTGAGCCTGTCTAAGTCAGGAAGAGGCTGGTAACCTCCATCTTAACTCCACACCTGGCATGAAGGGAATCAGAGAATGAAGGGAAAGTCCAAGTGCTGGTGGGGACCAGTTTCTGTCCATCCAGATAATATTGCAACTTTAGCCTAGGCCCCACTGCCACCTCCAGCAGAGAGGAAGCTGAGGGGACCTGTACTAGCCTCTCCAGGGAATTACCAGCCAAACCACAGAGACCAGTGATTATCATACTCTGGTGGTACGGGCTTCCCTGGGAGCTATTCTGTGGCTGGAATTGGAAGGTTCATTTCTCAAAAATAGGAGAGGAGGAGTCAGCTGGCTGCCAATTTTGACTACTGATTTGTAGACTCAGCTGGCTAAGATATAATTCTGGGAACAGCTGGGATGTGAATCAGTCCAAGTCAGAAAGAGGCCAGTGGCTGCCATTTTGACTCCACCCCCAGCCTAAGGGGAAGCCAGGGCCGACAATCACAGTGGCAGTAGTTACTGGTTTCTTTTGCCCAGATCAGCCTGCAGTCCTAGCCTAGGCATCAGCCCTGCCTCTGGTAGGGAGGTGGCTTGCTGTCCCTGCACAGGTCTATCCAGGTAACTGCAGGTAACTTTGCCTGGCAGAGACTGAAAATCAGATGTCTACCAGGGCAACTGCAGTCATCCTGGACCCACACTGCAGAGATGGCTGCCCACACCCTCATCTTCATCCTCTCCCCAAACAGGGGAGAAAGGGGTGTGAAGCTTCATTAGTCTCTCTGAGAAACTACAGTCTAGACTTGCATGACTTGGATTATTCCACACAGCTATGACTCTGTCCCTACCCCTGGCAAAGGAAAAAATTTGAAGAAGCTTCATTTGTTCCTGGTACAATGAGGGCAACTTGATCCTCCACAGCTTACAGCATCAACTACATGCTTGTCTCCTACTGCACAACCAGCAAGGGAAGAAGGGCAGGAAGCCCTAAGCTAAAGAGAAAAACAGTACCCAGAATAAATACTCTAGTAAACCATGTGCCAAGACACCAATAAAAAGTCACAATCTACACCAAGAAACAGGAAGCTATGGCCCAGTTAAAGGAACAAGATAAGCTTTCAGATGACATAAAGTAGTTGAGACAACTAATAATAGATGTTCAAGCAAATCTCTTTAATAAATTCAATGAGATGGGTAAAGAGATTAAGGATATTAAGAAGACACTGGATGAGCACAAAGAAGAATTTGAAAGAATACATATAAAAATAGCAGGTCTTATGGGAATGAGAGGTGCAATAAATGGAATTTTAAAAAAACATTGGGATAATATAATAGATTTGAGAAGGAATAAGAAAGGATTGGTGAGCTTGAAGAAATGGCCTCTGAAAGTGAACATGTAAAATAACAGATGAAGGAAAGAATGGAAAAAATTGAAACAAGTTCTCAGGAACTAAATGACAGCAAAAGGCATGCAAACATACATGTCATGAGTGCCTCAGAAGAAGAGAAGGGAAAAGGGGCAGAAGGAATATTTGAAGAAATAATGGTAGAAAACTTCCCAACTCTATTAAAGGACATAGATATTCATGTCCAAGAAGCACAACATATGAAAAAAAATCTGAAAGACCAACTCCAAGACAGATACTCAACAGAATGTCAAATTCTTGTTACTGTATTAGAGAATGCAGCAGGACTTCCCAGGTTGGGAATTCAATATCCCATGAGTTTTTGAATGAGTCTTCACCCAACTAGATAACACCACATGACCACTTGAACTTGAACATATTCATATTCCATAAAGGCATGACCCAGATGCAATCTTCCCAATTCATCCCTATCACTGGTACCCCACACCATTGATCCTCATCTGCCACAGTTGTGAGCTATCTGAAATCCAAAACCTCCCCCAACATTCCAGAAAAATGGCATTGTGCAGGTTGGCACTGCTCAGCTCTTTTGCAAAAAACAAGAGAGAAGGGGCAAAATCCTACCTGTGTGAGCTGTTTTGGAAATTCACAGAACAGGAGGTTGCAGGGCATGGCTCAGGAGTGAGCTGGAAAAAAAAGATAAAGAGTCCAAGGGAATACTCTAAGTTGCTCATTCTTATGGCTGGAAATGGGTGGGTAAGCCCCACCCTCAAGGCAAATAACCTTGTGTAACCCCTGGCTCTCACCAGCAGCTGAGTGGGAAGGAGCATTCCCTGGGAGGAAGAGGGGTCTGGTGAAGGGTAGAGAGTGGTTTCCTTTACATGGGTTTGGCCACCTGAAATCCCTTTGAATCTCGGGGAAGATACCATGTGGCCCTGTGGAGAGGAGCGGGAGAAATCTTCTCAGGAAATCTGTCTCACCCAGTCTGCCTGGGAGAGTGGATTTTGGAGGGCGAAGAAACAGGCACCTAACTAGCCTGGTCCCTGAAAACTGTTAAAGGTTCAGCTCACTTAAGGGAAACAGGGGGGTAGGAAGAGCTAAGTTTTCAGAAGTCTATTTCATCTATAGAGCTCCTGTAGGGTAGTGGGAGGATTCCTGCCTTACATGTGGAAGGTCCCTGGATCAAGTCCTGGTACCTCCTAAGAGAAGGGATCAAAAGAGAGATAAGGAATATAGTTAGCACCTTATGATAGGCTATGTGTAGATTCAGTTTCTACTGTTTTATGTTTTTGGATTTTTTTCTTTTTCTTTTATTCTATTTCCTAAAATTGGTTACATTACCTATGGGTGGCAGGCTGCTGGGTGATTAATTGATGAACACCAGGAGTCTGAGAAGGTACTTAGGGGTCTAAAAAGGAAAGCTGTTTTTCCTGGGTTGTTTCATTGTTGCTGTTTTCTTTCTGGTTTGTTCTTTTCCCTTTCTTTTTTCTTTTACTTATTTTTTCAAACTACTTTATTTCTCTTCTTTTCTTCATTTTTCTGTCTTCTGATTTCTGTTGCTTTTCTTCCATTCCAACACTTCTTGTTTGGTCTTCACTTAATCTTTTTCTCTATCTCTTCTCTCTTTTATTACTTCTATTCTCTTCTCATCTGTCCAGGTTTTAATTCAATCTATTTTTTTCTGTTCTGTTTCTTATATTAGTTTTTCCTCTCATTTGTCTGGCCTTTTAATTAATTCTATTTTTTCTTTCTCTATTTGGTTTTTTCTTTCATTTTTTTCTATATTGCCTCCTTTAATTCTGGTTCCTTTTTAATTTTTTTTTTTTTTTACTTGTGTTTCTCAGTTCTGTATCTCTTCCATGCTTCCTCTTCTAACTTTTTTATATTATTATTACTATTCTTTTTCTCCTCTTATCTCTTTTATTTACACTCATCCTAAAATAATTTTTCAAGGGAACACAGGCAAGTGCAAGGATATAGAATAAAAGGAATAAAGTATCAAAAATTACCTTACTACACACAAACAACAAAATAAAACTCTAGAGTAGAAAGAGAAACTAACTAACCAAATAAGCCAAACAAGATAAACAGATGTCTATGCAACAACAACAACAACAACAAAAAAAAAACAACAACAAGGCATACTAAGATACAGGATGATATAGCCCAGTCTAATGAATTAGCTGAAAAACAGGAGGAGATCCAAAATGTGGAACAATTAATTAAGGATGTCCAAACATATATCATGAGTTAACTTAATGAAGTGAAGGAAGAGATAGATAAAGGATATTAAGAAGAAACTGGTGGAATATACTGAAGAAATTGTAACCATACATAAAAAGATAACAGGTCTGACAGTGATGAATGGCATAATGCAACAAATCAAAAATACCTGGAAGCACATAACAGCAGAGGAAAGAATTTGTGATACAGAAGACAGTACAGCTGAAATTAGACAAATAGTAGAACAGTTAGATAAAAAGAAAGAAAAAAATAAAGCAGGGACTTAGGGATTTGAATGACAATATGAAACAAACAAATATACACATTATAGGCACCCTGGAGGGAGAAGAGAAGAGAAAGGGAGCAGAAAGGGTGTTAGAGAAAATAATAGCTAAACATTTTCCAGCACTATTGAGGGACATGGATGAACAGGTCCAGGAAGCACATCTCATGCCAAACAATATAAATCCTAACAGGTCTACCCAAATACATATACTTGAAAAACCTTCCAATGCTTAAGATGAAGAGAGAATACTGAAAACTACAAGAGAAAAGATCCATCACATATAAATGAAGCTCAATAAGATTAAATATTGATTTCTGATCTGAAACCAAGTAGGCAGGGAGGCAGTGGTATGACAGTTAAGGCACTAAAAGAAAAAGATTTCTAGCCAAGAATTCTCTTTCCAGCAAAGGTGTCATTAAAAATATGGAAGAGTCCAAAAGATTCACAGATAAACATAAATTAAGAGAATTTGTCAATAAGAAACCTGCCCTTCAAGAAATCCTAAAGGACCTACAGAATTTTGTAGGAGATAGTGTAAACTTCAATGTAAACTATAATTCATGCTTAGTGACAATGCTCCGAAATGTATTCATCAATGCAATGAATGTACCACACTAATGAAGGATGTTGTTGATGGGGTTAAATGTGGGTGGTGTGGGGAGCAGGGCATATGAGAATACCCTATAATTTTTATATAATATTTTTGTAACCTAAATATAATTTTAAGAAAATAAAAAATGAAAAAAGATATTAAAAGTTGTTTAGCACATTGAAAGGGAAAAACAGGGCAGAGAGGTGGAGGAGAATGAAAGAATAACTAAAAAGATAAAAAGAGAAATTTCAACAATGTTTGGCATAAATAAACATAAAGAAAATATGGCTAATGTAAGTAATTCCTTGACAGTAATAACATTTAATGTTAATGGATTAAGCTCTCCAGCAAAATACACAGTTTGGCAGCAATGGATAAGGAAATATGGCCCAGCCATAGGCTCTCTACACAACTCACCTTAGATCCAGGGATGCAAGCAGGCCAAAAGTGAATTGTTAGAAGCTAATTTTAGATGCTAACAATAATCAGAAATAGGCAGGAGTAGATACACTATTATTAGACAAAATAGACTTTAAATGCAAAATTATTATAAGAAACAAAGAAGGAAACTATATATTAATAAAAGTTGTAATATATATCAAGAAGAAGGAATAATCATAAACATTTATGCACCTAAGCAGGGCACCACATAATACATGAGACAAACTTTGGAAAAAATAAATGGAGTGATACATGCCTGTTCAATTATACTGGGGCACTTTAATACATCTTTATCACCAATAGACATGGTGACAGAAGATCAGTAAAGAAACAGAGACCTTAAATAGTGCATTGGAGGATCTGGACCTAATAAATATATACAGAGCATGACACCACAATACAGTGGGATATATATTCTTTTCAATGCACATGGATCATTCTGCACAATAGACCACATGCTAGGCCACAGAGCAACATGCAATAAATTCAGAAAGATTGATATTATACAATCTTTCCAAATATCTGACCAAAATAGAATGAAGCTGGAAATCAGCTATGGGCAAAGAAGCAGATTAGGCACAAAATATGGAAGTCAAACCACACATTCTAAGACAATTAGTGGGTCAAGGGGGAAATTGAAAAAAGTGCATTATCTACCCTCCAGCATGGGACATGACTCCTGGGGATGAGCCTCTCTGTCACTGAGGGATTACTACCAAGAACCAGCTGATGATGTAACTACAAAATGACCATGAACAAAGAGGTCAACTCAGACAGGCAGGATATCTCAGCCTACATGGAATATCAAGTGTTAAAAACTGCTTTATGACTTTGGATAAAGTGGGGAAATGGAAAGGACAAATGAGTTTGTATGGCTATGGTTCTCCATAAAAGAATTGGGAGGTCAACAGTGGGGGTAATGCTTATGCATGCCTCAGCAGGGTACCAGAGACAGCCAAAGTAGATACAAGCCCAGGTACTGGTTCTCTTGAGGACTACAGAGAGCCACACATTCTATGGTTGTGGCAGATGGCTCTGGAGCTCAGTACCATCTCAGTTGGCCCTACTTTGGAGTTTGTGTTCCTGAGTGTGATGGAATTGGACTCAGATATGACCTTTCTACACATGTTTCTTCTGTTACTTTTACTGGGCCTGTGGTTGGTTCTGGGTTGGTGTATACTCAGGAGGCCTGAATCTCTGGACTGTCCATGTGACAGCCATGTCCTGAGCCTCAGTAGCCTGGCAACTCCTACCATCTCTTTTATTGGACTTACTCCGGCCAGCTAACAGGGAGGTGAAGAAGGTCAACCACCACACCAGGGAGCCAAGAGTGCCTACAACTTCAAGCAGGAGAATTGCATTCATCATCCATGTGGAATGTAAGCCTCTTATTGATATAGAGGGGGAGTGGACATAACCATCCCAGGGTCCACAGGCTGGCAGAACAGAGTATGGATTAGAGTGGACTTACTGATATTCTACTATGGAACTATTATGATTAGTAATGAAAGAATTTGTAGCATTGATAAGGAGAAAGTGGCCAAGGTAACTGCTGAGGGCAAGGAGAGGGGAGAAAGATCTGATGTGGGGGAAATTTCAGGTCTTGGAGTTGTCTGGGATGGTGCTGCAGGGACAGATGCTAGACAATGTATGTCCTGCCAAGGCCCACTGGGTGGACTGTGGGAGAGTGTAAACTACAATGTAAACCACTATCCATGTGCTGCAGCAGTGCTTCAAAATCTATTCAACAAATGCAGTGAATGTGCCATGATGATGAAAGAGGTTGTTGATGTGGGAGGAGGGGTGAGGTGGGAGGGGAGTATATGGAGACTTCAGGTTTTTAAAAATTATCTTTATTTTTTTAATGTTACATTCAAAAAATATGAGGTCCCCAAAAACCAACCACCCCTTCACCCCACTCCTCCCCCCATAACAACATCCTTCTCCATCATCATAAGACATTCATTGCATTTGGTGACTACATCTCTGAGCACTGCTGCACCTCATGGTCAGTGGTCCACATCATAGCCCACACTATCCCACAGTCCAACAAGTGGGCTATGGGAGGACATACTATGTCTGGTAACTGTCCCTGCAGCACCATCCAGGACTACTCCAGGTCCCCAAAATGTCCCCACACACATCTCTTCCTCCCACTCCCTATCCACAGCAGCCACCATGGCCACTTTCTCCACACCAATGCCACATTTTCTTTGATTATTAATCACAACAGTTCATGAATAGAATATCAGTAAGTCCAATCTAATCAATACTCTATTCCTTCATCCTGTGGACCTTAGAATGGTTGTGTCCACTCCACATTTATATCAAGAGGGGGCTTAGATTCCATATGGATGCTGGATGCAATTCTCCTGTTTTCAATTGTGTCCCTGGTGTGGTGGTTGACCTTCTTCAACTCCATGTCAGCTGAGTGGGGTAAGTCCAATAAACCAGAGTATAGTTGTTGCAAGTCTGTTGAGGCTCAGGGCCTGGCTATCACATGGTCAGTCCAGAGATTTAGGTCCCCTGGGTATACATTAAACCCCCAACACCAACTACAGTTCTGGTAAAAGTAACAGGAGACTTCCTTGTGGACAAAGATCAAATCTGAGTCCAGCTCCATCACACAGAAACACAAACTCCAAAGTAGGGCTAACTGACATGGCACTGAGCTCCATCTGCATTGATCATAGAACATGTGGGTCTCTGTAGCCCTCAGAAGAACCAATACCTGGGGATGTATCTACTTTATCAGTCTCTGGGACTCTGCTCAGGTGTGCATAAGGGCAACACCTCTAATAAACTACCGGCTCACTTTGGAAACTCATAGCCATATAAACTCATTTATCCTTTCCACTTCTCCCTTTCATTCAGGTCAAAAAGCATTTTTAACTCCTGGTATTATATGTAGACTGAGATATTCTGCTGGACCCAGTTGACCCCTTTATTCAAGGTCATTTTCTAGTTACATCATCAGCTAGTACTTGGTAGTAATCCCTTGGCACCAGGGAGGCTCATCCCCAGGAGTCATATCCCATGCTGGGGGGAAGCAACACATTTGCATGCTGAGTTTGGCTTCGAGATGGGCCACATTTGAGCAACATGAAGGCTCTCAGGAGGCAACTCTTAGGCACCTTGCAGCTCTAAGCTTTGTTTTTATTTCAGGTGAACAGGCTCACAAGCATAGTCATTAGTGTTAAGGGCTCCTTGTTGGACCTTCCTTCTTTTTTGGTCTTTGCCATTGCACTTGGGGGATTGTTGCTGTTCCTTTAGGGAATGTGATAGAGCTCCCCTAGCTAGGAACTCAGCACTCCCTCAGTTGTTGTTATTAATTGTAACCACTATGAAAATATCTAAACAATTTTATGTACCCTGGATATATACCCTGTAGAACACCCTGGCAACCATGTGACCCTGTCAATAACATCCCATACCAGTATCTCTACACTGCCATTGTTGAAACTCTCTGTGATCAAAAATTTCTTCAAAAGTGAAGCCCAATATATTGCTAGGTTCCAGTAATAGTAAAATGGAATATAGTGATGAGTTTAAAGGTTAGATATAGAATACATATTTGGAAAAATTAAGGTAAAAATAAATTGGGGTATCAAGAAATTAAAAAATGCAAGTGTTGCCCTGTATGCAAGTTGGGAAGGCAACTACTTCCGTCTTTTCCTCAGTGTTCTTTTTCTTTTTTTTTCCTACTTAATAAGCTTATCTTTACAAATTTTTAGATCACAGTAATTCATATATACAGTATACAGTACTCCCACATATTGAATATAAAACCCTTTTCCCTTCCACAGCAATAATCTTTTTACATATTCATACTATATTTACTGAAACCGATGTACAGATATTGAGACAATAGCTTTCAAACAAGGTAACATTTGGGTTTACATTGTGGTTTATATTTTAGACTACACAATTTTCTAAATTTTTAGTTATTGTTATGTTTAACATTATGATTTACATTTTAGCCTATCAACCCCTATATATTTTTGGTGTAATTTAACATGTCTTATATACATTCATGTGTAATCTTGTGGAACAGTTCTATTGCCCACAAAGTTACATTGGTTCCATCTATTCAGTACCTCTTTCCCCCTCCCCTTAGGGCCCACAGTGACAGTCAATCTTCATTGCTTGAAGGGCCATGTTCAGAGATACTTGCAATAGTGTTGAGGGCTTGACGTGCTCAACTGCCCTAATGCACTGGGAGCCAATATTTCTCTCAAGAGATACAATTCCCTCTATTTGAGAATATCAGTCCTCCCCAGGATGTGGGTATACCTTCACTCTCATTATATGGGTCTCTATCCAATGATATAACCCACTATGGCAAAATGAGCACTCACATACTCCCTAGGAGCCTATCCTGCATCAGATTATCCCCTTTAAGCATCATAAACAGGTGATCTTCCTTATTATATTTTTGAAAAAGTTTTCTCAGCATTATATTCTCAACCAAATACCTCACAACCTCCTGTGTTCATATGTTGCCCCACTCTCCCCACAATTTCTTCGGCAATATTACCCATCCTCCCATCCCTAGCCCCCCTCAAGCCTGCAAAGCCCCACCCAAAGGTAAGCCTATTCCCTCATTTTATCCCTTCCTTGTACAGATACTTACCTCCAGCTTATCATTGATTTCACAATGTAGGTGTCAGCTTACATCCTTTCTCTACCCTGCAATTTCCTTTAGGCCTATCATTCAGTCTCTAGCTCTCTGAGGCAGCTTGGTTTACTAATTTCATACCATTGAAGTCATATAGTATTTGTCCTTCAATGCCTGGGTTGCTTCACTCAACATAAGGTTCTCAAGATTCGTCCATTTTATCACGTGTGTTTGTAATGTATTCATTCTTAAAGCTGACTAGTATTCCATTGTATGTATATACCACATTTTGTTTATCCATTCATCGGTTGATGGGCATTTGGGTTGATTACAACTTTTGGCAATAGTGAGCAATGCTGCTATGAATATTGGTGTGTATATATTGGTTTGTGTCCTTGTTTTCAGTATATACCCAGCAGTCGAATTGCTGGGTCTTAGGGCAAATCTATAGCTAGTTTTTTGAGAAACCGCCAAACTGTCCTCCAGAATGGATGGATCCTTCTGCATTCCCACCAGCAGTGGATGAGTGTTGCCATTTCTCGACATCGCTCCAGCATTTGTAGTCTTCTGTTTTTTTCATAGCTGCCAATCTTATGAGAGTAAGATGGTATCTCATTGTAATTTTGATTTGCATTTCCCTGATAGCTAGAGATTTGGAGCATTTTTTTCATGTGCTTTTTTGCCATTTGTATTTCTTCTTTGGAGAAGTGTCTGTTTAAGTCTTTTTCCCATTTTTAAAATGGGTTCTTTGTCTTTTTATTTTCAAGATATAGGAGTTCTTTATATATGCATGTTCTAAGTCTCCTATCAGATATATGGTTACCAAATATTTTCTCCCATTGTGTAGGTTCTCTTTCCACTTTCTGGACAAACTCCTTTGAGGTGCAGAAGGCTTTAATTTTGAGGAAGTCCCATTTATCAATTTGTTCTTTTGCTGCTCGTGCTTTGGGTGTGAAGTTCATGAAGCCATTTCCTATTACAAGGCCCTGTAGATGTTTCCCTACACAGCTTTCCAAAGTCTTTATGGTCTTGGCTCTTATATTTAGGTCTTTGATCCAACTTGAGTTGATTTTTGTATAAGGTGTGAGTTGGTAATCCTCTTTCATTTTTTACATATGGATATCCAGTTCTCCAGGCATCATTTGTTGAATAGGCCATTCTCTCCCAGTTGAGAGGGTTTGGTGGCTTTATCGAATATTATATGACTCTATATATGAGGATCTCTATCAGAACTCTCAGTTTGGCTCCATTGGTCTGTGTGCCTCTCCATGTGCCAAATCCATGCTATTTTCACTATTGTAGCTTTGTAGTATATTTTGAAGTCAGGTAATGTGATTCCTCCAATTTCGTTTTTCTTTTTCAATATGTCTTTGGCTATTTGGGGCCTCTTTCCTTTCCAAATAAATTACATAGCTAGTTTTTCTAGTTTCTTAAAGAAGGCTGTGTTGATTTTTATTGGGATTGCATTGAATGTGTAGATCAGTTTTCATAGGATAGACATCAATAATATTTAGTCTTCCTATCCATGAACAGGGAATATTCTTCCATTTATTTAGGTCTTCTTTGATTTCCTTAAACAGTATTGTGTAGTTCTCCATGTATAAGTATTTTACATCTTTAGTTAAATTTATTCCTAGGTATTTGATTTTTTATTGACTATTGTAAATATATTTGTTTCTTGATTTCCTCCTGAGTTTGCTCATTATTGGTGTACAGAAATGTTACTGATTTTTTTGCACATTGATCTTATAACCTCCAAATTTACTAAACTCATTTATGAATTCTAGAAGCTTTGCTGTAGACCTCTCGGGGTTTTCTATGCATAGGATCATGTCATCTGCAAATAATGAAATTTTGACTTCTTCCTTTCCAATTTGAATGCCTTTTATATCTGGTTCTTGCCTCAGTGCTAGAGCAAGTACTTCTAAGGCAATGTTGAATAGAAGAGGTGAGAGTGGGCATCCTTGTCTTGTTCCTGATCTTAGAGGGAAATATTTCAGGATTTCACCATTGTAAATGATGTTGGCTGTGGGTTTTTCATATGTACTCTTTATCATGTTCAGAAAATTTCCTTGTATTCCAATCTTTTGCAGTGTTTTTATAAAGAAAGTGTGCTGTATTTTGTCAAATGCTTTTTCTGCATCTATAGATATAATCATATGAGTTTTTTCCTTCAATCTGTTTATATGGTGTATTACATTGATTGATTTTCTTATGTTGAACCATCCTTGCATACCTGGAATGAATCCCACTTGGTCGTGGTGTATAATTCATTGAATGTATTCTTGAATATGGTTAGCAAGTATTTTGTAAAGTATTTTTGCATCTAGGTTCATTAGAGAAATTGGTCTGTAATTTTCCTTTCTTGTGGTGTCTTTGTCTTTGGTACTAGGGTAATGTTGGCATCATAGAATGAGTTAGGTAGTGTTCCTTCTGTTTCAATTTTTTGGAAGAGTTTCAGCAAGATTGGCATTAGTTCTTTCCAGAATGTTTTGTAGAATTCACCTGTGAAGCCGTCTGGCCCTGGGCTCTTCTAAGTTGGGAGCTTTTTAATGACTGATTCTATTTCTTTACTTGTGATTGGCTTGTTGAGATCATCAATTTCTACTTTCATCAATACAGGCTGCTTATGTGTTTCTAGAAATTTGTCTATTTCCTCTGAACTCTCATTTTTGTTGGAATATAGTTTTTCAAAGTATCCTCTTATGATAGTCTTTATTTCTGTGGGATCAGTGCTGATATCTCCTTTCTCATTTATTATTTTGTATATTTGCATCTTCTCTCTTTTTTCTTTGTTATTCAAATAATGGTTTGTCAATTTTATTGATCTTCTTAAACAACCAGCTCTTGGTTCTGTTTACTTTTTTCAAGTGCTTTCATGTTTTCTATTTCATTTAGTTGTGCTCTTATCTTTGCTATATCTTTCTTTCTTCTTCCTGTGGGGTTACTTTTTTAAAAATAATTCCACCAAGTGTGCAGTTAGTTCTTCAATTTTTGCTCTCTTTTCTTTTATGGTGTATGAATTTACAGCTATAAATTTCCCTCTCAGTACTGCTTTTGCTACATCCCATAAATTTTGGTGTGTTGTGTTATCATTTTCATTAGTTTCAGGATAGTTATTAAGTTCGTTTGAGATTTCCTCTTTGACCCACTGTTTTTCTAAGAGTGTGCTGTTTAATTTCCATATCTTGGTGTGAAATCTGGGCCTCTGTCCCTTGCAGATTTCTGCCTTCACTCCGCTGTGGTCAAAGATACTATTTTTAAGATTTCAATCTTTCTGAATTCATTGAGCCTTTCTTTGTGGCCTAGCATATGGTCTATCGTGGAGAATGATTCATGTGCACCTGAGAAAAATGTATATCCTGCTGTATTCGGGTATAATGATCTGTATATGTCTATTAGATCCAGCTCCTCTAATATACTGTTCAAAGTTTTTTTTTTCTTTATTGATTCTCTTTTGAAATGTTTTGTCCAAAGTTGATAGTGGTGTACTAAAGTCTCCCACTATAATTGTAGAGGCATCTATTCTTTCACTTTGTTTTTCCAGTGTTTGCCTCATGTATTTGGAGGTGCCCTTGTTAGGAGCATAAATATTTATGATTGTTCATTCTTCTTGAAAAATTATCACTTTCACTAATACGTAGTATCCTTCTTTGTCTCTCACAATTGTTTTGCATTTAAAGTCTATTTTGTCTGATATTAATATAGGTACTCTTGCCTTTATTTGGTTTTCCTTTCCTTATAAGATTGTTTTCCAGACATTCACTTTCAAACTCCTTGAATCCTGTGGTCTAAGATGTGCTTCTTGTAGACAGCATATAGATGGGTCATTTTTCCTTATCCAATCTTCCAGTCTGAATCTTTTGACAGGTGAGTTTAATCCTTTGACATTCAGTGTTATTACTTTAAGGGAATTATTGATGTTAGCCATATTACTTTTGGACTTGTGTTTGTCATATATATTTTTTTATTCTCTTTTTGTCTTTTTCATTGCTCTTACACTCTCCTCCAAATCTGCCTCTTCTGTTTGTTTGGGTTTTTTTTTCTTTCTTCCTGGAGAACTCTCTTTCATATTTCTTGAATGGCAGGATTCTTGTTGGCATACTCTTTTAAGTTCTGTTTATCTGTGAATATTTTGAACTCTCCATCATTTTTGAATTCTAGTTTAGCTGGATAGAGTATTCTTGTTTGGAATTTTTTTTCTTTTAGTACCTTGATTATATCATACTCCTTCCTTCTTGCCTCCATGGTTTCAGATGAGAAATCAGCACTTAATCTTATGGAGACTCCCTTGTATGTGATGGTTTTCTTTTCTCTTGCTGCTTTTAGAATATTCTCTTTGTCTTGAGTGTTGGAAAATTTGACAAGTATATGTCTTGGAATGGGCCTATTGGGATTTATGGTTGTTGGGGTGCATTGTGCTTCCTGGACATGTACATCCATCTCTCAGTAGATTTGGGAAGTTTTCAGCCATTATTTCCTCCAACACACCTCTTGTCCCCTTTCCCTTCTCTTCTCCTTCTGGGATGCCTGTAGTACATAGGTTTGTGCATTTTGCATTGTCATTTAAGTCCCTAAGTCCTAGCTGGATTTTTTCTATCTTTTTATCGATCAGTTCTACTATCTGTTTGATTTCATATGTACTGTCTTCCATGTCGCTAATTCTCTCCTCTGCCTCTTCTAATCTGCTGCTATTTGCTGAGGGTGTATTTTTTATTTCTTGAATTGTGGTGTTCATCCCCTTCATATCTGTTATCTTTTTGTGTATATGCAATTTCCTCTTCAAGTGTTTTCTTAATATTGTTAATCTCTTCCTTTACTTCATTAAGTTGGTCTCTAATATATGTTTTGAGATCTTTAATTACTTTTCCAATGTTCTGCTCCCCTTCCTGGTTTTTAGTTTGTTCATTGCATTCAGCCATGTTTTCCTGTTTATTGGTTTGGTTTGTAGTTTTTTGTTGGTGTCTGGTCATCATTTTATCTTGATGGTTTTAATTACTTCCTTAGCTTCTTTGTCTAGTCTTGGAGATTAATTAGTTGTTGTTCATGCATAAGTGTTATGTCTTCTCTTTGTCACTTTGTTCTTCTTCCTCTATTTTCTTGTTGCTGGATAAGTTCACTTTGAAGGAAAATATTAGGGCCAGGGAAGGAAACTGAGTAAGAAAAGAGAATGTATTTAGTAGTATTGGTAATAAATGTTAAAAGAGCAACAATGTGAGATCTGGGAGAATTGATATTAGACTCATGTAAGTTGTGTAGAGTTATAGCAGCAATTAGAGTACCTCTAATGACAAAGTCATCTGAATATGGGGAGGAATGTAGTATGAATTAAAAAGCCAGTGTTTTCATGAGAGAGGGAAAGAGGAAAGAAAGACAATAATATCAAGAGTGGATAAAAGACAGAAAACAACAAAGGTATTAGAAATAAAAATTCAGACAATTTGGAAGCCAAAGAAAGGGAGGTGGAATGTAGGAGAAACAGTAGATAATGGAACATAGATAGATGTGGGGGAAAGGGGATAGTGTAGGTGTTCAAAATCAATACACACAGAAAAGAGGAAATGGAGGATGAGGAAACACAGCAAGTGTGAAGCACTCCCTGCAGCACCTATTATATAAATAAAATAAAATAAGAAGAAAAAGAGAGAAAAGAAAAAAAAAGAGAAAAAAGGAGTCAAAGAAAAAAGGGGGGAAACAAGCAAGAAAAAGAAAAAGAGAAAAAAACTAAATAAATTAAAAGGACCTTGGGGGATAAAATGAGGGAAAAGACCAGGAGACAATGCAATATTAGCAAAAAAGATGAAAAAAAAAAAAAAAAAGAACCGACATTTTAAGCAAGGAATCCTCTTTGCAGTTAAATAATACACTTAGGTATCTGACCTTCCCCCTTTCTCCTTTCCTCACTTCTCTCTCTCCCAGGGCAGCAGGAAAGCTGCCTGAGAGTTCCAGTAGAAGATTCAAGTAGGTCCTTGTTGAACCAACTCAACACAGAATACAATGGCTCTTTATTTCTAGCATGAGATCACCTACACCTCACCAGAAACCCCATATATGCTACTGGATGCTTGGATAGTCCCTCACCCTTAGGTGTGCTAGGAGAGGTCTAATTGATTTTCTGACTCCACCTTCTCCCAGACCAAGTTTCCTTTCCCAGGATGTTTAGGTAAATTGGGCTTTCTCAGCAGATTCACCTCTCCTTTCTTCCTAAACTCTCCCCAAGACAGCTGGTACACTCCTCCAACTTCAAGGAGAGAGAGAAAAGAAACAAAACAAAACAAAACAATAAAACCCACAAATGCTGAGGGCTAGGGTAATCAAGGACCTCAGATGAACCTCAGGGCATGGTGGATTCAGAGATGGGAATTCTGTGATATTGCAGACTCAAAGTGTGTGAGTCCCTGGAGTGTGGCCACCAGGGTTTAGGGCCACAAACCTGAGAACCACGCATCTGGTTAACAGGGGGCTGAGTTCAGGGCCTGGGAACTCCCCAGCACAGCCCTCATGTTTTTTAATGTAACATTTTAAAAAGTTAAAATATCAGTAACTGCCTTGAGATGAATGCAAATGACTATAAAATGTATCAAAAACTATGGGATGGAGCAAAAGCAGTGCTGAGAGGGAATTCATTGTCATAAATGCCTACATTAAAAAAGAAGAAAAAGCTAAAATCAAAGACCTAATTGCACTCCTGGAGAAAATGGAAAAAGAAAAAAAAAACTAACACCAATTATGTAGAAATGAAGGCAATAATAAAGATTAGAGCAGAGCTAAATGAAATTGAAAATAAGAAATTAGTAGAAAAAATAAAATCAAAAGCTGGTTCTTTGAGATTAATAAAATTGACAAACCCTTAACTAACTTAACTAAGATAAAAGAGAAGATGAAAATATATAAAATAAATAATGAGAATGGTGATATCACCACTGAACCCACAGATATAAAAACTATCATTAAAATATTGTATGGGGGGGGAGGCCGAGCAGAATGGTGGCTGAGTGAGCTTACCTGATAATATCTCCTGCAAAGAAGCAGCTGGGCAGCATTGGAGGCTCTTTGGGGCCAGGCTGTTTCAGGATTTTCGCAGGACAGGAGGTGTCTGGACATCAATTTGGTGGGAAGGTAACAGAGAAAATTCATCTATAAAATATAATCAAGACTCATTACACGGAGGTCTGGGCTGTGCGTGGGACGCTCCCTCCTAGGGTGGGCAGAGCCACAGCACCAGGTGCTGCAGCGGTGTTTTTTTGGAGGCTCTGCAGTACTGGGGAATTCATAAGCCCTGAGCAGCCTATTGGGGGGTTAATAGGACAGGAGGCCCTTGCAGACCAATTTGGGGAGACAAATGGGAGTTTTATTGTGAAGCGGTGGAATTTTTGATTACGGACACAAACAATAGCGCTTCTGCCTACAGCCACGCCCCCCCAAGCCCAGCTGCTGATCTGCAGTTGACTTAAATTGATAGCAATAAAGAGACACCACCAGGGTCTGGCAGGGTGGGAGAGGTTTGGAAGCTGATTAGGGGAATATTTTGTGAAGCATGGGAATTGCGGGTTTGAACTCTGTTATTAGCATTTCTGGCTGGAGCCCCACCCCAGGGCCTGGCTATTGAACTGCGTCATTGAATTGGCTACTGTGTAGCGGTGCCCCCAGGTGACCATTCTGGGGGATTACAGGGTGGGAGGGGTCCTGAAGTCGGATTGGTGATACATCCACAGAATAGACCCCAGAGAGTGAGTGAATTGTGGGGTACAGACACACAGGATAGAGCTTGCAGATGTGACTTCACCCATAGGGCTAGCACCCAGCTGCAGGGACCCCTGAAGGCTGTGATGCACTGCGGTGCTCCCAGGCTCCCTGTTAACTGGACATGAGGTTGCCAGGTCTGAGTCCCCTAAACCCTGGTGGCCCACACACCAGAGACTCACACCTCTTGAGTCTTCAATATCTCAGGCTTTCCATCCCTGAATCCATCATGCCCTGAAGTCCATCTGAGGTCCTTGAATGTCCTAGCCCTCAATGTTTGCATTTTTTCTTTTGTTTTGTTTTGTTTTGTTCTTATTTTTATTCCATTTTACTTTTTATTTTTATTTTTTTAATGTCCTGATTGCTAACATTGCATTATCCCCTAGTCTTTTCTCCCAGTGTATCCCCCAAAGTCTTTTTTTCAGTAATTCAGGTTTTTTTTTTTTAATGGTTGTTGTGGCTGTTGTGGTTGGTGTATATCTTTTTTTTCTTTTCCCTATCTGTTCCCCGCCCTTTACCCACCCCCTTTTCCTTTCTTCCTTTCTTCTCTTTTTTTTTCCCTCTCTCTTGTCCCTCATTTTCTTCTTATTTTATTTTATCTTAACTATACAAAAGGTGTTGCAGGGAACACATCACATTTGCTGGGTTTCTCATCCTCCACTGCCTCATTTCTGTGTGAATAGATTTTGGCTACCTACACTATCCACTTTCCCCTACATCTTGATATCCTCCATCATCTACTGTCTCTCCTATATTCCACCTCCCTTTCTTTGATCCACAAAGTGTCTAATTCTTAATTTCTAATTGCTTTGTTTTGTTTTCAGTCTGTTATCTACTCTTGAAACTATTGCCTTTCTTTTCTCTTTCCCTCTCTCATGAAAACAATAGCTTTTTAATTCACACCATATTCCTCCCATATTCAGTCGACTACCTCATTATAGGTACTCTACCTACTACTATAACTCTACACAACTTACATGAATCTAACATTCATCCTACCAGATCTCATATTGTTGCTCTTTTAACATATATCACCAATACTACTTTACACTTTTTCCTTGCTTACACAATTGCCTTTCCCTGCCCCTAATACTTTCCTTTACAATGAACGCAAACAGCAATAAGAAATTAGAATAAGAAGAACAAAGTGAAAAAGAGAAGATATAACATGTATGCAAAAACAACAGCTAATTAATCTCCAAGACTAGACAAAGAAGCTAAGGAGCTGATTAAACCCGTCAAGATAAAATGATGACCAGACAGCAACAAAAATCTACAAACCAAACCAGTAATCAGGAAAACATGGCTGAATCCAGTGAACAAACTAAAAACCAGGAAGGGGAGCAGAACTTTGCACAAGTAATGAAATATCTCAGAACATTTATCACCCGACAAATTTAATGAAGTAATGAAAGAGGTTAACAACATGAAGACAACACTTGGAGGGGAAATTGCAAACAGACACAAAAAGATAACAGATATGATGGGAATGAACACCACAGTTTAAGAAATCAAAAATACACTTGCAGCAGATATCAGCAGACTAGAAGAGGAAGAGCAGAGAATTGGTGATATGGAAGAGAGAACATCGGAAATCAAACAGATAGTAGAATTGGTCGATAAATACATAGAAAAAATCCAGGTAGGACTTAGGGACCTGAATGATAATGCAAAACCCTCAAACATACGTATAATAGAAATTCCAGAAGGAGAAGAGAAGGGAAAGGGGTCAGAAGGAGTGTTGCAGGATATAATGGCTTAAAACTACCCAAATCTACTGAAAGAGACAGATGTACATATCCAAGAAGCACAGTGCACACCAATCATCATAAACCCCAACAGGCCCACCCCAAGACATAGACTTGTCAAATTATCCAACTCTCAAGACAAAGGAAAAATTATAAAAGCAGCAAGAGAAAAGAAAACCATCACATACAAGGGAAGCTCAATTAGATTAAGTGCTGATTTCTCATATGAAACCATGGAGGCAAGAAGGCAGTGGTATGATATAGTCAAGGTACTAAAGGGAAAAAATTTCCAACCAAGAATATGCTATCCAGCTAAACTAGCATTCAAAAATGATGGAGAGTTCAAAATATTCACAGATAAACAGAAACTGAAAGAGTATGCCAACAAGAAACCTCCCCTTCAAGAAATTCTAAAGGGAGTTCTGCAGGAAGAAAGGAAAAAACAGGACAGGCAGAGTTGGAGGAGAGTGTAAGAGCAACAAAAAAGACAAAAAGAGAAGGGGGAAAAAAAGGAAACAAAATATGACAAACACACACTCCAATCAAAATATGGCTAACACAAATAACTCCTTGAAACTAATAACACTGAATGTCAATGGATTAAACTCACCTATCAATAGATTCAGACTGGGACATTGGATAAGGAAATATGACCCATCTATATACTGTCTACAAGAGACACATCTTAGACCCAGAGATTCATGGAGGTTGAAAGTGAATGGCCGGAAAACAATCATACAAGCAAACAATAACCAAAAAAAGGCAGGAGTACCTATATTAATATCAGACAAAATAGACTTTAAATGTGAAACAATTGTGAGAGACAAAGAAGGATACTACATATTAGTGAAAGGGACAATCTCTCAAGAAGAATGAACAATCATAAATATTTATGCTCCTAACAAGGGTGCCTCTAAATATGTGAGGCAAACGCTGGACAAACTAAGTGAAAGAATAGATGCATCTACACTTATAGTGAGGGATTTTAATACATCACTATTAACTCTGGACAGAACATCTCAAAAGAGAATCATTAAAGAAATAAAACATTTGAACAGTATATTAGAGGAGCTGGATCTAATATACATATATAGATCATTACACCCAAACACAGCAGGATATACATTTTTCTCAAGCACACATGGATCATTCTCCAAGATAGACCATATGCTAGGCCACAAAGAAAGGCTTAATGAATTCAGAAAGATTGAAATCATACAAAATAATATCTGTGACCACAGTGGAGTGAAGCTGGAAATTTGCAAGGACCAGAGGCCCAGATTTCACACCACGATTTGGAAATTAAACAGCACACTCTTAGAAAAACAGTGAGTCACAGAGGAAATCTCAAAAGAAATCAATGAGTACCTTGAAACAAATGATAATGATAACACAACATACCAAAACTTATGGGATGCAGCAAAAGCAGTACTGAAAGGGAAATTTATAGCCATAAATTCATATATCAAAAAAGAAGAAAGAGAAAAAATTGAAGAACTAACTGCACATTTGGAGGAATTAGAAAAAACAACAACAAAGTAAGCCAACAGGAAGAAGAGGGAAGGAAATAATAAAGATAAGAGCAGAACTAAATTAAATAGTAAATAAGAAAGCACTTGAAAAGATAAACAAGACCAAGAGCAGATTTTTTGAGAAGATCAACAAAATTGACAAACCTTTAGTGAGACTAACAAAGAAAAAAAGAGAGAAGATGCAAATACACAAAATAAGAAATGAGAAAGGCAATATCACCACTGACTCCACAGAAATAAAGACTATCATAAGAGGATACTTTGAAAAACTATTTTCCAACAAAAATGACAATTCAGAGGAAATGGACAAATTCCTAGAAACACATAAGCAGCCCATATTAATGAAAGAAGAAATTGATGATCTTAACAAACCAATCACAACTAAAGAATTAGAATCAGTCATTAAAAACCTCCCAACTAAGAGAAGAGCCCAGGGCCGGATGGCTTCATAGGTGAATTCTACAAAACATTCTGGAAAGAACTGACACCAATCCTGCTGAAACTATTCCAAAAAATCAAAACAAAAGGAACGTTGCCTAACTCTTTCTATGATGCTAGTACCAAAGACAAACAAAGACACCACAAGAAAGGAAAATTACAGACCAATTTCTCTAATGAACCTAGACACAAAAATACTTAACAAAATACTTGCTAATCATATTCAACAACACATTAAACGAACTATACACCATGACCAAGTGAGATTTATTCCAGGTATGCAAGGATGGTTCAACATAAGAAAATCAATCAATGTAATACACCATATAAACAGATTGAAGGAAAAAATCACATGATTATATCTACAGATGCATAAAAAGCATTTGACAAAATACAGCACCCTTTCTTTATAAAAACACTCCAAAAGATTGGAATACAAGGAAATTTTTTGAACATGATAAAGAGTATGTATGAAAAACTTACAGCCAACATTGTTTACAATGGAGAAATCCTAAAATCCTTCCCTCTAAAGTAAGGAACAAGACAAGGATGCCCATTTTCACCCCTTCTATTTAACATTGTCTTAGAAGAACTTGCTCGAGCACTGAGGCAAGAACCAGATATAAAAGGCATTCAAATTGGAAAGGAAGATGTCAAAATTTCATTATTTGCAGATGACATGATCCTATACATAGAAAACCCTGCGAGATCTAAACAAAGCTTCTAGAACTCATAAATGAGTTTAGTAAAGTCGCAGGTTATAAGATCAATGCGCAAAAGTCAGTAGCATTTCTGTACACCAATAATGAGCAAGATCAGGAGGAAATCAAGAAACAAATACCATTCACAATAATAAATTAAAAAATCAAATATTTAGGAATAAATTTAACTAAAGATGTAAAAATCTTATACACTGAGAACTATACAAGACTCTTCAAGGAAATCAAAGAAGACCTAAATAAATGGAAGAATATTCCTTGTTCATGAATAGGAAGACTAAATATTATTAAGATGTCTATTCTACCAAAACTGACCTACACATTCAATGCAATCCCAATAAAAATCAACACACCCTTCTTTAAGGAACTAGAAAAACTAACTATGAAATTTATTTGGAAAGGAAAGAGGCCCTGAATAGCCAAATACATATTGAAAAAGAAAAACTAAATTGGAGGAATCACACTACCTGACTTCAAAACATAATACAAAGCTACAGTATTGAAAACAGCATGGTATGGTCATAAGGAGAGACACACAGACCAATGGAATCAAATTGAAAGTTCTGATATAGAACCTCATATATATCACCATATAATATTCGATAAAGCCACCATACCCTCTCAACTGGGAGAGAATGGCCTATTCAACAAATGGTGCCTGGAGAACTGGATATCCATATGTAGAAGAATGAAAGAGGATTACCATCTCATACCTTATACAAAGATCAACTCAAGATGGATCAAAGATCTAAATATAAGAGGCAAGACCATAAAGACCTTGGAAAGCAGTGTAGGGAAACATCTACAGGACCCTGTAATAGGAAATGGCTTCATGAATATCACACCAAAAGCACGAGCAGCAAATGAACAAATAGATAAATGGGACTTCCTCAAAATTAAAGCCTTCTGCACCTCAAAGGAGTTTGTCAAGAAAGTAAAAAGGGAACCCACACAGTGGGAGAAAATATTTGGCAACCATATATCCGACAAGAGACTTATAACTTGCATATGTAAAGAACTCATATATCTTGAAAATAAAAAGATAAACAACCAATTTAAAAAATGGGAAAAAGATTTAAACATAAACTTCTCCAAAGAAGAAATACAAATGGCTAAAAAGCACATGAAAAAATGCTCCAAATCTCTAGCTATCAGGGAAATGCAAATCAAAACTACAATGAGATACCATCTTATTCCCATAAGATTGGCAGCTATGAAAAAAACAGAAGAATACACATGCTGGAGAGGATGTGAAGAAAGGGGAACACTCATCCACTGTTGATGGGAATGCAGAAGGATTCAACCATTCTGGAGGACAGTATGGCGGTTTCTCAAAAAACTAACCATAGATTTGCCATATGACCCAGCAATACCACTGCTGGGTATATACTCAGCAGAACTGAAAACAAGGACACAAACCGACATATGTACACAAATGTTCATAGCAACATTGTTTACTATCGCCAAAAGTTGGAATCAACCCAAATGCCCATCAACAGATGAGTGGATCAATAAAATGTGGTATATACACACAATGGAATACTACTCGGCTTTAAGAAGAAATACACTACAAACACGTGATAACATGGATGAATCTTGAGAACCTTATCTTGAGTGAAGCAACCCAGGCATTGAAGGACAAATACTACATGACCTCAATGATATGAAATAAGCAAGCTGCCTCAGAGAGCTAGAGACCGGAAGATAGGCTTACAGGAATTCGGGGGGTGGAGGAAGGATGTGAGCCAACGTCTGCAGGGGTGGAATCTATGATGAGCTGGTGGTAAGTATGAGCACAAAGAAGAGATAGAAGGGGGGCAAGGGGTTGCCTTTGGGTGTTGCTTTGCCGGTTTGTGGGGGGCTGGGGATGGGTAGATGGGTAATATTACCCAAAAATTGGGGGGAGGGAAGGGCAATATACAAACATAAGAGAGTGTCAGGTGTTGGTTGAGAGTAAACTGCTGAGAAAATCTTATCAAAATAATCACTGGACATTGTAAATTCTCACAGGGCCCACTGGATGGAATGGGGGAGAGTATGGGCCATGATGTGGACTATTGACCATGAGGTGCAGAGGTGCCCAGAGATGTACTTACCAAATGCAATGGATGTGTCATGATGATGGGAATGAGTGTTGCTGTTGGGGGGGGGGGGGGAGTGGTGGGGTAGGGGTGGTGCGGTTGAATGGGTCCTCATATATTT
Source organism: Dasypus novemcinctus (assembly GCF_030445035.2). NCBI lineage: Eukaryota > Metazoa > Chordata > Mammalia > Cingulata > Dasypodidae > Dasypus > Dasypus novemcinctus. The sequence continues at coordinate 650,452 of NC_080697.1, read as the reverse complement.
TTTTTATGTAATATTTTTACAGAATCAATAATAAAAAAATAAATTAAAAAATATATATATATATATAATTAGGAGGGTTATCTGTTTAGGATGTTCGGAGGTGATGGTCTGACTTGGGACAGACTCCCGGGGAATGTCTGAATGCTCATTTTGCCAGGGTGGGTTGGACCACTGGATAGAGACCCAAGTAGTGAGAGTGGGGGTGGACCCACATCCTGGGGAGGACTAATGCCATCAAAAGAGGGAACTGTATATCTCAAGAGAAAGGGTGGCTCCTAGGGCATTAGGGCAGTTCAGCAAGTCAAGCCCTGAACACTGTTGCAAGTATCTCTGCACGTGGCTCCTCGGGAAATGGAGAGTGACTGTCGCTGTGGGCCCCAAGGGGAGGGGAAAATGGATGTTGAATCGATGGAAGCAAGGTAAATGTGGGGCTAAGAGAGGTGTTTCACGAGAGTACACAAGGATGGATATAAAACATGTAATATTACACCAAAAACATATAGGGGATGACAGACTAATAATGTAAACCATAATGTAAAACATAGGATAACTAAAATTTTAGAAAACTGTATATCCTAAAGTATGGACCACAGTGTATGCACAGATGTCACCTTGTTTGAAAGCTATTGTCTCAGAGTCTGTACATCAGTTTCAGTAAATATGATTTGAATAAGTGATAAGATTATCGCTGTGGAAGGGAAATGTTTTATGGTGGATATGTGGGAGTACTGTATATTGTATATATGAATTACTGTGATCTAGGGCTCTTGTGAAGAGAAGCTCAATAATTAGGAAAAAAGAAAAGAAAAAGATAGGATGTAGAATTTTTCCAAATCAATACGTATTCTAGATCTAACCTTTAAACTCATCGCTATATTCCATTTTACTAGTAAGGGAACCTGACATTATATTGGGATTCACTTTTCAGGAAGTTTTAGATCACAGAGTGGTTCAACAATGGCAGTGGAGGAATACAGGTATGGGATGTTATTGACAGGTGATATATGGTTGACAGGGAGCTATACAGGGCATATGTCCAGGGTGCATGGTAATGTTTGGATATACTCATAGTGGAAACAATTAAAAACAACAGCTGGTGGGGTACTGGGTTCCTGACCAGGGGTGCTCTGTTGTGGTTCCTAGGGGAGCAGCAGCAGTCCCCCAGGTGCAATGGTAAAGACCAGGAAAGAACGAGGGTCCAATAGTGAGCCCCTGATACTAATGACTATGCTTGTGAGCCTATATGCCTGAAATAAGAACAAGGCCTAGAGCAGCACTGTGCCTGGGAGTTTCCTCCTGACAGCTTTCATGTTACTCAAATGTGGCCAGTCTCGAAGCCAAACTCAGCATGTAAATGCAATACCTTCCCCCCAGCATGGGACATGACACCCGGGGATGAGCCTCCCTGGCACCGAGGGATCACTACCAAATACCAGCTGAAGATGCAACTAGAAAATGACCTTGAATTAAAGGTTCAATGTGGACCAGCAGAATATCCTTGTCTACATATAATAACAGGAGTTTAAAATCCTGTTTGACCTAATGTAAGGGGGAAATGGAAAGGACAAATTAGTTTATATGGCTATGAGTCTCTAAAAAAGAGTCTGGAGGCTGTCAGAAGGATTGCCCTTATGCACAACTGAGCAGAGTCTCAGAGACAGATAAAGTAGATACAACCCCAGGTTTTGGTTCTTTTGAGGACAAAAGAGATCCATGGGTTCTATGGTCATGGCAGATGGGGTTCACTGCCATGTCAGTTGGCCCTTCTTTGGAGCTGGTGTTTCTGCGTGATGGAACTGGACTCAGATGGGATCTCTTTTCACAAGACTTTCATGCTACTTTACTGGAATTGTAGTTGGTGCTGGGGTTTAAGATATATCTAGGGGATTTGAATCTCTGGACTGACAATATGATAGCCAGGCCCTGAGCCTCAACAGACTTCAACTCCTACACTCTGATTTATTGGACTTACCCCACTCAGCTAACATGGAGTTGAAGAATGTCAACCACCACACCATGGAGCCTAGAGTGCCTACAACTGAAAGGAGGAGAATTACATCCCATATCCATGTGGAATCTAAGCCCTCTCTTGACATAGTTGTACAATGGACACAACCAATCCAAGGTCCACAGAGAAAATGTGGCATTGGTGTGGGAAAAGTGGCCATGGTGGCTGCTGGGTGTGGGGAATGGGAAGAAGAGTTGAGATGTGGAGGTTTTTTGGGGACTTGAAGTTGTCCTGGATTGTGCTTCACAGACAATTATGGGACATTGTAGATCCCCCCAGGGCCTACTGGATGGAACATGGGAGAGTATGGGCTATGATGTGGACCATTGACCAGGAGGTGCAGCGATGCCCAGAGATGTACTTACCAAATGCAATGGATGTGTCATGATGATGGGAGAGAGTGTTGCTGTGGGGAGAGTGGGGGGTGGCGGCGGTGGGGTTGAATGGGACCTCATATTTTTTTAATGTAATATTTTTAAAAAATGAATTTAAAAAATTGTATGGTAATAAGATGGATAATATAGAGGAAATGGATAATTTCCTAGAAACAAACAAGCAGCTTATATTGACCAAAGAAGAAATTGATGAACTCAACAGAAAAATCACTAGTGAGATAGAATTAGTCTTCAAAATCTACCAACTAAGGATAGTCCAGGTTAAGATGGCTTTACCATTGAATTATACAAAACATTCTGGAAAGAATTAACACCAATCCTGCTTGAACTCTTCCAAAAAATAGAAGTAGAGGGATCATTTCCTGTCTCATTCCATGATGCCAAAATCACCCTAATAGCAAAGCCAAACAAAAACACTATGAGAAAGAAACCTATAGGCCAATCTCTCTAATGAACCTAGATGGTAAAATCCTCAACAAAATACTTGCTAATCATATTCAACAACACATCAAACAAATTATACACCATAAGAAACCAGGTTTCATCCCTGGTATGCAAGGATGTTTCAACATAAGAAAATCAATCAGTGTAATACACCAATAAACAGATAGAAATAAAAAAGTTAAATGATCACCTCTACACATACAGAAAAAGCATTCAACACAATACAGCACCCTTTGAGGTGGTACTGCAGGGACAGATGCTGGACATTTTATGTCCTGCCGTGGCCCACTGGGTGGACTGGGGAAAGTGTAAACTACAATGTAAACCACTATCCATGTGTTGCACCAGTTCTCCAAAATGTATTCACCAAATGCAATGAATGTGCCACAATGATGAAAGAGGTTGTTGATGTAGGAGGAGTGGTTTGAGGGGGGTGGGGTGTATATGGGGACCACATAGTTTTTGAATGTAACATTTAAAAAACTAAAGAAAAAAAAACACATCAAAAGATAGGAATAGAAGGAAATTTCCTCAACATGAAAAAGGGCATATAAGAAAAGCCCACAACTAACATTATATTAAGTAGTGAAATTCTGAAAATTTTCCCTCTAAGGTATGGAAGGAGACAAGGATGTCCACTTTCACCCCTCTTATTTAATATTGTGGTAGAAGTACTTGCTCAGACACTTAGGTAAGAAAACAGATATTAAAGGCATCCAAATTGGAAAGGAAAAAGTAAATCACTTACTATTTGAAGAAGACATGATCCTGTAACTCAAAGCCCTGAGAAATCTACAATAAAGTTTCTAGAGTTCAGTAAAGTGTCAGGTTATAAGAGTAATGTGCAAAAAACACTATAAATTGTACACCAGTAATGAGCAATCCAAGGAATAGATTTTTTTAAAAATATCATTTACAATAACTACTAAAAGAATCATGTGCTTAGGGATAAATTTAAAGATGTAAATAACTTGTACACGGAAAACTAAACAACATTGTTAAAGGAAATCAAAGAACAAATGGATGAATACTCCCTTTTCACAGATAGGAAGACTAAACATCATTAAAATATTTATGCTACCCAAACTGATTTATAGATTTAATGCAACCCAGATAAAAATTACCACAGCAATTTACTGAATTGGAAAAGCTAACTTGAAATTTATTAGGAAAGGCAAGGAGCACTGAAGAGTCAAAGATATATTAAAAAAACAAAATTGACATGGGAGGAATCACACTACCTGTCTTTAAAACATACTACAAAACTATAGTGGTCAAAACTGCATGGTATTGGCACAAGGATAGACATACTGACAAATTTAACTGAATTGAGAGTTTATATATATATATATATATATATATATATATATATATATATATATATATATATATCTCCTCACATAAACAGTCAACTGATATCTGAAAAGACCACCAAGCCCATTCAGCTGGGACAAAATGGTCTCTTCAACAAATGGTGCTTGGAGAACTTGATGTCCCTACTCCCAAAAATGAGAGAACACAGTCTCACATCTTATACAAAAATTAGCTCAAGATGGATCAAAGATTTAAATATAAGATCCAATACCATAAACATCTTGGAAGACAATGTAGGGAAGCATCTAAGATCTTGAAGTAAGAAATGGTTTCATGAAATTTACACCTGAAGCTTGAGCAACATAAAAAAAAAATAGATAAATGAGACCTCCTCAAAGTTAAAAACTTTTGCACCTCAAAGACTTTGTTAAGAAAGTGAAAAGGCAGCCTACTTAATAGTAGGAAAGAATTGGTAACCATATATCTGATAGGGGTCTAATAAAGAAATCCCACACCTCATAAATGAAAAGTCAAACAACCCATTTACAAACTGGCCCAGAAATTTGAAGAGATAATTTGTCAAAGAAAAAATACAAATTTCTAAAAATGATCATGAACATGTGTTCAACCCCAAACCCCCACTATACAAGCCTTTACATTCTGGCAACATTGGCCTCCCTCATATTTCTGAACCTATAAGACCCTGATCCACTGCTCAACAATCCCTTTCCATTTTATCATAGGCCTTACACCTATCGAACATTGGGTCACCATGCCCTACTCCCTTAATGTCTCCTGCTGACCTGTCTTCTAGACTCTAGCTCTGTGTCTTCTCAGTTTGCTTATATCATATTAATATAGCTTGTGCATGAATTCAAAATTATCTAATTCTGTATCCAAGTGTGCCTAGTTACTAAAAAGCCAATTAAGTAATATAGAACCTATTTACTTTTCAGAAAGGATGTAGACTGAATGTATATTCAAAGTTATATCCAGATGGAAGGTGGGAGATATGTTAATTCAAAACTTATCTGGTACTCAGACAAACACTTAAAACTCTAAGAAACTAAGAAAAATCCTTTTTTTTTTTTTTCATAAAAGCACCACTTGACTCCCCCACACCTACATCCTCTGTATAAAAGGGACCCAGAAATCCTATTCTGGGCTCGGGTTTTTGTACAGAAGTCCCCGAGCCTACGTGGTCATTAACAATTTTTCCTTCTCAAGAATATTCCTGAGGCTTTCAATATGTGATCACTAAATATCTCTGCTTCCACAGCAATATAAGTGAGATCATGTAATGTTTGTCCTTCAGTGAGTTGCTTATTTCACTCATATAAGGCCTTCAAGATCCTTCCACATTGTCCCTTCTGTTAATACTGCATTCCTTCTTACAACTGAATAATATTTCACTGAATGTATATTTCACAATAGCTTATCCTTTCATCTATTAATGGACAGTTGGGTTGCTTCCAACTTTTGACAATAGTGAATAATGAACATTGGTGTGCATATATCAGTCTGTGTCCCTGCTTTCAAATACTCAGCAGTGAGATTGCTGGATTATAGAGCAGTTCTATAGTTAGTTTCCTGAGGAACTGCCAAATTGTCCTCCACAATGGCTGCACCATTCTACATTCCCACCAGCAGTGGATGAGAGTTCCCTCTCCTCCACATCCTTTCCACTTTTTGCTTTCTGCTTTTTAGTGGCCACCAGACTAATTGGTGTAACGTGATATGTCTTTGGAGTTTCCTAATAGCTAGTGATGTTGAATATCTTTTCATTTGCTTTTCAGTCATTTGTATTTCTTCTTTGGAAAAGTGTCTATTGAAATCTCTTGTCGATACAAATGGTGAAAAAACACATGAAAAATATTCAATATCATTAATGAATAGGAAAATGCAAATCAAATCTTAATGAGATATTTTCACAACGATTAGATTGGTCACTATTAAAATGTCAGGAAACTAAGTGCTGGAGAGGCTGTGGAAAGATAAGAATGTTTATTCACTGATGTTGAGAACATAGATTGGTAGAGATATTATGGATGACTGACAGTTCATAAGAAAGATATAGACATGCTGTGTGATCTGACAATAGCATTCCTAGGTCTATATCACAAAGAACAAAGAATAGGGACATGAAAATACACCTGTACACCAATGATCATAAAAGCATTATGCATGATTGCCAAAAACTGGAAATAACCCAGGTGTCCATCAACTGATGAATGGATAAACAAATTGTAGTCTATACACATGATGGAATATGATGTGGTGATAAGAGCAAATGAAGTCATTAGGCATATGACAACATGGTTGACCCTGAAGGACATTGCATTTAATGAAAGAAACCAGGCAGAAAAGAACAAATGCTATATATTTCCAGTATCATGAGCTAAATATATTTTGTAAACCTATAGAGTAAATAATTAAAATATTAGTCACTAGACAATAGAATAAGGGTAGAGAATGGAAAACTGAAGATCTGGGAAAAACTGGTAAAATGCTATTTATAAGTCTTTGGAAATGAATTGAATTCATTTGTGAATTCAATTGTGAAAGCATCATCATATCTGTAATTAGCAGAGCTATTATATGGGTATGACAGTGGTTGAAAGGTTAAACCAAAGACATATATATTCTAGAAAAACCTAAAAAATGTAACATGATATTATATAACATAATGAAACCTCAAGTAAATATGAATATGGGTAATATTACATATATATATGATTTTTCCAATTTAAAAATACAATTAAATTAGAGAGAAGGAAACAAAATAGCAGCTATGTAAGGCAGGGAAAGCATAGATTGAGAAGTGATGATTTTGTTTTTATCATTACTATCATTACAGGAATTAGGAAAATGCTCTAACATTATTGAAGTGATGAATGCACAAAAATTCTATTTCACCCAATAACATTCTTTGTACATTTTAGATGGATTCATGCTTTATTAATATGTATCAACAAAATTGATTTGTTAAAAAATACAATGATATAACATTAAACACCTTCTAGAATGGGCACAAATAAAAAACAGAGAAGACTGAGCCAAAATGGCATTGTAGTAACTCAGGCAGAGCACAGTTCTCCTGCAAAATAGGAGAGAAAGCATAGAAGTAGTCTAAATGATCTACTTTGAGGATGCCTGCAGCCCAGGAAAGTTCTGCATGCATCATCCAAGAGAGATGGTGTCATAGAGATGGAGATGACAATTGGAAAGCTGTGAGTTCATACCCTGCACATGGGAACAACCCCATTCTCAACCCTGAAGTGAAAGCTTCAGTAGAATTTGTAGCTGAGTAGCCAACAGAGAGGGGAAAGGACAGATTACTCTCTGGGAAGGAGTGTGTGGTGGAGGGCTGACTTTGGTTTCTGTTCAGCATATGTAACTACCATAACTTTTAACCTCAGATAAGATAGTGGAAATTGAAGGATTCATCCCTGTGGAAAGGTTTGCCTAAGAGCACCATTTGCTGGCCAGTTAGGAAAGTGAAGGAAGACAGACTGGTCTCATACTTCCTTCCCAGGAATGGTAGACATGGTTGGGTCTCATTAGCAGCTCCCTGACATAGTTTTCATGACTTAAACAGGACAGTATTAAAGTGTTAGAAAAATTAAACTGTAAGTTAGAGAAGAGTTGTGAAGTAAAACTACTAGGAGACAGAAATTTAACAATGGAGCAAAATCATCAACTTATGTACTTAGGTATCAACCAAAGATAACAATAATACTAAGAAACGGGAAGATATGGCCCAGTCAAGTGAAGAAGTCAAGAATCTAGATGGGACTCAGGATTTAGGAAACTAATAGATGATGTTCATACAAACTTCCTCAACAATGGTAGATATTAAAAATACATTAAGGGCATATAACTGCTATTTTGAAATATTAGGACAAATAAATGAATTCAAGGACATGGGATTGGAAATGGAAAAGATAGGAAAAGAGACAGGATAGAACACAAAAAAAATTGAACAGGGTCACAGGTAATTGAATGATGACATGAAACTCACAAACACATGTGCTAGTTGTGTCCCAGAAGGAGAAGAGAATGGAAATAATTTTTGAGTAAATACTAAAATTTTCCTAACACTTTGAAAGACATGATTATCAATATTCAAAAAGGACAATGTGTCCCAAATAGAACAATCTTAAAAGACCTACTCTGAGACATCTACTATTCAGATCCTCAAAGGCCAAAGATAAAGAGAAGATTTAGACAACAGTAAGAGAAAACCAATGCATTGCTTATAATGGAAGCTTAGTAAGTCAAAGTGCTGATTACTTTTCAGAAACCATGGAAGTAAAAAAATATATATGATACATAGGATATGTTATATTTAAGGTATTGAAAGAAAAAATTGCCAGTCAAGAATTTTTTTATCTGGCAAAACTATCCTTCAGAACTGAAGATGAGTTTAAAGTCTTAATAGACAAACAAAAACTGAGAGTCTGTTACCAACAGACAAAATCTACAGAAGATATTAAAGGGTGTCTTACAGTCTGATATGCAAAGACAAGGATGAAAGCCCTGGAGAAGAGTGTAGAAATGAAAAGCATAAGAAGGATAAATTGAAAAGGCTAAAATGCAGATAATAGTAAGATATGACAACAGGAAGCAAAGGAATAAAATCAATGATGAAAGTATCACCATTTTATTAGTAACACTGAGTTTAATGGATTGAAATCCCCAATTAAAAGGAATAATTGATAGAATGGATAAAAAGTTGAAAAAGATATTCCACGATAATAACAAAACAAGAGTGGGTGTAGAGATACTAATATCAAATGAAATAGATTTTAAAAATGAAATTATTATGAGAGATGAAGTAGGTTACTACATAAAAGGGACAATTCATCAAGAAGTAATAAAAGTAATAAATATTTATGCATTTAACATAGGTGCCCAAAAGTCCACAAGACAAACTCTGGCAAAAGTGAGGAAGAAATAAACATTTCTACAAGAAATTTTGGAGACTTCAACTCTCCACTCTCAGAATTTAGATATAATATCTGGACAGGAGTTAAATAAGGAAACAGAGAGCTTGAATAATATGACAAATAAGCTAGATCTAATAGATATTTATAGAGCACTACACCCCAAAACAACAAGCTATAGTCTTTTTTTTATTTTTTATTTTTTTATTGACTTTGTAATAATATTACATTAAAAATATATATATGAGGTCCCATTCAACCCCACCCCCCCACCCCACCTCACCCCCCCCCCCCCCCCAGCAACACTCGTTCCCATCATCATGACACATCCATTGCATTTGGTAAGTACATCTTTGGGCACCTCTGCACCTCATGGTCAATGGCCCACATCATGGCCCATACTCTCCTCCATTCCATCCAGTGGGCCCTGTGAGGATTTACAATGTCCGGTGATTGCCCCTGAAGCACCATCCAGGGCAGCTCCATGTCCCAAAGATGCCTCCACCTCTCATCTCTTCCTCCCTTTCCCCATACCCATCAGCCACCCTGTCGACTTTTCCCAATCCAATGCCACCTCTTCTATGTGGATATTGGATTGGTTGTGTCCCTTGCACATCTATGTCAAGAGGAGGCTCAGATTCCACATGGATGCTGGATGCAATCCTCCCACTTTCAGTTGTAATCACTCTAGGCTCCATGGTGTGGTGGTTGTCCTTCTTCAACTCCATCTTAGCTGAGTGTGGTAAGTCCAATAAATCAGATTGTAGGTGGTGGAGTCTGTTGAGGCTCAGGACCTGGCTATCACATTGTCAGTCCAGAGATTCAAATCCCCTAAATATATCTTAAACCCCAACACTAACTGCACCTCCAGCACATTAGCATGAAAGTCTTATGAAGAGAGATCCCATCTGAGTCCAGATTCATCACATATAAACACCATTTCCAAAGAGGGGCCATCTGACATGGTAGTTAACCCCATCGGCCATGACCATAACTCCCATGGGTCTCTTTAGCTCTCAAAGGAACCAATATCTGGGGGTTGTATCTGCTTTATCTGTCTCTCAGACTCTGCTCAGTTTTGCATAAGGGCAATCCTTCTGCCAGCCTCCAGACTCTTTTTTAGAGACTCGTAGCCATATAAACTCATTTCTCCTTTCCATTTCCCCCTTACATTAGGTCAAACAGCATTTTAAAGTCATGTTATTTTATGTAGACAGGGATATTCTGCTGATCCGCATTGAACCTTCCGTATAAGGTCATTTTCCAGTTGCATCATCAGTTGGTAGTTGATAGTGGTCCCTCGGTGCCAGGGAGGCTCATCCCCGGGTGTCGTGTCCCACGCTGGGGAGAAGGCATTGCATTTACATGCTGAGTTTGGCTTCGAGACTGGCCACATTTGAGTAACATGAAGGCTGGCAAGAGGAAATTCCCAGGCACAATGCTGCTCTAGGCTTCGTTCTTATTTTAGGCTTATCAGCTCACAAGCATAGTCATTAGCGTCAGGGGCTCCCTGTTGAACCCTCACTCCCTCCCGGTCCCTGCCGCTGCACCTGGGAGACTGTCGCTGCTCCCCTAGGGACCACAACAGAGCACCACTGGCCAGGAACCCAGTACCCCCCCTGCTGTGGTTTTTAATTGTTGCCACTATGAGTATATCCAAACATTACCATGCACCCAGGACATATGTTCTGTACAGCTCCCTGTCAGCCATATATCACCTGTCAATGGTATCCTATGCCAGTATCCCTCCATTGCCATTGTTGAAACACTCTGTGATCCAGAACTCCCTGAAATTTGAAGCCCAATATAATGTCAGTGTCCCTTACTAGGGAATGGCATATAGCGATGGGTTTAAAGGTTAGGTAAAGAATACGTCTTGAATGGAAAAAATTCTACATCCTATCTTTTTCTTTTTTTTTTCCCCCCTTAATTATTGAGCTTCTCTTCACAGGAGCCCTAGACCACAGCAATGCATATATATAATATACAGCACTCCCATACATCCACCACAAAACCTTTTCCCCTCCACAGCGATACCCTTACACCCTATTCACATCATATTTACTTAACGTGATGTACAGCGTCTAAGACAATAGCTTTCTAACAAGGTGACATCTGTGCGTACATTGTGGTGCATACTTTAGGATACACAGTTTTTTACATTCTTAGTTATCCTATGTTTTACATTATGGTTTACATTATCAGTCTGTCATCTCCTATATGTTATGGTGTAATATTACATGCTTTATATCCATCGTTGTGTACTCTCACAAAACTCCTCTCTTACCCCCCATTTACCTTGGTTCCACACATTTAACGTCCATTTTCCCTTCCACCTTGGTGCCCACAGTGACAGCCAACCTCTGTTTCCCAAGGAGCCACTTCCAGAGATAGATGGAATAGTGTTCAGGACCTAATTTGCTCAGCTGCCCCAATGCCCTGGGAGCCACCCTTTCTCTCGAGGGATACAGTTCCCTCTATTTGATGGCATTAGTCCTCCCCAGGATGTGGGTCCACCCCCACTCTCACTACTTGGGTTTCTACCCCATGGTGTCACCCACTCTGGCAGAATGAGCATTTAGACATTGCCCAGGAGCCCGTCCTGCATCAGACCCTCCCCTCTGAGCGTTCTAAACAGGTAACCCTCTTTATTATATTTTGATATGATTTTCTCGGCATTTTACTCTCCACCAACACCTGACCCTCTCCTGTGTTCGTATGTCACCCCTCCCTCCCCCCACTTTTGGCAATGTTACCCATCCACCCCTCCCCAGCCACCCTCAAACCCGCAAAGCCCCAACCAGAGGCAACCCCTTGCCCCCCTTCTATCTCTTCTTTGTGTTCATACTTACCACCATCTCGTCTTAAATTCCACCCCTGCAGACATCAGCTCACATCTTTCCTCCACCCTCTGATTTATTGTAAGCCTATCGTTCAGTCTCTTGCTATCTAGGGCAGCTTGGTTATTTCATATCATTGAGGTCATGTAGTATTTGTCCTTCAATGTCTGGGTTGCTTCACTCAACATAAGGTTCTCAAGATTCATCCATGTTATCACATGTGTTTGTAGTGTGTTTGTTCTTACAGCCGAGTAGTATTCCATTGTGTGTATATACCACATTTTATTGATCCACTCGTCTGTTGATGGGCATTTGGGTTGATTCCAACTTTTGGCGATAGTGAACAGTGCTGCTATGAACATTGGTGTACATATATCGGTTTGTGTCCTTGTTTTCAGTTCTGCTGGGTATATACCCAGCAGTGGTATTGCTGGGTCATATGGCAAATCTATGGCTAGTTTTTTGAGAAACTGCCATACTGTCCTCCAGAAGGGTTGGATCCTTCTGCATTCCACCAGAGGTGGATGAGTGTTCCCCTTTCTTCACATCCTCTCCAGCACTTGTATTCTTCTGTTTTTTTCATAGCTGCCAATCTTATGGGTGTAAGATGGTATCTCATTGTGGTTTTGATTTGCATTTCCCTGATAGCTAGAGATTTGGAGCATTTTTTCATGTGCTTTTTTGCCATTTGTATTTCTTCTTTGGAGAAGTGTCTGTTTAAGTCTTTTTCCCATTTTTTAAATGGGTTGTTTATCCTTTTATTTTCAAGATATAGGAGTTCTTTATATATGCAAGTTATAAGTTTCTTATCAGATATATGGTTGCCAAATATATTCTCCCACTGTGTGGGTTCCCTTTTTACTTTCTTGACAAACTCCTTTGAGGTGCAGAAGGCTTTAATTTTGAGGAAGTCCCATTTATCTATTTGTTCTTTTACTGCGTGTGCTTTTGGTGTGATGTTCATGAAGCCATTTCCTATTACAAGGTCTTGTAGATGTTTCCCTACACAGCTTTCCAAGGTCTTTATGGTATTGGCTCTTATATTTAGGTCTTTGATCCATCTGGAGTTGATCTTTGTATAAGGTGTGACATGGTAATCCTCTTTCATTCTTCTACATATGGATACCCAGTTCTCCAGGCACCATTTGTTGAATAGACCATTCTCTCCCAGTTGAGATGGTTTGGTGGCTTTATTGAATATTATATGGCTATATATATGAGGTTCTATATCAGAACTTTCAATTCGATTCCATTGGTCTGTGTGTCTCTCCTTATGCCAATACCATGCTGTTTTCACTACTGTAGCTTTGTAGTATGTTTTGAAGTCAGATAGTGTGATTCCTCCAATTTCATTTTTCTTTTTCAATATGTCTTTGGTTATTTGGGGCCTCTTTCCTTTCCAAATAAATTTCATAGTTAGTTTTTCTAGTTCCTTAAAGAAGGCTGTGTTGATTTTTATTAGGATTGCATTGAATGTGTAGATCAGTTTTGGTAGGATAGACATCTTAATAATATTCAGTCTTCCTATCCATGAACATGGAATATTCTTCCATTTATTTAGGTCTTCTTTGATTTCCTTGAACAGTCTTGTATATTTCTCAGTGTATAAGGTTTTTACATCTTTAGTTAAATTTATTCCTAAATACTTGATTTTTTAATTTACTATTGTGAATGGTATTTGTTTCTTGATTTCCTCCTGATCCTGCTCATTATTGGTGTACAGAAATGCTACTGATTTTTGCACGTTGATCTTATAACCTACAACTTTACTAAATTCATTTCTGAATTCTAGAAGATTTGCCTCCGACCTCTAAGTGTTTTCTATGTATAGGATCATGTCATCTGCAAATAATGTAAGTTTTACTTCTTCCTTTCCAATTTGAATGCCTTTTATATCTGGTTATTTCCTCAGTGCTCGAGCAAGTACTTCTAAGGCAATGTTAAATAGAAGAGGTGGTAGTGGGCATCCTTGTCTTGTTCCTGGTCTTAGAGGGAAGGATTTTTTTATTTCACCATTGTAAAGGATGTTGGCTGTGGGTTTTTCATATATACTCTTTCTCATGTTCAAAAAATTTCCTTGGATTCCAATCTTTTGCAGTGTTTTTAAAAAGAAAGGGTGCTGAATTTTGTCAAATGCTTTTTCTGTCTCTATAGATATAATCATGTGATTTTTTCCTTCAATCTGTTTGTATGGTGTATTACATTGATTGATTATCTTATGTTGAACCATCCTTGTATACCAGGAATGAATCCCGCTTGGTCATGGTGTATAATTCGTTTAATGTGTTGTTGAATAAGGTTAGCAAGTATTTTGTTGAGGATTTTTGCGCCTAAGTTCATTAGAGAAATTTGTCAGTAATTTTCCTTTCTTCTGGTATTTTTGTTTGGCTTTGGTACTAGAGTAATGTTGGCCTCATAGAATGAGATAGGTAATGTTCCTTCTGTTTCCATTTTCTGGAAATGTTTCATTAGAATTGGTATTAGTTCTTTCTGGAATGTTTTGTAGAATTCACCTGTGAAGCTGTCTGGCCCTGGGTTCTTCTCAGTTGGGAGGGTTTTTTTTGTTTTTTGTTTTTGTTTTTTTACAGGGGAGAGCGCGAACGCAGTCCCCCACTACCACAAATTATGCAGTCGAGTTTCCCGCATTTGGGGAAATCACAGGGGTCAGCACATCCAGAGTGCAATGGATAAGCCTTGCCCTGGGAAAACCACCTTCGTGATCATGGTATCAGTTGGGAGGTTTTTAATGACTGATTCTATCTCTTGACTTGTGATTGGTTTGTTGAGATCATCAATTTCTTCTTTCATCAATGTAGGCTGCTTATGTGTTTCTAGGAATTTGTCCATTTCCTCTGTATTGTCATTTTTGTTGGAATATAGTTTTTCAAAGTGTCCTCTTACGACAGCCTTTATTTCTGTGGGGTCAGTGGTGGTATCTCCTTTCTCATTTCTTATTTTGTGTATTTGCATCTTCTCTCTTTTTTTCTTTGTTAGTCTCGCTTAGGGTTTGTCAATTTTATTGATCTTCTCAAAGAACCAGTTCTTGGTTTTGTTTATCTTTTCAAGTGCTTTCTTTTTTTTTCTTTTTTTTCTGTTTTTTTTCTTTTCAATTTTTTAAAATTTTATTTATTCATTTTTTAAAATAATATTACATTCAACAAATATGAGGTCCCCATTCACCCCCACCACCCCCACCCCACTACTCCCCCCACAGTAACATTCTCCCCCATCATCATGACACATCCATTGCATCTGGTGAGTACATCTCTGGGCATCACTGCACCCCATGGCCTGTGGTCCACACCATAGCCCACACTCTCCCACGTTCCATCCAGTGGGCCTTGGGAGGGCATACAATGTCTGGAAATTGTCCCTGCAGCACCACTCAGGACAACTCCAAGTCCCGAAAATGCCTCCACATCTCATCTCTTCCTCCCATTCCCCGCACCCAGCAGCCACCATGGCCACTTTTTCCACACCAATGCCACATTTTCTCGATTATTAATCACAATTGTTCATGAATAGAATATCATTAAGTCCACTCTAATTCTTACTGTATTCCCCCTTCCTGTGGACCTTCGTTTGGTTGTGTCCATTCCACATCTATGTCAAGAGGGGGCTTAGATTCCACATGAATACTGGATGCAATCCTCCTGCTTTCAGTTGTAGGCACTCTAGGCTCCATTGTGTGGTTGTTGACATTCTTCAACTCCATGTTAGCTGAGTGGGGTAAGTCCAATAAATCAGAGTGTAGGAGCTGAAGTCTGTTGAGGCTCAGGGCCTGGCTATCATATTGTCAGTCCAGAGATTCAAATCCCCTAGTTATATCTTAAACCCCAGCACCAACTACAATTCCAGTAAAGTAGCATGAAAGGCTTGTGAAAAGAGTCCCATCTGAGTCCAGCTCCATCACACAGAAACACCAGCTCCAAAGAAGGGCCTACCGACCTCCGAGTCAGAAACCCAAAATTGCACCTCTCACAAGAATCTCGTCTGTCACTGTCTCACTAAATCGACATCTAGACACCTCCTGCCCTGCAAGTCCCCGAAAAAGCCTCCGGGGTGCCGCTGCACTACAAAGAGTTCAGGGACCTCTGTGGATGGGCTGCCAGCCCCAGGGGGAGGGGTTCTGCCTGGAACTTCTGGACCTCTGTGTCAGAAACCGAAAATTCCACCTCTTGCAAGAATCTCTTCTGTCACTGTGTCACCAAATCGACATCCAGACCTTTCCTGCCCTACAAGCCCCCAAAACAGCCTGCTCAACTTTTGGGAACACCCCACACAACAAATTTCCCAGGGATCACCACAGCCTGGCCACCAGCCCTAGGGGCAGGGGCTCCAGCCAGAACCTCTCACCTCCAAGTCAGAAACCCAAAATTCTACCTCTCACAAGAATTTCCTCCATCACTGTCTCACTGAATCAACTTCCAGACACTTCCCATCCTGCAAACCCCCAAAACAGCCTGCTCAGTGCTTGGGAACGCCTCAGCACAGCAAAGCCTTTAGGAATCACTGCTGCTGGGCTGCCGTGCTCAGGGGGAAAGGTCCTGCCCACAACCCCAACCTCTGTGAAGGAGACCCAGAATTCTACCTCTTACAAGAATCTCCTCTGTCACCGTCCCACCAGATTGATGTACAGACACCTCCTGCCCTGCAAACACCCGAAACATCCCGGTCCAGCAGGACTCCAAGCCTACTCAGCTGCTTCTCCAGCTTTGCATGAGAGATTATGAGGTGTACTCACTCAGATGCCATCTTGCCCCACCTCTCCCAAAATGTGATTTTTGATATTGCTGTTAATTTCCATCTTTCTTCGTTTGGAGAAGCTGATTTTCTATTTTTCTGTTTAAACTGTTTTTATCCTCATTACTCAGAAAATGTGAAAATCTCATCTTTCAATTTCACTGTGTGCTTCATGCAGTTCTGAATGCTCGTCAACAAAATAATTTCATTGGAAATGTCATAATCCATCATTGCCCCATCTCTGAAAACTGCATTATTGTAGAATCCCTTCTCCCTCTCCCTCTATAAAATTAGTATGAATTACAAGAAAAGACACAATTTAGTAGAAATGTACATGAGTGAAATAGTGAGGAGAGAAAGTTGCTTATGTCCTGGAGAGCAGAACCTTTAAATTTGGTTCCCATCAATGTGCTCTAGTGACACCTGCATGACTGTTAGGGCCGCCAAGTCCTCTGAACATCCTCATGGGACTTCTCCACCTTGAAATCAAAGTACATTTAATTCAGTCATGGAGAATTTCCAGGTCATATTTCCGTGGGGCAAAATTAAACCTACATCTTGGGTTGCACATAAAATAGTGTTACCTGTGGATATTCAGAAATATGATAGCTGAGCTCCTCTCATTTTTCTGTCTGAAAACCCTTTCCCCAGTCACCTACAGGGCTCCAGGTAATGTGTCTATCAAGAGATTTCAGAGCCCCAGGGCAGTAGCTCCAGAGGGGGGAAGATCCCTGTCAGAAAAAAGGTAGAGAGAGAAGGAGCAGGCCTGGGAGGCAGAGCTGGACCATTGACCATGAGGTGCAGCAGTGCTCAGAGATGTATTCACCAAATGCAATGACTGTCTCATGATGATGGAGGGGCATGTTGTTATGGTGGGAGGAGTGGGTTGAGGGGGGTGGGGATATATGGGGACCTCATATCTTTTTAATGTAACATTAAAAAAATAAAGATAATAATAATAAAAAAGAGTACTGAAAATTTCATGGAAAGGAAAAGAAACTCATCTTGCCTCATCCAAGCTGTTACCCCGAGCAGAGGCTCTCATTCCTCTCAGGGTTTCTGTCCCTGAGACTCAGAGCAGGCTGGTCAGACTTAACTTTCAGAGTTCTAGAATGGGAGGTGAGAAGTGAGGGGTCTGCAGAAAGACTCTGAAGAACAGCTTCCATTCCTTGTGTAGAGAATGGCCCTCTCATCCTCTCTCATTCTCTGTTTTCAATATGCAAAGAGTGAGCTTCTCTGTATTGCTGAAGGGAGGCTGGAGGGCCCTGGAAGTCGACACCTGTCTGCCTGGACTGTGGGCTTTTATTAGTTTGGAATGACCTCTGTTAGGGCTCTAGGAGAGCCCATTTGCCCTCCTACATTTGCAGACACAGGCAGTGCTGTGTGATCCTAGTATTTCTCTCCCCTGTTTCCCTTTAGTCTTTCTCCTCTTAAGCTAGGGGTTCTTAACCTTTTATGTTCCCATGGACCCCTCAGCCAGGCAGACAAAAGCCAGGGACCTCTTACAATGTCCACACTAAACTGTGTATTATTTAATATATATATATATATATCACACCCACATCGACATGTCCCCACAAGAATAATACTTTTTTAAATTTAAATTCAAGCTCATGAACCCCTTGTTAAGAACCCCTGCCTTAAGCTGTCCATGGGACTAAGTGGGGGGTCCAGTTTCCTGGGACTGATGCTCTCTGGGACCTGGCTGAGGGGAAGTTGCCAGTCACTGACCTGCTTTACTGGGTTTCAGATTTGGTGGTGTCTTTTTTCATCTGTCATGTGAGTGTATTTCAAAATGTCACATCATTCTGCTCTGCTGGTTATTAAGGCTGCCCCATTGTGTGGGAGGCCCTCCACCACCAATGCTGAGACAGAGCCACCTCCTCCACCCTGGGGGCCTCTCAGACCTCCCCCACCACCTCCCCCTCTGCCTTTGGTAAGAGGATTTGAACAATATGAATTCTTTGCGTGCAAGGGTGGCAGCTGCTACTCGGGTTTTCCAATGTAGGGGTCAATCTGGCTGATAACATTGTAACTCTCCTCAAGTGTTTTAGGACACATGATGGCAGTTTCCTCACAACACTGCAGGTGTTCATGACAACAAGAAACAAGGTTGATTATAGAAATATCCATTCTGCAGCTGTGTATGGCGACTTGGCCTTGTGCCCAGTTCTAGGGATAAGACACACCCCTAAACTTAAGAGCCTAAGGTGACCCTCAGAAGAGAGACACTGCCAAGGCCATGCACAGAGCATGTGACCACCTTCAGTGGAAGCACCAGTTGAAGGCCCTGGAGTGCAAAAGAGGGAGATGTAATTGCACTGGAAATAACAGGGTATTGAAGGGAAGGAAGAGTTGAACAGGTGAATGGATGTTTCTTTAATTCAAGCAATTGAACCTGGAAGGTGATCCCTGTCAGGGAAGCTGCTTGAGCAAGAAGCTTAGAGGCAAACATGAAGACCAGTTAGAGCTGATGTTTGGATGTTCAAATAGCAAGATTCAAAACCAGAAATTTCTTGATGAAAATTTCATTGTTGCTCTAAAGGCTTTAGTTCATAATCTGAAATAAATATTTTCATTTCCCTTGGGATTCTGAAGGTTTTGGATCAGTGTGAAAGAATTCCCTATTGGTTTAGGAAAATTAATTTGGTTCTGACAGGATATTTTGTCTGCCTGGGTTTCTTATGCCCCAGTGAAGCCAAAAGTGAAGGCAGGACCTGGCTGAAATGAGAGGCTGCCTTGGCCTCCAGAATGAGTGAGACTCTCTGTGGGTCTTTCAGGGCCTTCATGGACTGCCCCAGCTGGACCTCCATCACCACGTCCCCTACAGCCTCTAGGCAGCCCTGACTCTGGGCTTCATGCCCACAAACATGTCACGCAGGAGCCTATTCATTGCCCGTGTTCCTAGGTCTCAGCTCCTAACACCACATTTTTCTGGAGGCTACCAAGAACCTCAATTGTGTTATATACAAGACAGGGGTAATATTGGTTTTATAAGCTCTATTTGGGGATGAAGAGATAAAGTACATGAAGAATGAATCTTGCAAAACATCTGCTCTATGTTGGATGTTCACCTTACTCAGAGTTCAAATGAAATGATTTGCACTCTGACACTCACAATGTTTCATCAATTACAGAAATTAAACAAAGGCTGAGAGCTTTTGGGCCTAGAGATTTCAAATCTGGTTTCAAACATTAAGGTGCTGACTTCCTATTATATTAACATTCAGCTTCTACCAGGTAAAGAAATAATTGCGAGAATGTGCACACAGTTAAATTCAGAGCTCTCTAGCTGAGATCAGAAGTCAATTTGTTTCACCACATATAGACACACAGCTGTAGAACACACTGAAATATAAATCAGGGTCCAGAGAAATGTGGTAAAGACAAAATGTATATGGGGAAAAATAAGATCAAATTGATATAAATCAAGACCCTTTTGCCTTACAGGACAATTATATTGATATTTGAAGTGGCCTCTCAAAGCAGTCAGCAGGCTGCCACCATAATAGTTTGAAAAAGAGTCAGATCTGTGATACAGTCTGAAGGTCTTCCCTGTGCCATCCAGTTTCCTCTTCCTTTCAACTTTCCTAGATGTTTACCCTAATAAACTTCTTTTACTTATTTATGTTGTTTGACTCATGGTTATTTATTTTACATTTTGGTTTTAAATTTTACTATATTATTTCAATTTTTTACTCACATCCCTCCCACTTTGGCCATTGGGAGCTCTTTGGTTCACTTCCATGTTGCACTTACCTAATATCCTCACAGGGCTTATTTTTGGGTTAGCACCATCTTTCTTTCTTTCTTGAACTCTAAGATATGCAGGGTCACTTTATATATTTCCTTCATCAGTCCTAGGATCAGCCGTTTCTCCAAGGATCCCTGGATCCTTTCACTGGATGAAGATATTAAAAACCTAGATCAGGAGGCTAAGTGTGCTCTTTGCTACACAGGTAACCTTGTTTCTCTCACCTCTTAAGAGATGGCATAAGGAAATGAATACTAAATTGTGTATATGCAAATAAAAATGATTTCATGAAACCATCTGGATGTACATTATGCTAAACAAAGTTCATCATTATGGGTGTACATTATGCTAAGCATGTGTTCAACTCTAATCCATTATTATATGGATCTTCTACCTTCTCCAATTTTGCTTTTCTGTAACCTTCTACTCCAGCAGCAAGAAACTTGGCTCCACTCACTGCCATCTATTTAAGGTCCAACTCAGGTGTTTGATTGTGTGAGTATAATGATTTAGAATTAATTAACCAAGGCCCTGTGGGAAGTAATAGTATCAACTAGAATTCAATGCTTTAGTACAGGTCCTTTTAAATTTACAGATTTCACTCACTGATCTCATCACCTGCAGAGTCACTTTTAGAGATTTGTTACAGACTTAGATGTTATTGTCATGACCTACCTTCCATCCTGGGATCCCCAGTTCCCAAAAGTTTTTTTTTTTTTATTTTACATACATTAAGATTCACAGTGTGTGCCATGAAATTCTATGGCTTTTGAAAATGCTTAATGGCAGTTATTTACCATTAAAGTATCCTACAGCCACCATGGCCACTTTCTCCACATTAATGTCACACTTTCTTTGATTACTAATCACAATAGTTCATGAATAGAATATCAGTAAGTCCAATCTTATCCATACTCTATTGTAGGGAGCGGGAGGAAGAGATTTGATGTGGGGGCATTTTGGGGACCTGGGATAGCCCTGGGTGGTGTTGCAGGACACAGTATGTCCTCCCATGGCCCACTGGGTGGAGTGTGGGATAGTGTGGGCTATGATGTGGACCATTGACCATGAGGTGCAGCGGTGCTCAGAGATGTATTCACCAAATGCAATGAATGTCTCATGATGATGGAGAGATTGTTGTTATGGGGGAGGAGTGGGGTGAGGGGGGTGGGGAGTATATGGAAGCCTCATTTTTTTTAATGTAACATTAAAAAATAAAGATAATATAAAAAAAAAAGTATCTTACAGATGCTTTGCCTATTCAACCTGTCATCTCCACCCCAAACCTCTGCCAACCAATGATATGTTTACCATTTCTTTGGTTTTCCTTTTCTGTAATGTCATATAAAGGGGATCATACTGTATGTGGCCTTAAATAACTATCACATTTTAAAGTAATAATATGGATCTCTTGTAAAACACAGATAGAAGGCTTACACTAAAAACAGGAGGGCCCTATTCCCACCTCTCAACCCCTAATTTGAGTTTACCATGTTCAAGTCTTTCACATATTTTTCTGCTATTTGTATCCATATTTCCAAATATATTCTTTTGTGATGTTACTGCTATTTAGAGTTTAAATAATTTCTCATAATGTGAAAGAAGGGGAACGGGCTCTTTTCCTCCATGTCCCTCTCACCATATGCTTTCTCTCACACATTCTTCTAAAGGGGTGATCACCATATTTGATGAAATAATCACTAGCTAAGTTAGTAGGCTTATATGAAGATTCTTGTTTCAGTCAAGGTCCTCCACAGACCATATATACACACACACATATGAAAGTGAATGTATATATACACATGTATACATATATCTATGTGTATATGTATGGATAGATATGCATATTTGTGTGTGGCATGTATGTTATGGGATTTATTGTAAGGTATCGGCTCCTATGGATGTGGGAGCTGGCCTTGGGCTGGCAGCCTGGAAAATCATCAGGAGCTGAATTTGCTGTCTTGAGGCAGAATTTGTTTTTCCCTAGGAAATCTCACTTTTATTGAGGCATTTGCCCAATTGAAGGAGGTCCACCTACACTATAGAAAATATTCTACCTTAGGTACAGTCAACTAATTGTAGATGTTAATCATTCCTACAAAATACTTTATTATAACCTGGTCCTGGGGCCACACTTCAAGGTTTGAAAACCTGAGAACAGAATCCTTCAAAACAGATGTAAGAAAAGCCATTCAAAAATTACTGATTTTCAGTTTCCCAATTTGCACAATCTATGGAAGTAACTGCTCTTCAGCTGCTCCTTCTGGATCTTAAGCCAAGCACTTTCCTTCTGTGCCTGCTGATCTTCAACTTCACTTTCATAACACTGACATGAGCTTCCTGAAGGGAAATTTAACTCTAAAGCCAAACAATCTCATTGTTAAATTAGTTCCCAAGAACAAAAAGAGTTACATTATTCCAAAGAGACATCATGTAATTTTAAAATTACAAGACATGAAATATTTGTTCCTCAATAAAGCTAAAGTGTACTACAAAAACCCTGCATCAAGTTCAGGCAGCTGTAGCTTGGCCACTTCTGATGCATTTACTGAAATAACTTGAGTTTTCTACAGAGTTTTATTTTCCAATATCTGTATGTAGGATAGAAAGAAAACCTGTATTAGGATTCCTAAAGAAATGCTGGGTGAAACACTAAAAAGAAGAAATGTAACAACATATTCCACAGCTAAGCTCTATATTCCAATGTAAAATTAATACAGGTTGGAGTTGAAGAAAACAAAGGAGGAACAAAAAATACCTGATGGCATAAATATTTATCAGCATCCACAACTTTCTTCTTTATGAAAGAATGGGACAGATGAGAGGATGACAAGGGAGGTGGCAAATCTTTCAGGTTGAACAGCTCAAATAAATGACTTTTCTGAATGGCAGAAAAAAACTCACCACCTTCAACATTCTCTATCATCCCTTAAGTGGTAGGGATTGTTGCTGATTGAAGATACATTTTCTCAGTTTTTTGATGTACCTTGACAGATACTTCAGAATCATGGGCTCATTACACAGGATTATAAAAAGTATTTACTTCTTAGGCTCTTCAATACAAAAAGCTGTTGCTGTATTAATTCTTCTTGAAATTCCATATCAATGTTCAGAAGGAGGTTCAGCTTCCAGACACCAACTCCACTATTAGTGGTGAACAGTGTGGGGGCACGGAGGGCTCAATTCTCCCACAGACAGAGAGGCTAACAAGGGAAACTATCTTAGCACTTAGTGGCAAACTTTTACCAAGACCTGATTCCTGACATTCTGATCTCTGTCAGATTGTACCATGGCTCATGCAGTTTTTTTTTTTTTTACATACTGCATATTTCAACCTATATGAAATTCTAGAAAATAGAAATTATTTTGTATTTATAATGCATATATTGTTGTGTGCATATTTATTTTTTATTAGTGAAGTTGTGGGTTTACAGAACAATCATGCATAAAATACCGGATTTCCACACATCACCTTATCACCATCAACTTGCTTTGGTTTAGATCATTTGTTACTATTGATGATAGCACATTTTTATAAGTATGCTATTAAAGTCCAATATTTAACTTAGAGTTCACTGTTAATGTGGTGTAGTTCCAGCACTTTTTAAAAAATGTATTCTCTTTCCATATAGTTAATCTGACACCACCCATTTTTTAAAGATTTATTTTTATTTATTGATTTCTCCCCACTGCCTCATTGTTTTGCACTTGCTGTGTCTGTTCATCTTCCTTGTTTCTTTAGGAGGCACCAGGAAGTGAACCTGGGACTTTCAATGTGGGAGGGAGGTGCTTAATCACTCGAGTCACCTCCATTCACCTTCCCCTTTTAATCATATTCAGATATATAGTTCACTGTTATTAATTGCATTCACAATGCTTACTACCATGACTACTGTCCAGTACCAAAACATTTCCATCTTTCCAAATAGGATTGCTGTGCATTTGAAGTCTCAACTTCCTATTCCCACCCCATCCCCTGATAATCTATATTTTAAATTCTAATTCTATGAATTTGCTTATTCTAATTACAAGTCAGTGAGATTAAAAAATACCTGTCATTTTGTGTCTGCCTTATTTCACTCAACTTGGTGTCTTCAAGATTCATCCATGTTGTTGCATGCATCAGGACTTCATTCCTTTTAACAGCTAAATAATATTCCTTTGTATGTCTATACCACATTTTATTGATTCATTCATCAGTTGATGGTCACTGGATTGCTGCCAACTTTTGGAAATTGTGAATAATGCCCCTAAGAACTTTGGTTTGCAAATATTTTGAGTTCCTGTTTTCTATTCTTTGGGGTATATGCCTAGCAGTGGGATTGCCAAATAATATGGTAATTCTATACTTAACTTTCTGAGGAACTGCCAAGCTGTCTTTCACAGTGGCTGCACTATTTTACATTGCCACCAGCAATGAATGACTGTTCCCAGTTCTATGATTCCTCACCAACATGTCATTTTCCTTTTTTTTTTAATACCAGCCATTTTAATAGGTGTGAAATGGTATCTCATTGTGTTTTTTAAACAAATAAATTTTATTGATATATATTAATAAAGCATACAATTCATCCAAAGTGTACAATCAATGGTATTTGGTATAATCACATAGTTGTGTATTTATCACTTCATTCATTTTTAGAGCATTTTCATTTTTTCAAAATAATAATAAACACCAGATGAACAAATAAGAAAATTCTTCACTTCTCAATTTCTCTATGCTTCCCCTGCTGTATAGAGCTATTTCTGACTATTGCAGATATATTAATTTATTAAGCACTTTCACTGAAATATATTCACATACCATCTGATCTAGCCAAAGTGTAGTCAATGACTTTTTGTATAATCACAATGTTGTGCATTTCATTCATCATCACAAAAAAAAATTTAGAACAATTTCATTATTTCAAAAATAAAACTCCTCACCCCTTAGCAGTCCTTCCCCAGCCCTACATATCCACCAATCTAATTTCATCCTTATAAATTGATTTATATTTATATTATATATAAATGTAATAATAGAATATGTGGTATTTTGTGCATGGATTATTTTACTTGTATAATTTTTTGGTCTGATATTAACATCTTGTAGTATTAACATACATTTGTACAGTTTCAAAGAAAAGTGGTCTAATATGTGCAATTTTATCCAAATTCATATTTCACATGTGGTTTTAGTATCCTATACAGTCCCATGTTCTTAATACATTTCTTAGCTTTCTATTGGCAATATACATGATCTTAGACATTCCCTTCAAACCTCTTTTGTACCCACAAAATAGTACAGCTAGTAACAAACATTATGTTGGGCTTTCACCTTTTCTGTTCATTTCCAAAGATTAACACACATCCTTTTTACAAATTTTGCACAAGTTAACCCTCAGCTTTCCATTCTCTAGACTCATTCTATTTTCTGGTGATCCATTATCAAGTTATTAACACCATGAGATTATACAATATATGTTTTCATAGTAGTACATTCATACAGTATTTGTTCTTTTGTGTCTGGCTTGCTTCACTTAATACAGTCCTCCAGGTTCATCCATGTTGTCATATGCTTTATGACTTCACTTGTTCTTACAGTTGCAAAATTCCGGTGTTTAAATACATCACAATTTGTTTATCCATTCATCACTTGATGGTCACCTAGGGTGTTTCCATCTTTTGACAATCATGAATAATGCCACTATGAACATCAGTGTGCAGATGTCTGTTTGTGTCACTGCTCTCAGGTCATCTGGGTATATACCCAGTTGTGGTGTTGCCAGGTCAGGTGACAAATCTCTATTCAGCTTCCTCAGGAACTGCCAAACAGTCCTCTATGGTGCCTGTATCATTTTACATTCTCATCAACAGTGAATAAGTGTTCCTATCTCTCCATATCCTCTCCAACATATGTAGTTCTCTTTTTTTTACTGGTGAAAATTTTTACTCAGTATGTGAAAAGGACATATTAAGATTCAATAATATATTAAGAAAGCAGGGAAGTGACCTTGGCCTAGTGAATAGAGTGTCTGTCTACAACATGGGAGGCCCATGGTTCAAACCCTGGGCCTCCTTGACCCATGTGGAGCTGGCCCACATGCAGTGCTGATGTGTGCAAGGAGTGCTGTGCCATTCAGGGGTGTCCCTGCATAGGGGAGCCCCATGCACAAGGAGTGTACACTGTAAGGAGAGCCACCCAGCATGAGAGAAAGTTCAGCCTGCCCAGGAATGGCACTGCACACATGGAGAGATGACACAACAGAAAGAAACACAGATTCCCATGCCACTGACAACAACAGAAGCAGACAAAGAAGAGCATGCAGCAAATGGACACAGAGAACAGACAACTGGGGGTGGAGAAAGAAATAAATAAAAGATAAATCTTAAAAAAAAAAAGAAAGCATACCATTAGTAACACCTATGGAGATGATCACTAAGAATGTTTTACATGCTCTATAATATTGTTGGTGTTTTGTTTTTTAATGCTTATGATTTTTATGACTTTTTCCTCTACTTTTTAAAAACGTTACATTAAAAAAACATAAGAGGTCCCCATATACCACACACGTCCCCTCACCCCATCAACAACCTCTTTCATCATCATGTCTAATGGGACAGTCATTGCATTTGGTGAATACATTTTGGAGCACTGTTGCGCCACATAGATAATGGTTTACATTGTAGTTTACACTCTCCCTCAGTCCACTCAGTGGGCCATGGCAAGACATACAATGTCCGGCATCTCAGCAGGGTCCCAGAGACAGCCAAAGTAGATAGAACCCCATGTACTGGTTTTCCTGAGGGCTACAGAGACCCACAGGTTCTATGGTCATGGCAGATGGATCTGGAGTTCAGTGCCATGTCAGTTGACCCTACTTTCAAGTTTTTGTTTCTGAGTGTGATGGAGTTGGACTCAGATGTGACCTTTCTACATATGCCTCTTCTGTCATTTTTACTGGACCTGTAGTTGATGCTGGGGTTGATGTATACTCAAGAGATCTGAATCTCTGCCCTGTCCATGTGACAGCCAGGGTCTGAGCCTCAGCAGACTTGCAACTCCTACCCTCTGGCTTATTGGACTTACCCTGCCAGCTAACAGCATTGTGAAGAAGGTCAACTACCACACCATGAAGCCAAGAGTGCCTACAACTGCAAGCAGGAGAATTGCATCCATCATTCATGTGGAGTCTAAGCCACCTCTTGATATAGAGGGGGACTGAACATAACCATCCCAGGGTCCACAGTATGGAGGAATAGAATATGGATTAGAGTGGACTTACTGATATTCTACTGTGGAACTACTATGATTAGTAATGGAAGAAATTGTAGCATTGATTGGAGAAAGTGGCCATGGTAGCCTCTGAGGGTAGGGAGAAGGAAGAAGAGATATGATGTGGGGGCATTTTCAGGACTTGAAGTTGTCCTGGGTGGTACTGCAGGGACAGATGATGGACACTGTATGTCTCTGTCTTTTTTAAATTTTATTTCTCTCTCCTTCTCCCCCCACCCCGGCTGTCTGTTCTCTGTGCCTATTTGCTGCTGTCTTCTTCTTTGTCTGCATCTGTTGTTGTCAGCGGCATGAGAACCTGTGTTTCTTTCTGTTGCATCATCTTGTTGTGTCAGCTCTCCATGTGTGCGACACCATTCCCAGGCAGGCTGCACTTTCTTTTGCACTGGGCAGCTCTCCTTATGGGGTGTGCTCCTTGCATGGCACTCCTTGCACACATCAGCACTGCACATGGGTCAGCTCCACACGGGTCAAGGAGGCCCGGGGTTTGAACTGCAGACCTTCCATGTGGTAGACGGACACCCTAACCACTGGGCCAAGTCTGCCGCCTGTCTCTGACTTTTTAATAGTGACACATCTAACAGGTGTGTAATGATATCTTATTGTAGCCTTGGTTTGCATTTCCCTACTTGCTAGTGACAAATGTCTAGTCAAGTCTTTTGCCTAATTTTTAATTGGCTTATCTTTTTATTGTTGAGCAGAAGCATCTCTTTATATATCCTGGATATTAAATCCTTATGTGTCTGTTAGGTCTAGCTCATTTTTTATGTTGTTCAAACTCTCTGTTTCCTTGTTGATTTTCTGACTAGTTGCACTATCTAATGATGTAAGGAGAGTGTGGAAGTCTCCAATTAAAATTGTAGAAGGTGTTATTTCTCCATTCAGTTCTGCCAGAGTTTGCTTCCTGTGTTTTTGGGCACCCTGGTTAGGTGCATAGATATTTATGATTTCTTTCTGGTAGAGTGTCCCTTTATTAATACATAATGGTATTCTGTGACTCTTATAACTTTTTACATTTAAAGTCTTTTTTGTCCAGTATTGGTATTGCTAACCCCACTCTTTTTTGGTTACTATTTGTATGGAGCATCTTTTTCCAAACTTTCACTTTCAGCCAGTTTGTATCCCTGCTTCTAAGGTGAATCTCTTGTAGGCTGCATAAGAATGGCTCATGCTTTTTAATCCATTCTGTCATCCTCTATCTTTTGATTGTTAGTTTAATCCATTCCCATTCTGTGATGTTTCTGTAAATGCATTATTTCTTTCCACCATTTCATTCTTTTGTTTCATGTCATATATTATTTTTATCTGTCTTTTTACTCTTTTGGTTATCCTTTCTACTATTCTTTCTTCTATACTCTCCTCCAAGCCTCTCTGTCCCGTCTTTTTCTTTCAAGTTCTAAGGTTTCCTTTAATATTTCCTGCAAAGGTGGGTTCTTTTTCATGAACTCCCTTAGTTTCTGTTTGTTTGTGCATATTTTAAACACACCTTTATATTTGAAGAACTATTTTGTTGGATAAAGAATTCTCAGCTGGCAGTTTTTTCTGTTTCAGTATCCTAATTGCATCATACCACTGTCTTCTTGCCTCCATAGTTTCTGATGAGAAATCCACATAAGTCTTACAAGATGTCCCTTGTATCTATAATGCTTTTCTTCTCCCTTGCTGCTCTCAGAATTTCTTCTTTATCTTTGATGTTTGACATTCTGAGTAGCATATGTTTTGGATTAGGTCTATTCAGATTTATTCCGATTGGGATAAACTCTGTGCTTCTTGCACATGTAAGTTCATTTCTTTCATGAGAGTTGGGAAATTTTCAGCTACTATTTCCTCACATACTCTTTCTGTGCCTTTTCTTTTCTATTCTTATTCCAGAACTACCAAGACACATATGTTGTTGTCTTTCATGTTATCATTCAACTCTCTGAGCACTTGCTCAATTTTTTTCTGTTTTTTTTCTCTTCAACTTCAGCTGTTCTTTCCTCTGTAACAATTAGTTTTCATTATATCACTTCAAGTCTGCTGTTGTATGCCTCTAGTGTGTTTTTTATCTCACTTACCATATCTGTAATTCCCATGAGCTCTGTTATTTTTTTTCTTCAGGATTTTAAGTTCTTCTTTTCCTCACTAAGTTTCTTCTTGATGTCCTTTATTTCTTTAGCCATATTGCCTTTTAACTCATGCATCTAATTTTGGAAATGTGTGTGCATCTCATTAATTAGTTGTCTCAAATCCTGCATCTCTACTGGAGCTTTGAAATATTCCTTTTCTTGAGCCAGGTCTTCCATTTTCTCAGATGGCTTGTATTTTTTGCTGATAAGCATCCGATTGGGGTAGTAAGTTTAATCAGATGCTCGATTTCTAAGTTCAGAGAGTTTTAGTGGTGGGAGGGTGTTACTGCTGTTCTTTGATTCTTGGTTGAACTTGTTCTGAGTTTTTAGGATTGTTGCTATTAGTTGCTTAAATCTGGGCCCTGTAGTCAGTAATGGGTTGAAGACCTGTTTTCCAGGGCCTTGGGGAGGGAGGCTGTAAAGGATGGAAAAAGTCTCTCTTATTTACTTTTGATTTCCTCATGTACACTTTCTTGGTCTGCCAGAAGATGGTAGTCTTTGGCAGCCCTCTCCGTTCAATGCCTGATTGGAGTGTGTTGGCTGTAACTACTGACTGGGTCAATGTGATAGAGGATACTGCCTGGAGTCTAAGATCCTCATAATTCAAACTCCATAACATCAAAACCATATGGGCCAGTTATGCTAAGAGCTGTAGAAGAGGCTTTAGTTTAACACTATTTAACCCCAAAAGCATCTCTCACAATATTTCTGAGGAATCCAAGTACACAGATTATGTTCTTTGATCATAATGTACTTGTACAAGAAATCAATAATAAAACCCTAACCTGATATTCCCTCATTCCAAAAATGAAAACTGCTTTTCTAAGTAAGCAAGAGTAAAAGAAATCACAAAGAAAAAGAGAATATATTTAGACTGAATAATAAAACAGGATAAAAATTGTCTCCTTCTGACCAGGGAATCCTGCTTTGGGTGGGAAAGATGTTATAGTCTCAAAATCATCCCCTGTTTATCTAGAGGTAGAAATGTCTGTGGATATGCTCCCTCATTATGGTGCCCACTACTGATAATTGTGGCCTTGAAACTATGAACACAAAGAGAAAAAGTCACTTGAGCTGACTCATGCTTGACCTCCCTCTGATCTCCAAGTCACTGTGACTTTTTTACAGAGAAAGTGAACCAGCACCTGAGGAAATTACTGGACAATACCCAGACAGTTTGGCTTCACCAGTGGATGTGTGGGAGGGGAGCAGCAGGTAGGCAGGATCCCGGGGGACCCAGGGCCTTGGCAGACCCCACTGCCCACCGTCCTTCTGGACCCCTGTCCTCAACTGAGTCCCCACGTGTGTTTATCTACATGCTTGAACATCCGTGTTTCCCTCATTCAGATTCCGGCAGCTTAAAGGTTACTGTTTAAGTCACGTTTTAGTATTAAGTAAATTTATTCTAAACAGGAAACTTGGCATCACTGCTGTAAATTGCAATAATCCATTATCCCTTGTTACAGATATAAAGAAATGATGAAACCAAGCACAGGATTGCTTTGAAAAGCATCTTGTGAGCATCTTGTGAAATGAGGATTCATGGCACTGTTCCAGTGATAGAAAACCCTTTCAGGTCTGTCTGCAGCCTGCTGTGAAACAAAGAACTGCTCAGAGTGTGAGCCTCTCTGTCCTCTGCCCATTCCTGGAAACCATGTCAGAACTTCAGGTGAGCTGGCCCCCACATGCCAGAGGCTCCACCCTGCTGGGAGAAAATGGAGATTGGGGCTTTTTACTCGAATTCATTGTATCAAACATCTTCTTTGAAAATTTCCATACACACAGGAGAGTTGTAAAATTCTTCCAATAATACCTATATTTCCACCACATGGATTCTACCAATACCAGTTTGCTCCATCTCTTGCCATTCCATCTGTCTATCCCTCTATCCATCCATCCCTCCACGACATTATTTTCTTGCTTTTAAACTAAGTTATAGGCATCTGTGACTTTCTATACTTGTAACTATGTATTCCTTTCTTTTAACTTTCAATTCACAAGCAATTCATGCATGTTAACTTGTTTTCACACTGGAAATGCTATAGAGAACATGAAGTCCTCCTTCACCATCACTCCCCTCAGCCTTATCCTGTGATCTGAGACCACTGCAGCCATCCTCAGTTTGGAGAGAATGCATTTTTCTGACCTTTGCATTTTCCTGTAGAAACATGGAAGGAGTATTGTATTACTTAGAAAATCTCTGCTTTCCTTTTTATTTCTTTTCTTTTCTTTTTTATTTAACACAAATGATTCACTGAACAAGTCCTTGTGCTTTTTCACTCACCATCTTTCCATGTCAGCACATGGTTCCACATCATCCTTGCTCTGGCTGCTGAGTATTCCACACTGCAGATGCATCATGGATTCATTTTATATGTTTTATAGAACTGAGGGTTACAGCCTATTACATTTGTACTCTTAATATAAAGGAAACCTTATCCTCATGTAGAGGACTTGAAAGCACCATTTGCTCTATACACAAGGTTCATCCAAAGGAAGCACATAAAGGTAAAGCTCCCTTCCATCACTATCTGTCAGGAGTGTATGCACTCAAGATCCTTTAGCACTGTATCTGATGTTAATCTAAATTACAGGTCATTTTTGTCATATTTCTCCCCTGTAAATTTCTCTTTTTGTGTGTCCTTACTGTATGATCTTTCTGGAAGAAATTCACTATATACCACCCACACATAAGGAGTGGAAAGTTATGCTCCTTCTCCTTGAAGGCTTGGTACCTGCATAAATTGTTTGCAGTTCTTTCTCATGGGTGATTTCTTTTCTGTCCTTTATTTATCTAATCCTCAATTGATAGTGGTATGCCTTGTACTGTAATTATATTATGCCTTGTACTGTAATCCAATACTAATCTATTTACCTATTTATTTTAAAGTTTTATTGAGATATAATTTACATACCATGCAATTCATGCAAAATGCACAAAATGCACTTTAGTTAGAGTTATGCATCCATCAGCACAACCATCTTTAAAATCATCTCATTACCTCCTAAAGGATCCCCACAGTGTCATCTCTGCCAAACACCCCCAATACCACCAGCCCTCGGCATCCCTGGGTCCTCCTTGTCTGTCTAGAGATTTGCCTATTCTGGACATCTCATTGAACTGGAGCCTCACAGTACTTTATCCTATGTACCTGCTTCTTTTACTTAGGACCATCCATGTTAGCATGTGTCATTATTTTATTTAATTTTATTGTAGAATGATATTCCATTGTCCATTTATAACACATTTATTTATCCTTTTTTCATTTGTGGCATATTTCAGTTGTTTCCAATTTTGGCTATTGAGTATTGCTCCAAGTAATATTGTACACATTGTGTGGGGAAATATTGTTTTCATTTCTCTTAGGTATAAACCTAGGAGTGGACTTCCTAGATCATATTTTAAGGTGATTTTCAACCACTTGAATTTCCAAAGCAGCTACACCATTTTACATGATGACCAGTATTGTATGAGGGTTCTGATTCTTGTGTTCTCTTCCGCACTTGTTATAATCTGTGATTTTGATTTTAGCCTTCTGCCAGGTGTGAAATGGTATCTCACTGTGGTTTTGAGTTGCATTTCAGTGGGCCAGTGATTTTAAGCATCTCTTCATGTGCCCTTTGGATATTTGTATATCTTCTTTACAGGAAGGAAACCATTGCTTAATCCAAAGTTACAAAGATTTACAGGTGGGTTTTTTTACCTACAAAGTTTATTGACACGTCCTACACTTAGGTCTTTGATCCATTTG